>NC_045452.1:27690632-27797880 GCF_002776525.5 Piliocolobus tephrosceles | reverse complement strand
TGGGTGGATGGATGGAAGGATGGGTAGATGAATGGATGGATGGATGGGGATGGATGGATGGATGGAAAGATGGGTGGAAGGATGGGTGGATGGATGGATGGATGGAAGGATGGGTAGATGAATGGATGGATGGATGGGGATGGATGGATAGATGGATTGATGGATGGATGGATGGATGGATGGATGGAAAGATGGGTGGAAGGATGGGTCGATGGGTAGGTGGATGGATGGGTGGATGAATGGATGGATGGATGGAAGGATGGGTGGGTGGATGGGTGGATGGATGGGAAGACGGATGGATGGGTGGATAGATGGATGGATGGAGGAATCAGTGACACAGCCTTTGCCTCCAAGGAACTCACAGACAGCATGTGAACACTAGTCTCCAGGTACAGGCAGATCACAGTCTATGCCATAAATGGAGGTTCACGAACCTTGAGAGGCCAGAGGAAAGTGTGGGTCACTTACCTGGACTCCCTAGGGGAGTCTCTGGAGGAGGAGGAGAAGTAGGAGGAGAAGGCAAGGCTGAGCCCTCATGGGAACCACCACCACCCTTGAGCCTCTGCAGCTGCTTAGGTTCTGAGCAGAGCGTTTCTCACACCCCCGGGGAAGAAGCTCTCACTGTCCCCATTTTAAAGATAAGGAGAATGAGGCCCAGAGTGAGCAGCAGACCTGGCTGAGTGGCTCGAGTCCCTGCTCGTGGGGAAGTGTACACAGCAGAGAAGTGGGGAAGGATGCTCCAGGCAGAGGGAATAGCACAGGGAAAGGCATGGGGGACCCAGGTCGTGCTATGCAGTGTGGTGAGACCAGGGCGGGGATGGCCAGGTAGGGTGTTGTTGGTCTCTGGGCTACAGGCGTCATTGCAGGGCCCTGGGGCAGTGACACTGACCAACTCAAGGGCCAGAGTTGTGTTTGATTTAGCTCTAGGGTGCTGACTTGGTATGGGCTGACTTGGTATGGCACTTGGAGGTGTCTGGTGACTCACAAGTGATGGAAAGGCAGAAGGGAAATGGAGGCAGGTAGGACTGGCCCCTGGGGAGACAGGAGATGGGAAAACAAGAAGGCTGGTGACGGTCCCCACAGGTGGGCAGGGGACAAAGAGGACAGCCACAGGAAAGGGCTCTGACAATGACACCAGTGGCCAACTCTCCTACCAGCCTTGTCTCGGATGGTCGGTGAGGCCCTGGTTGACCCATGCTTCTGCGGAGCCTTGGCCTTCTTATCTGTGCAGGTGCAGGTGCAATGCACTTTGTCCCCCCGACTCCTCACTGCCCCTCCGAACAGCCCCCACCCTGTGCACCTGTGGGGCACAAGTGTGGTCTGAGCCCTTGGAAAAGGCCAAAGGTGGTGGTGTCACGGTGACCCTCAGGACAGGGTCCTTTTTAAAGAGCACGGTGCTCATCACGGCGGTGGGGGGTGAGTGTAGGGTGGGGCTTCTGGAAGTTTCCATAAGCACTGAATCCAGCCCTTCCTGGGTTGATGCTGGGACCCTGGCCCCATCACAGAGTACCAGGCCCACCTCTACCCACCACTTCCTCAGGACCCTGCTGCGCAGTGAGGTGGGTGGAGAGCAGCTGACTTGCCGCCACAGACAAGTGGCGCAGGTGGGGCCTTATGCAAAGGACATCTGTTCTCTCTCAGCGCTGGGGCCCCAAGTCCAAAATCGAGGTGCTGCTTGGCAGGGCTGCACTTCCTCTAGGCACCAGGGGAGGATGCTTCCTGGCTCTCCCAGCATTCCTCAGCTCCCAGTGTTCCTCCGCTGTGGCCCCCTCCCTCCAGCCCTGCCTCTGTCTTCACCAGGTCTCCTCTGAGCTTGAGTCTTCTTCTCCATCTCTTGTTTGTTTGTTCGTTTGTTTGTTTGTTTGTTTGTTTTGAGATGGAGTCTTGCTTTGTTGCCGAGGCTGGAATGCAGTGGCCTGATCTCTGCTCACTGCAACCTCTGCCTTCCAGGTTCAAGCAATCCTCCTGCCTCAGCTTCCCGAGTAGCTGGGATTACAGGTGTGTGTCACTGTGCCCAGCTAATTTTTGTATTTTTAGTAGAGATTGGGCTTCACCATGTTGGCCAGGCTGGTCTTGAACCTCCTGACCTCAGGTGATCCGCCCCCCTTGGCCTCCCAAGGTGCCCGGATTACAGGCGTGAACCACTGCGCCTGGCCCTCTCCATCTCTTGTATGGACCCTCTCATTGGATTTAGGGCCCACTTGGACAAGCCAGGGTGACCTCCTCTCCATCCTTTCCTTAATCACATCTGTAAAGACCTTACTTCCAAATAAAGTCACTTGCCAAGGCTCTGAGCGGACGTGAATTTGGGGGGTTATTATGCCATTCCCCAAGCTGGCATGTGGCCCAGGCTGGTGTCCCTGGTGGGCAAGAGTGAGATGGGCAGAGTCTGAAGGCCCGCCCCCGCCCCCGCCCTGCCCCCACTTCTACCAGACCAAGGCCCTGGCTGCCCTTCCCCAAGCTCCCTGGTGGGCTGGAGTGGCCTTTAATGGGCTGCCACAGGCTGCCTGTGCAGAAAGCTCTCAGAGCAGCCCCTGAGGTTTTGGAGACCTGAGTGCCCAGTGCCCGGCGCCAGCTCTGCCCCGGTGCATGGTCCCCACTGCTGTGTGGGGCAGGTCAGCAGGGCAGGCAGAGGCCACGCCCCCAAGACCAACCCAGTGAAGGCAGGAGATTGTCCGTCTGCAGAGGCCTGGGGGGCTGCTGTCAGGACAGCCTAGGGCATCTCTCTTGGTGACATGAGGTTAGAAGCCATCGCTGTGGAGTGCCACTAGCTCCTGGAACTAGGGGCTGGGAACCCCATTAGCTGGCCATGTCCCACGTCTTGGCACAGCTCTTCCCTGACTGAGGGTCCACAGCGTCCTGCTGGGTGGCCATATCATTCACACCATCCTAATGGGAGCGCCGGATCCTGGGAGGGGCACACCCTCCACACTCTCTCCTCGGCCAGTGGCTCATGACATAGCTTCACTTGAGGCCACACTCAGTCCACTCTGTGGGCTCGTGGTCAGAGGGTGAAGCAGACGTGGGCTATGTCCCTGAGGGGCTCACAGGTCAGGGCCACACTTAGGGGCAGGAACCAGCAGGCATGGGAGGTGCTGTGGAAGAAGGTGTGAGGCACCTCGTTCCACAGCCCCAGGCCATGGCCAGGACCCGGGGTGAGATGCCTTTCATCGGCCCCAGTGGCTGGAATATTGGACGCCAGGCTCCTGGGCTGGTCAGCCTCCCCCTAGAAGGACTTTAGTCCACCAACCCCAGACTCCCCTGCCTGGCTATACCTGAGCACTGCTTCCAGGCTACACCCTTATTCGGGAAAGAACATTGAATCGGCCGTTTCCTGGAGCCCCTTCAGTCCACCACCCCACCGCCCAGCCAGGCCCCCAGGGTCGAGGAGGAACCAAGGCCTGGAGGAGCGGCCCCTGCTGCAGCCTGCAGCTCCTCTGAGCAAGATGAGCTCACTCTGCACCCTGCCAGGTGGTCTCCTGGGGCAGGGGGCAGGTCTCAGCGCTGGCGCCACCGTTGCTGTGGCTCGAATGGCCAGGGCACTGGTGAAGGAAATGGCACATTCTTGAACCCTGTGATCACTTCCTGGGAGAGGCTCTGACCCAAGGGATCCAGCCAAGCGAGGATGTGGCCCCTCGCTCTGCAAACAGCGGCCCATTAGGCTTTATCTGCGATGGTCACCGGCCTGGCCCTGCAGGGGCCCATTGTCCCCAGGCGGGCAGTAGCATGCGACTGGGCTCCCTGGCCTTGATGAAGACTGGGAGACGGGGTAGGTGAGGGAGGAGGGGGAGGGACGCAGAGCACAGTACCGGGGCAGCCATCCTGGGCCACAGCGGGAGCACTAGAGGGCAGCTTGAGCCTGGACCATGTGGCCTGCACACCCTCTAGTCTGGACAGGCCTGCCAGGTCTCCGGCCATCCAGGCCCATCTGAGGAGGGTGAACAGCCAGGGGTGGGGTGAACTTCTCGTGGCTGGGAACTCCGAGAGGGGCCACCATCAGGGCAGCTCCTGGGGTGGCGCCCGGCCTGGGGAGCATCCGGGCAGGCCGTGTGGCCAGGGCCAGCAATGCTTCCAGGCTTGAGGGGCAGGTTAGTGGAGGGAGGGGCTTTTCCAGGAGGGGACAGATCCCAGCAGAGATGAGCAGGGAGCTGGGGTGATGGACAGGAGGCAGGAGGAGGTCCCAATATACTCTGTGAGGGTTGCCCAGACACCCAGTCCAGGCTCTGGCCCACGACCTTGGCCCAGACGCCCCTCAGCCAAGCCTCTGAGCCCTGCAATTCCCCAAAGTTACCCCACCCTCTTCTCAGGACTCCTCCCACCCTCAGCCATCCTGGGAGGGGCATCAGCCTCCCTCTCCCCAGTCTCCCTAGTCTCCCCAGTCTCTCCAGTCTTTGCCCAAGGGCATCACTGATGCAGAGCAGAGGACACCCCAGCTCCAGGCTGCCAGCCTAGGGCCCACCCAGCACCCACCTACTGAGCCTTTGGGCCCAGTCTTTTCCTTCATGCTCGGTGATCTCCAGAGCTTTGCTCATGTTGAACCCCTCCCGGAATGCTGTCCTCTTTTCTAATGAGCTCCGACACATCCATCAATACCCACATCTCCTCCAGGAAGACCCTACCTCAAGCACCCTGACTCCAGCAGGATTAGAATCTCCTGGGTTCCTGCAGCACCTTCGCTGGGTCCCATGCTGAACTGCGAGCCCCAGAGGACCTCATGCAGCCAGGCCAGGGAAGCTGCTCGGGGCAGTAGCCATCTCTGTGGAGCTGTTTCTCTCCCTCTTTTTCTTGTACTCATTCATTCATTCATTTCCTGGGGGACTTCTCCACTGGGCTAGAGCTGGGGGCCAATAGCAGGTGCCCCATGACCGTGAGTTCTGGCCCGAGGGACAGAGGGTGGCCAAGCCCTGGCAGGGCTGGGCTGCCGAGTGAGGCCAGCAGAGCTCTGACAGCTGACAAATGGCCCCTCTGCAGCCGCGGGGCACCAGCTAATAATTCCCCATCTTCAATCAGGCCCGGCTGGCAGGGCCCTTTCGATCCGGGTAAATGAGTACCTGGGGTCAGGGCTGGCTCTGGGAATCAGCCTTCTGGGGCCATGGAGGGAGGCCCAAGGAAAACACTGCAGCGGTGGAGGGCCCTTGTGGAGCTGAGGAGGAAGAACAACAGCGGGCGGGCCGGGGCTGTCGGCTTCTCAGCACGCCCGGGCCTCACTGACCCGTGTACTCGCCTCCTCTGCTCACCCCCCGGCCTTGGGCAAACGTGCACCGAGGGCCACCGGCACTTCAGGCTTCCATTAAACAGCCATTTGTTAAGCACCAAGTGCATGCCAGACCCTACGCCAAGCCCGAGGGTGGGGAGCAGGAGAGATGGCAGGGTGGGGTAATGAGCATTTATTAAGTACCTACTGTTGCTGGGCCAACCCCACCTGTGACCTGCAGCAGGTCCCACAGCCCCAAGCCTGTTTCCTCACCAGTGCGTGACCAGGACATATCATCTCCTTGAAGGACTGTGAGAGTCTAACAAAATACCTTCGATAAATGTACAGCAGGCTCTGCCAAGTCCCAAATATTCTCACTGCACCCTTACACCCTCCTATGCAATGGAGACCTATTGTTAGCAGCTCCATGTAATGGGAGAGGAGGCTGAGGCTCAGAGAGGGAGAGACACTTACCCGTGGTCACACAGCTGCAAGTGAAGGAGCGGGCTCCAGGGTTGGGCAGGAGGCAGGAGTAGGGGAACTTGGAGGGGCCCAGCTTGGGCCGTGCTGTGCCGAGCAGCTTCCCTGTCGCCCTCAGGTTCTGGAGGACCGGATGCAGCTGGAGTGCAAGTGTCATGGCGTGTCTGGCTCCTGCACCACCAAGACCTGCTGGACCACGCTGCCCAAGTTCCGAGAGGTGGGCCACCTGCTGAAGGAGAAGTACAACGCGGCCGTGCAGGTGGAGGTGGTGCGGGCCAGCCGCCTGCGGCAGCCCACCTTCCTGCGCATCAAACAGCTGCGCAGCTATCAGAAGCCCATGGAGACGGACCTGGTGTACATCGAGAAGTCGCCCAACTACTGCGAGGAGGACGCGGCCACGGGCAGCGTGGGCACGCAGGGCCGCCTCTGCAACCGCACGTCGCCCGGTGCGGACGGCTGTGACACCATGTGCTGCGGCCGAGGCTACAACACCCACCAGTACACCAAGGTGTGGCAGTGCAACTGCAAATTCCACTGGTGCTGCTTCGTCAAGTGCAACACCTGCAGCGAGCGCACCGAGGTCTTCACCTGCAAGTGAGGCCGGGCCCGGAGGCGGCCGCGGGCACCCCAGACACCCAGCGGCATTTTGCACATCCATCCTCGCCTGCCCTGCCTTGGTGCTGCCAGCGGCAGGCAGAGGCGGGTGCAGAAGTGGGGAGCTCCACGTGCAGGAGGACACCGGCCGGGGCCCACGCCCTCTACCCACCTCCCTGGGGCTCCTTCCTGCCACCTCCTCCCATCACCTCCTGCGGCAGAACAGCCCCTGTGACCCAGCGAGAGAGCAAGGCCAGGGGCCTTGTGCTCCCCGACGCGGCCCAGCAAGTTCCCTTTCTTCTCTCTGCGAAAATGAACCTCCAGGACACATGTGTATCCCAGAGAGCAGTGACGACGACACTGAGCGTCCCCTGCCCCACCTGGCAACATGGACACAGAAAAGCTACGCTGGCTGGCCCCTCAAGACCGATTCCCAGGCCGGGTCTGCCGATGAGCCCTGGGCCGGTGGGGACTGATGTTGACACAACTTATTTATGTTTTCTTAGTATCAGAAGAGGATTCTCAGCACGAATGCGTAGCCAGTTGTAACTCTGTACTTTGTGTCAGCCCATCCCCTTAACACCCTTTCTGTTTCCTTTCCCAGCCCCACCTGGCTGGCCCTCGGTCCCTGCAGAGCGGAGGCAGCCTGGGGTTGATGGGGACCATGCAGTGCCTGCGGGTTCTAGAAGTAAGTGGGCAGGGGCTTGTCGGACCACACAGCCCTGACCAGGCCTTGGAGGAGAGCCATGGACAGGCTCCTCCAGGCCACCTTTCCTTCTTTTGAAAATCCTATCAATGGCTGGGCACGGTGGCTCACGCCTATAATCCCAGCACTTTGGGAGACCGAGGCGGGTGGATCACCTGATGTCGGGAGTTTGAGACCAGCCTGGCCAACATGGTGAAACCCCATCTCTACTAAAAATACAAAAATTTGCTGGGCATGGTGGCACGCACCTGTAATCCCAGCTACTTGGGAGGCTGAGGCAGGACAATTGCTTGAACCCGGGAGGCGGAGGTTGCAGTGAGCTGAGATCGCGCCACTGCACTCCAGCCTGGGTGACAGAGCGAGACTCTGTCTCAAAAACAAAACAAAACAAAAAAAAAAAGAAAGAAAAAAGAAAAGAATATCAAGCAAATCAAAACGTCACTCATGTCAGGTTCCAGGAGTGTGTCCTTCCTTCCCTCATCCTGTCACCCTCCCGGCGTGGCACCTCCAGTTTACAGAGCCCCCCTTCCCCCTGGAGCCAGCCTGATCCCTGGGACCGTGCTGCCGCGGGGTGGGCAGGCAGGTGGCGGGTAGGCAGGCAGGTGGCGAGTGGCCAGGGATGTTTGCCCCATTTGACAGATGGGGCCTCTGAGGCCCAGAGTGGCACAAGGACCTGCCAGAGACCCTGCAGCTGTGAGTGGAGGCTTACACCCTTCTCCTGCCCAGCCTGGGGCTCTGGACCCAGGAGAACACATCAGGATGCCCAGGGTGGCAAGAGGTGGCTCCCATGCCTTGAGGCACTCGGCTGCTCCCTCCCCGCCATGACAGCCTCACTGGGGCCTGCACTGCCCTCGGTGCCTTTGAGGGTTTGTCTGGCCCTGTCCTAGTCCTTTCACCTTGACCCCAATGCTGAGAAAATCTGGACCCAGAGCTGGATGTGTCCTTTCTGGATGCTCCCACCCCTGTCTCTGAGGAGCCTGAGTGACAGAGGCCAGAGAGGATGGTCTGCAGCTGGCTCCTGGTGCACCCTCCGCTGCCCACGGCCTGGCCCCCGTTTGGGGTGTGTTCTCTTGGAAGCCTGTGGAAATGTGTTCTTGAGCAGCCGACAAGCCAAGAGCTTGGGCCCAGCCTGGGGCGAGCAAGTCCCTCCTGGGCTGTAACCCTGTGGTCCAGACCATGTGCCCCTAACCATGCCTGGATGCTGGGAGTCTCTGGGCCACCACGAATACCCCACCCTCAGCCTGGCCCCATCCCCCCACCTTCCCCAAGTCCCAGAACACCCTGAGTCCATAGGCCCGGCAGCCTCTGCAAGGAACCTGGTTAACTTATGATGTTATATAGCGTCGAAATGTCTATCGTGTCTTTAAATTATTGTGACCTACACTGGGTACTGGAGTGGGGGATGGCTGCGGCCCCCATCCCCCATCCCTATCCCCCATCCCTATTCCCCATCCCCATCCCCATCCCCCATCCCATCCCCCATCTCCCGAACCAGGCTCCTCCTTCTGCTTGAACAGACCCTCGGGGCCCCTGATGCCACCGAGCCACTCGCACTGTCCCTTGGCTGCTGGGCACCCCACTGAGCCCCTGCCCACCCCGAAGTCTGTTAGCAACAGGCCCTTTGCCTGGGTGAGACGGGGGTCAGGGTGGCCCAGATGGGGGTGGTGGCGACCAAGGTGCTGCGTCCCGCCCTTCTGACGGCAGCCTCCCCTGGAGGGGAGTGCTCAGCCCAATAAAAGCTGGAATCAGAAAAGTGAGTGTGTGTGGAGTCCCCATGCAATACGCCTGCAGCTGCGGCCCCACCAGTGGGGACACATGCTCTGCCCACCGAGGACAAGCCCCCGAGGCCCTCATGTGCCCCCAGCTATCTGGCTTCCCCGTGCCCTCTGTGGGCCGCCCTTCCCATCCTCACACCAGAGAACCTTGCCCAGAGCCCACCCTGGAGCTCAAGTCATGCCTACCTGCCTCCAGGCACCTTTGGGCTGGCCCCACCCAGCCAGGGGCACTGGGGCACTGGACACAGACCCTGAGGCCTTGCTGGACAGCACCAGGCTCAGGCTGCAGGGACAGGAGGGCCGTAGGCCTGGCACCTGGTTACCGGGGGCTGGGCTGGAGCTACTGTAAGAGGAAAGGACAGCAGGCCCCATCAGCCCCTGTGTCTCTGCTCCCTTCTGACCAGGGTGGGGTCTGGCTTTCAGGGTCCCTGTAGGTCCATCCAGCTGGGTCTGGTGGATTTTGGCTCCACAGCCCTGGGGCCTGCCTTGATCTCACCAGGCCTGGGAAGGTGGCTATGAGGCCCCCAGAAACTCAACAGCCTGCGGCTGGCCACAGGCTCCGCTGCTCCTCCCCAGAGCCCAGCTGTGGCAGGGCCTCCCAGCCTGCAGCCTGCGAGAGCCGTGCACACAGCAATGCACAGTGTTCCCCCGAGGGGCGGAGGCATGTGGCAGGGCCGGTCTGGCCACTGCCCGCTGTCCCAGCAGCCTGGCATTGGGCGAAACTGCTGATCAAACAGACCCCATCCTTGCTGTGCCCAGCCTGGGCACCCACAGAACTGACCCCAGACCCAGATCCCAGTGCAGGGGCTTCTCAAGGGGAATGGATCCCTCCAGGGTGCGGAGAAGGGGTGACAGCCAGAAAAGAGCATTGGACTCACAGCCCCAGCCCTGTTCCTTCCTGATGCATGGGCAGCCTCTGGGGCGATGCTCTTGGATGTACAGCCTCAGTCTACCCATCTAAGAGCAGGGGGTAGCCTGGGACCAGGACTTGGTGGTCAGTAGGGCGCATGGGGCCTGGGCTGGGCAGTTTGGCGGGAGGCCCTGGTTCCCCACGAGACAGTAAGCGAATCGGCGGCGGCGGCGGCACGCCGGGGTCCGGCTACTCCCACAGGGCCAGGAATGAGGAAGCCTCTGAGATGCCCGGCCCTGGTGCCCAGACTGTACTGATTTCTTGGCTCTGGTTCAATCCCCGCCCAGTCCCCTTGGGCTGCCCTGCACATCCTCCCAGGGGGCCCGCTGGAGGCCTCGCCCTTGCTGCTGGCCTGGCCTGGGGGCCCACCTGACCCCAGCCCCAGGCTTCCCCCTAAGGCTTATATTTTGGGAGCACTTCCCCCTGGCCAGCCCCTCGCACCCCCACTCAGTGGCTCACTGCTGCATGGGGTGGTGACCCCACGTGCTTAGCCCTGGCCAGCCCTGCCCTGCAGGTGTCGCCCACACCAGGGGCCTTCCTGCCCCTCTGATTAGCCCTGGCGGTTCCCACACCAGGCCTGCCACCCGGCTGCTCCCACACATAGGCCATTCCTGTGGGCTTTGCTGGGTAAGGTGTGGGGACTGATGGCTAGAGGGGCCAGAGTTCTGGCAGCCCACCTCTACCCAGGCTCGCTGGCCAGCTCCTTTGCAACTTCAGTTCTGCCCTGGGCTGACCCCAACTTCTGACCCCTCACCCTTCTCCCCACTTCCCCTGCGGTGCCTGTGCCCACAGCTGCCAGTGAGGCTGGCGGCCCATCTCGGGGGATGCAACAGCTGACGACTGAGGTAGCAGCCTCTGGGAGCGAGGAAAGGACTTTCTCTGCAGTTACTCCTCCAGGCCTCTGAGCCTGGGCTTCCCGCGCTGTGGAATGGACATAAGGGAACAAAGCCTCTGGCCTGCTGCCACCTGGTCCCCCCCTCCCTTGGAGGATCCATGTCCCTCCCTGGCTCACAGCTGAGCTGCCGCCCTGGCTCCCACCCTGCCCTGCCCCACAGGGCTGCCTGCACCGTTCACTTGGCACTGTCTGGTGGCCAGAGCACACAGGGGCCCTTTGGCCCTGGAGGGCAGAGGATGTCTCATTGGCGTACCCTTAGAGTCCTTCCTGACCCACTGAGGTGCCCACAGCAGATTGCCTCCCTGCCCCCCTGCAGAGTGAGCCTCCGTCCTTCCCTGATGCCGGCTTGCACCAAGCTGGCTGTAGTCTTGCTCTCTCCTCTCCTGCCTCAGCTCCTACCCTTAGGGGCAGGAGTCCTGTTTCTGTGATGGCCCCTGTCTCCCAAGCTGGCTGAGGACCAGCACACCCCTGTGCCAAACTTTGGGCCTGTTCCACACGTGTCCACAACCTTCACAACACCCCTTCCCCAAATAGGTCAGCGCTAGTTCCATTTTACAGACGGTAAAACTGAGGCACAGAGAGTAAGGGGACCTGTCCAAGCTCAACAGCCAGCGAAAGGCAGAACCAAGATTTGAACCCAGGCCCTCTGGTGTCTTCCTTCTACCCAACTCATATGCCTCCGCCCACGAGGGGACACAGAGGCCCAGGGACCTTGTCCAAGTTCACAGAGAGATGAAGGAGAAAAGAACGGCTGTGGCTGGTCTCAGAGAGATGACAAGCAACACTGTATCTTCACCAACAGAGCAAGAAAGACCCAGTTTATTTATTTATTTTATTTTATTTTATTTTTTTTGAGATGGAGTCTCGCTATGTCGCCCAGGCTGGAGTGCAGTGGCGCGATCTCAGCTCACTACAAGCTCCGCCTCCCAGGTTCACGCCATTCTCCTGCCTCAGCCTCCTGAGTAGCTGGGACTACAGGCGCCCACCACCACGCCCGGCTAATTTTTTGTATTTTTTTTTCAGTAGAGATGGGATTTCACTGTGTTGGCCAGGATGGTCTCGATCTCCTGACCTCGTGATCTGCCCGCCTCGGCCTCCCAAAGTGCTGGGATTACAGGCGTGAGCCACCGCGCCTGGCCGAAAGACCCAGTTTAAAAAGCAGCAGGCAAGATCTGAGTTAGATATCTGGGTGAACTTCACAACTCCCAGAACTGGTAGGTAAAGGAGGGGGATCAGGAAGGAGGGGCTGTGGGCCACCTTCTCCCCGAGCTGGGCTAGTCCTGCTGGCCCCTTGGGAGGGGCCACGGTCTGGCGGGTAGAGGGGCAGAGCAGTGCACAGGGAGGGGTGGCTGATTGAGCGTGTGCCAGACACACAGGAAAGCCTGAGCTCCCCGAGCAGAGCCGCCAGCTTGCTCCCAGGAGAGTCCGAAGCTGGAGCCGGTGCTGCAGACTCCTTCCGCCACGGGAACTGGGGAATCCAACTGGCGGTCACCCGGGCCTCGTCCTTGCCTGTTTCCCTCTGAGTCCGAGCTTGCACTTGCCTTCCTTCCCTGGGGTTCTCCCTGTCTGTTCATCAGGTCTTTGCACTTCATGGACCTGGGGACTCAGAGCCGCTTAGCCTGGGTGACCTAGGACCCTTGGGAATCAGAACCTGTGAGTTTTGGGGACCAGGGAGTTGCATGTTGATGCCCACAGCAGTGCCCCATAGACAGATAGTGCCCAGTGGGCAGGCAGCCAGCAAAATGCAAAGGAGAGGGGATCCCAGGACCCAGAGCTCACCTACAGCCTGCCCTGGGCAGGTGCTCCTGCCAGGACCCTGGGGTGAGCAGTGCCTCCAGTCAGAACTGGAGACCCAGCTCTTTTTTGAGTCCTCTGCTGACCTCACCTTGGGACACATGGAGGTTGTGCCAGGGGAGGCAGCCTGGGCCTCCAGGCCACTGTCCTGTCCTCTTGTGGTCTGGGCCACGTACCTCTCACAGTTGGAGTCCTGTAGCCACAGAAGGAAAAACCCTTCCAGCCTCACTGGGAAGCAGCGGGGAGGAGATGCGGGCAGAGGCTCATGAGTCCTCTCACTCCACCTGCAGACAAGGTCCTTGGGCCATCAGGGCAAGGCCTGGAAACCTTCTGGGTCCAGACCCAGGTGTCCTACCTGAGGCCACACTGGTCTACCTGGGTGGCAGCCCACCCCGCCTGAGGCCTAAGGGTGGCCTCACAAGCACAGTGCCAGGACAAGCCCAGTGTAAGGTCTTGGACAGGACCCCTGGAGAGGCCCCTGCGGTGTCTGCAGCTCTAGAAGCCCCCGTCCGAGCCACAGCTGGGGCCACTTGCCAGCTGGGTCTGTGCACACCATTCCACTTTTCCAGATGGGTGGGGCCCTGCCCACAGTTCCTCCCTGGCCCCTGGCTCCAGCCCGCCCTCTGGCCCCCACCAAGCACGGCCCATGGCATCCACCCAGTCACACACTCGTTTCTTCACTCATGTCTTCACGTGCCCATCACTGCTGGGCACTTGAGTGCCTGGAGTGTGGTCGGGTGTTGTGGGGTCTCAGAGCTGAGTCTCAAGTGGGGTCCTCTCCCAGTTAGCCCCAGGACGAGGGACAGAATAACCAATGAACAGTTCCCCTCAGCCTCCATGACCAAGTCTACCATGAAGGGAAGTAGGGGCCAGCAGCGCAGCCCAGCCTGGGCACTCAAGGACGGCTTCCTAGAGAAGCCGTGTGGAGGGTGAGACCAGAAGCAAAAGTAGGAAAGGAAACGGGGGAGACAGTGGGAGGCAGAGGGAAAGGAAGCGGCGAGCCTGGGGTAACTGAAGGGATAGTGGAGATGGAGTTAGTGGGAGCTGGGGCAGGGGCCAGTGGAGCTTGGAGACAAGGTTTCAGAAGATTCTGGAGGGACAGAGGGGATTCTTGCTCTCAAGCCCCATGGTTTCTAGCATTCAGCAGGAACTCTCACCCCCCATCCTGCCCACCTGTGACCCTGCAGCCTGGTGCCCTCTGGACAAGGCCTGGGTGCCAGCTGCTGCCTGGCCACCCCCAGCTGCCTGCCAAGCTCCCAGGTCCCAGAACGAAAGTGTCCCATGCTGTCATGGAGCTATAGGGGAGTGGGGAGTGAGGGCTGGGCACTGGGGCCCCTCTTGGTGCTATTCCTAGCCCCTTCCCACACCCCCTGCCAGGCCCGGTGGGCTAGGGCAGTTGGCCTCAGGTTGCCCTGGGGAGGAGGCTGTTTCCCCAAGTCTGTCTAGACCGGCAAAAGCCCTCCAGGAGAGGCCTCCACGTTCCTCCTCTGGACCTCAGTTGCCCTATTTGGACAGGCTGATCCCTGGGGTTCGTATTGGACCCCAGGAAAGGCTGAGCTTGGGTGGGCACAGAGCAGGCTGCCCCCCCAGGCTCGTCATACCTGCCCGCATTGCACCAACAAGGCCAATACCAAGGCCTTTGAGCTCCTTGTCAAGCAGCCCTGCAAGGGGAGCACCTTGCCTGCTAAGAGGGGGGACAGGCTGGCCTGTCACAGACAGGGTGACTAACATCCGCTTCCCCTCCTGGTTCCCAGGGAAGAGGGATCGATTAAATCTCAACCACAGACACTCTGGGAGGGCGAGGGCAGGCAGTGACAGATCTGAGTCACCAGGACTATCTCAGGGAGACAGGGAGTGTACTCTGCAGGGAGGGGCACTCCTCTGTCTCAAAGGGCTCTGCTCTGTGGCAAGGGTTACTGCTATGTGGATCCACCAGCACCTCTCATTCTAGACATTGCAGGGGGCAACCCTAGGAGGCCTAGCAGGGGCAGGCCTCAGGCTGCATTAGAAAGGCTTTTTCAGGCCAGCCAAGCCCACTAGGGGGAATTCCCCACCACTGGAGGAATTCAAGCATGGTTTGATCTCCATGATGGAGAGGGAGGTGGGCAGCCCCCAGTGTTCTGATTCCACAATTCTGAGATGCCGAGAGGCTGTATGTTTAGTTGTAGGTACCAGGAGACTTTGTTCTGTGGTTGGAAGGGGTTGCAGTTCTGGGCCAAGGGTCTGGGGGAAGCCTCTCCTCCTGTGCCTGACACTGGGAGTTCCCTTCAGAGATGAGCAGCTCTGTCTCACCCTTGTTCATTGGTTCCACAGACGTTATTGCTACTCCCATGTGTCTGGCAAAAGTCCTGCCCACAGGGAGGTGACAGTCTGGAGGGGGATGTGAGACCATAAACACCTACCGTGAAGGCAGCAGGCGTGATAAATCATCAAGCACTTAGCAGGGAAGGAGGTCATCATAGTTCAGGAAGAGCCAGAGGCAGAGCAGGCCATACAGAGACAGCAGCGCAGGAGAGGAGGGAGTGGGGCGTGGAGGGTGTGGATGGAGTTCCAGGCCCAAGGCTGGGAGGTGTGAGAATGACTGATGGCCAAGAGCTGTAAGGAGGCCGGTCGCTGGGATAGAGCTGGGGCAGCGGGGGGGGGGGGGGGGGGCGGAGGGCGGGGAGAATGCAGAGGTGTGGCTGGGTAGAGAGCAGGGTCCTTTTGACCCACCAAGAGGATGTGGCCTTTCCTCTCAGTGACTCAATGGGCACTACAGGGCTGGTGCCAGACAAGGACATGGTCTGCCTTCATTTCTAAGACGGTCCCCAAGCTGCAGTGCAGGGAAAAGCCCACAGGGGCAGGAGAGGAGGCAGGGAGATGGCAAGGAGGCCACTTTCAGGTCAGGGCAAGAGGTGCATGGGAGAAGCATGGGGTTCTGGAGGCATTTTGCAGGGAGACCAGGGGAGTCCCTGCACAGAGGTTAGGCAGGCCCTGGACAGGGACCCCAGGATGGGGAAGGCCAGAGGAGGCAAGGGTGTGCCTTCCCAGGCTGAGCACCCCAGCTATCCTTCACGTGTGGGGGGACTTGCTCCAGGGTCCCCTAGGGATGGGGAAAGGAACCAGGACACAAGCTCAGTGGGGAACTTGGGGTGGGAGGCACCTACCCCTCACTGACCCGGCGTGGCCTGTGATGGAAGGACTGGCCAGCCCCGCCCAGGAGCAGGCTGAGAGCAGGGGTTCTGGGCTGGACAGCCGCTCTCAGACAGGTTCTGATGGGGTCTGCCTGTGTGACCTTGGCCTCGTGCTACCTCAGTTTCCCCTGTAAGCTGGGTTGAGAGTGCCTGGGTAGCAGCGGGGAGGCGCACTCTGCAGAAGCCCCTCCCCCTGCCCACCTTGGGGGCCGAGAGGCCAGCAGAGAGCAGCTGTATCCCTCAAGCTGGCAGCCAAGCCAGGAGCCCTGGGAGGTCTTTTAGCCACCCGCCCTGCTCAGGGCCCAGCAAAGGTCCCTCCCCTCCCCTGGGCAGACCCACGGGTGGAGGGGACATGGGGGTGTGGGTGCGGTAGGGGTAGGCAGGGTTGTGTCCCCGGGAGCTCTGCAGACCTGGGGGGCAGCACAGGGCTGGCTTCTGGGAAGTTGGGGCTCTGGAAGGGGATTTTCATGGCAGCTGGATCGCTTCCTGGTGAAGATTCAAAGAGCCCCTTGCCCTTGTGCTGACAGCACTGTACAGTTTATGAACTGCCCCTGTGACCATTATCTGGCTCAGCCTTGAGGCCCAGAAGCCCCGTGCCCCAGCCTCTCTGCTGGTTTTCAAGGGCCCCTCAGCTGGTGTCTCTCACCTCTCTTCAGTTCCTCCCCAGGGCCCTCTCTCCCTTCACTGGCCCCTGGGTCCCCTCCTGTCCCCAGCCAGCCAGAGGGCTCCTCCCTGATCCCTCCATCCCCCCTGTACTTACCGTGATCTCATAAGAGCTGCGCCTTCCCTGAACTGCCCCTCCCTTCTGGGGACCGCCTGGGGCCACTTGCCCTGGTCTCCCCCTGCACCCTACAGGCCCCTTTCCTGGGGGTGCCTATGTTCATGCCAAGTTGCACCCCCACGCTGTTCTGCCCGTCGCAGGCACTCAGGGCTGCAGTGTCCCCGTCCTTCCCAAACCCTGTGAAGTGGTTGACCATCATTTCCCCATGTCTACCCTGCACCCCACACCCCACACCCCACATCCACCACAGGCCCTGCAGACTTCCCATCCTCCGGTGGTCCCTGGCTCCCCTCACTGGCCCCCTCGGTCTTCACACCAGCCCAGCCAGGGCCAGTAAGTCCAGGACTGTCCCAGCCTGATCTTGGCAGTTCCCTCAGGCAGAGAGACAGCCCCTTCACCCGGTCACCCTTCAGGCCTCAGTGGGCATGATGCCTCTTCCAGGACAGGGTCGATGCCACCCACCTGGGAGTGGCCCGCCTAACCTTCATCTCATAATCATTTTCTGCCACCTTTCCTACACCCATCGCTGGCGGTGAAGTCAAAACTTGGCACAAGACCCGGAGCGCCAGACCCGGACTTGCACAACTCTGGGTGGGGCCGGAGGAATCCCTGCGGGGACACAGAGATGCACCTATTTTTAGCCTTAAGAAGAAAACTCAACCCCAACACACACAATATGCAACACAGATATTTGTTTTTACTCTTAAAAGGGCTCGAATGGTGGGTTTGGGGCCTGAAGCACATGCTTGGTTGAGTCACCCCACAGACCCCACCCCGCACAGCCTCCCGCTCCAGAGAGCCTCCCAGGGTCCCCACCCTCCCTGAGCTCCCCAGCCCTTCCTGAACTCGCCTGGCAACTTCCCCCTCTCGCCCTTGTTCCGGCGCGCCTCCTCTCGGTGTGCTGTGCGGTGATGCCCTGCATCGTAAGATTGGCTGGAGCCCTCCCTGCTTCCCGGGGGATGCCCTTTGTGGGGCCTCCGTGAGCCATGTGGGGGCCAGCGTCCTCCTACTGGTGGTGCTGCTCTGACGGCCCCATCTTGGCCCCAGAGCTATGCCCCAAGAAAGCAAGATGCCCCCCAGGAGCTCCCAGGCTTGGAGAGGCCCGGGAAGGCTGGCTGAGCCACCAGTGGGGACAGCAAAGAGGCTTCCATGCTGGGGAACTTGGGGTGCGAGGGCACGGTTTCCTGGGGCTGCTGGAATGAATGACACAAACGGGGCTTGAAATGACATTTATTCTCTCACAGTTCTGTAGGCCAGGAGTCTGAAATCGGCATCCCTGGGTCCACATCCAGGGGTGGGTGGGGCCCCACTACCTCCAGGCTCCAAGGGAGGGCCCAGCCTCTGATGGCTGCCAGCGCCCTCGGCTTGCCGGGGCATCATCCGGTGTTGCAGGGCAGCATCTTCAAATCTCCCTTCTCTCCTCTTCCCACGGCCTCGGGGCCGAAGCTCCCTCTGCCTCCCTCTTGAAAGGATGCCTGTGATCGCATTAGGGCCCACCCGGATCATCCAGGATAATCCCCCCGTTTCAAAATCCTCAACTCAACCCCATCTGCCCTGCAGGGCAACCTCTCCAGAATCCAGGGACCAGGGGCTGGACATCTTTGCAGGCCGTCATTCAGCCTCCTGCAGGCGGCCCAGGTAGAGAGGCTCAGAGAAGACCCCAGGGACAGCTCCTCTGGAGCAGGGGACAGAAGAGGGTCCATCGGGACTGGCTGCAGCTGGGCTCCCAGAACTGGGGTTTGGGGAGAAAAGCAGGGGTCCTGGTTCATCACAGCCCACAGGCAGGAAGGCTGGTCGGTGGGTGATGGTGTGCAGCAGGCCCGGGTGAGCGTCAACTCTGACACTTGGAGCTCTGAGTGTTGGCTCTGAGTGCAGCAAATCACCTGGCCCTGAGCCTGGCCCAGAGCCTGGCCCAGGTCATCCTGGCCCCTGCGCGAGGGCTCTCGTGGGCATCAGGAATGAGGTGTTGTGCAGAGTGGATGACCAGTGACTAGTGGCTCTTACCTTTCCCATGCCCCGCCCCAGGCCTTCCTCCAGGGAGGTCAGAGTCTCCCTGTGGAATCTCCCCAGACTCCCCTCGTCTGCCTGTGGGTCAGGTAGAATGTGGAACCCCAATTTTGTCCCCTGGACACTACTCCCAACACCCATCTTGCACCCGCCACCCCATCCCCTCCGCCCAAGCACCATCATTTGTCCCTGCAACTCTGTGGCCTCCTCCCACCCTGTCTCCCAGCTGCCACTTGAGTGACCTTAGTAACACGCACAACAGACCACACCAGCAGCCCGTCCAAAACCTCCAAGGATGCCCCTAATCCTTCCTGACACTCTCAGGTCTGTGCCTGTCCTGGTCCTCAGCTTTCATTAAACAAATGCCCTCTTGGGACCATGGCACCCTCAGCCCCTCTGCCCCGACTCTCCCCACAGACCTCCCTGTGGCCAACCTGCTGATCCTCGGGCCTCACCCCCAGGTCCCCACCTGAAGACGCCTCCCAGTCACTGGCCACTGAGCATGGTCCCCAGGCCTCTGGCTTGTTCTGACTGGTGTGAATGCCTCGGTTGGGGGTGGTGGCCAGCTTGTCACTACAATAGACCAGTGACAGAACCCGGGGCATGGCAGGCACACAGAGATCTTTTGTGGAACCAGTGGAGGGGTATTTTCCAGATACTGGTTCAATGTTGAGATGATGCCAAAACTCCAGCTCAGAGAAGCCCAGGGAGGCTCTCTGCACACTCAGAAAACAAGAATATGTAAGTTCAGAACCAAACGCCAGGCAGAGAGGATGCAGGAACGTGGCTGGGGGCTGCAGCTCAGGCCTGCGACCCCAGAACCTTGGGAGGCCAAAGCAGGAGGATTGCTTGAATCCAGGAGTTTGAGACTAGCCGGGACAACATAGCGAGACTCCATCTCTATTTTAAAAATTAAAAATCAAAATAAAGAGAGGATGTAGGAGCCCGCCAGATGCACCAGGAAGCCCAAAGGAGATGCCGACATCCCTCCTCTCACCCCAGGCCTGGTCCCTCCCAGCCCGGCTGTGCTCAGGTCACTAAGAGAACACGAGCTCAGGTGCACCTTCGTCCATTGAATGTATTTATTGAGCACCACTGAATGCCAAGACTGCCCTGGGAAGAGTGTACTGAGTGTCAGATCCAGGAACACTCTGGGGCTAGGGGACCCCGATGCAGCCCTCAACGCATGCACCCATCCTTAGGGTCTGGAGACCTTTCTGGAGAAGAACGGAAGGCTGGGCATCTTTCTGGAGTGCCCTGGAGCCTGCACACCGCAGGGCTCCGTGAACACTTTTTGAACCAAATCACACAGGACAATTGGCCCCAACGGATTAAGAGGAGCACATCTCCGCCCTCACACTGGGTGGGGCTTTGGGGGAGCAGCCGGGCGGTAGAAGCTACAGGGGGAGCAGCCGGGCGGTAGAAGCTACAGGGGGAGCAGCCGGGCGGTAGAAGCTACAGGGGGGCAGCCGGGCGGTAGAAGCTACAGGGGAGCAGCCGGGCGGCAGAAGCTACAGGGGGGCAGCCAAGTGGCAGAAGCTGCAGGGGGGCGGCCAGGCGGCAGAAGCTGCAAAGCCTCTTCCATCTCATCCTGCATGTGTTGGAGGGAGAGGGGCTTGGGGCCTGGATCGCTGGCATGGCTGGCTCAGAGGCCACCAAGTCACACGTCACTTCAGAGTGCAGAGTGTGGGAGGACTTTGGGGCATTGGGGGGACTTTGGGGCGTGTCTGATGCGGTCTAGGGCTCAGGGCGGTTGTCCAGGGCCGGCTCAGGCAGGGTCTGTGGCCCTCAGACCCCCCTCCATAGGGCACTTCACCTTGATGGTTTTACAAGTCAGGGTCCCACAAAAGAGTTGGTTTGACAAAGGGGCTCTGCTGCTAAAAACATTTGAAAACTGTGAAGTGAGTCCAGCCCTGAAGTTTTACTCAAGGCCCTGGAGCCTCCTGGGTACTGGTTGACTCCCCGCCGGCCATAGAGGCTGCGCTGCTCTCCTGACCACACTGACCCCAACCCAGGGGCTCAGCTCCAAACAAGGGCTCCCTGAGGCTGGGCTGCTGGCTCCTGCAGACCCGAGGGGGTGGCGCAGTTACCCACACTCAGCCCCGGCGAAAGCCAACCCCAGGAGACTGTGCTAGAATGCTCCTAATGAGACCACCACAGGAAAGAGAAGTTCCAGAAATTCTCTGAGAGCTTTTGGGCATGCTAGTTACAGTCGCTGAGGTCCCAGGTCAGGGTGGGCGGCACAGGGAGCCTTGTCACCAGGCTCAGGTTGGCTCACCTGGGGTTAGGAAGGACTGATCCACCTGCCACGTCCCTGGAGGCCTGGTTGCTGCTCTGCCTGTGGGTGCTGCTTCGTGGGGAACAAGACGAGTGGGCAGAGAACGTCTGTGCCCCTGGGGCGTGCAGAGGCCCCGTGTGACCCATTTTATGAGACCGACCTCACACCACCCAGCCCCGGGCCTCCCAGGTAGATCCTGCGAGGTGAGAAAGGTGTGGACCCTTCCAGAAGGAGCTTTCTGGCAAGGAGACCAGACAAGGAGCCCGGCAGATCCAGGGCTCAGTGAGAGGTGCGGAGGTTAGTGGGCCACAGAGGAGGCAGTGCTGCCCCCGCTGCCCAGGGCAGAATCTGACCTTCCCGGCCTGACTGGTGGTAACACGGGAAGGATCCCAGAGAGCTCAGGCCGGCTGGCTTCTGTCCTGGGTGCCTGCAAGGGAGGGGAGCTCTGGGAGGCCTGAGGGTCCCCAGCAGCAGGGACTGGGTCCGGAGTGTGCAGGGCCAGGCACACCATACCTGGACCACTGCCTGCCCCACCCCAGGGCCAGGGAACCACCTGGGCAGGTCCCACCCGCTGGGTGCTCTAAAACCCCTCACACAGGCCTCACAGCTGCCGTCTGCCACTGCTCATCACCTCCTTTGTGGGAAGGTCCCTCCTCGTGAGCCCCACACCGGCACCTGCCAAAGCCTCCTAACCAGTAAAATAATGGATTGAACCCAGGAATGAAATGCAAGTGGAAAAGTGAGTGAGTGAATGAATGGAGAGAGTAGGGTGAAGGAGAAACCACGAGGGAATGAAGAAATGAATGAGCAAGTGAATGAATAAGTGAATGAGTGAACACATGAACAAGAACAAATGAAGGTAGAATAGACAAACAGAAGAACAAGTGAATGGATACGTGAGTGAATGAATGAATTCGTGAAGCTCCAATTCTGCCTTAGAAGTGAGCAGGAGCATTCTCCAAAGAGCAGCCCCCCCCCCCCCACTCCCCTTTCCATGCCATGCAGGACCACACACGGGTCAGTCCGGGTCCTCCTCAGGGCTCCGTGGCTACTGGGAGCCCAAACATCCCCCAAGGTTCCCTGTGAATTGGGCCAGAGAGGCCCATGCTCCGACCCACAAGACCTCAGGGCCCTTTCTTGGGGCCACTGCTCCCAGCCGGGTCTGCCGGCTCACTACCTCTTGCCCAAGGTGACCATCCAGCCTTCTCTGCCAGCTAAACTGTACATCCTTCAAGACCTGCTCATATGCCACCTCCTCCAGGAAGCCCCAGCACTGCACAGACGAGCTCAGGGGCAGGGGTTCCAGGGCCCAGTCCCTGCTGACCTGCTTCAAGGCCTGTGAGGGGCCATGCCGTGCAACCGCCCAGCCCAGTTCCACAACCCCACCCCTCTCCCGGCCCAGAGCTGAGCCTGAACTCCTGAGGGGCTGGTGGGACTCTGCTTCGAACGGGGCTGGCCAGAATTTGGGGCCTGGCATGGCCTTGATCTCAGCGCCCAGCTCCCTTCGCTCGCGTGGACCCAGATCTGGGTGTCCTAACATCTCCGAGCCTCAGTTTCCTCATCTGCAAAATGGGGCTCTCTGCCTTACAGCTCCATCATGACCACGTAGCCTGTGTGGCGTGTGCAGGGCACAGATGCCGGCAGGGTGTCTGCTGCTGGCAGTGGCAGTGTGGGCAGTACAAAGCCCGGGCACGGATGGGGCTGAGCGTGTGCCTGTGCCTCTGTGGATGCGGGGGCTAGCTCCCCCTCACCTCGGGGAGAGCCTGGCTTGGGCGTAGCCATGGCTACAGCTGGGGTCGGTCCCACGGGAGGGTATCTTCCTCCACCAGCCTCAGCTGGGCCCTGAGGCCCTGGGGGCAGAGCAGGGATCCCATCAGCCTAGGACACTCACACACCCACGGGGGAAGCCACCAGTGACATGGACCTGACACGGCTGACCCTGGGCAAGTTCCTTCACCCCAGGATCCTCTGTTTCTTCCTCAGTAAAACAGGGCTTGGGCCACCCTGGGGAAGACCTCAGGGCTGGAGGAGGCCCTGAGAGCTCAGCAGTCAGTGCGGCTGGCACGCAGTGGACAGCAGCCGTGCTTCGCTCGCGTTAACAGCCGGCAATTTGGCTCCTGTGATCTCACGGCGTTCCTTTGGCAGCAGTGAACGTTCACTGCCCTCCTGGGAGCTCCGTGGGGCTGGGCACGGGTGTGGGGAGCTCACGGGCTGGACCGGGTCCTTAAATACTTGTGGACCTCACTCAGCATTACTGTTCGGCAATGGCTGTCCCCCAAAGGTCCAGTGGAGACCAGGAAGTGGCCTGTGGTCAGGGCTCCAGGAGAGGCCCCGGGGCCTCACTGTGGATCTGAGAGCCCCTGTCAGTGCAGCTGTCAGCTCCTGCCTGAGGGGCTGGGAGAGGCAGCACTGGGGGCCTCCTACCTCGGGGCAGGAGCTCTCTCTCCCTCCATGACCTTAGCAGCAGTCCTCACCGCGTTGTCAGGGGCATCAGGGAAGATTCCCCAGCTGGCCCGGGGTCAGATAAAGAAGACCCCCAAACCATCAGCTTGAACTGGGGGGGGGCAACCCTGGGGTTTTCACTGGTTGCCTCGCCCTTGGGGTAATTGAGAAAGCGGCTTCCTTTTAATTAAAGTTCTGCAAAGGGTCTGAGCTCCCTGAGGAAAGGAAAAGTGTCCAAGCAGAATAATTAGCCGGACAAAAGGCAAATCCTCTTAGCATCTCCCTGGGCGATTACAGGTTAATTGGTTGACACTCCTGCCCGCCAGGGCCAGACGCCCGGCTTTCCCGCGCCTCCCGCCGCTTGCTGACCCCAAGGCCACACCTGCCCCACTGTCCGGCGTGGGAACCCAGCAGGGCTCCGTCGCCCTCTGATCCGCCCTGCCCCGCCAGGCCCTCTGCTCAGCCTCCAGCTCCTCCCTCGTTCCCCCAGAGTCCGTGAGCCTTCGGAGCTCCTGTGCAGGGACAAGTGTCTCAGCACTGCCCCAAAGGCACACTTATCTGTGCCCCACATTCCAGCCACAGCCACCTCTCCACCTTTGCCCAGCTGCCTGTCCGTCCGCACCCACACCCACCCCAGGATAACCCCTCTGCTGGGCACAGGAAGGCCTCATTGTCCCAGGGAATCTCCATCTTCCACCCACGTGGCTCTTATGATGGTCACCATGCCGCTGCCCCTGCTTGAGCAGCAAATCACATCTCTTCAAAAGGAACACTCGTGCGCTGTTGGTGGGAGTGTAGATTAACCCACGTGCGCCACTGGTGGGAACGTAGATTAACCCTTGTGCACTGTTGGTGGGAGTGCAGACTAACACGGCTGGTGGGAGTGTAGATTAACACTCGTGCGCCGCTGGTGGGAGCGTAGATTAACCCTTGTGTGCTGTTGGTGGGACCGTAAATTAACACTTGTGCACCGCTGGTGCGAGTGTAGGTTATCTCAACCCTTGTGGACAATGGTGTGGCGATTCCTCAAAGACCTAAAAACAGAAATACCATTCAACCTAGCAATCCCATTCCTGGGTATACACCCAAAGGACTGGAAATCATTCTATTATAGAGACACACGCATGTGTGTGTGTTCACTGCAGCACTATTCGCAATAGCAAAGACATGGAATCAACCTAAATGCCCGTCAATGGTAGACTGGATAAAGAAATGTGGTCCGTACACACCATGGGACGCTACGCAGCCGTAAAAAAGAACAAGATCACCTCCTTTGCAGGAACATGGATGGAGCTGGAGGCCATTTTATTATCCTTAGCGAATTCACACAGGAACAGAAACCCAAATCCCACATGTTCTCACATATAAGTGGGAGCCAAACGATGAGAACTCATGGATACACAGACGGGAGCCACACACACTGGGGCCTACTTGAGGGTGGAGGGTTGGGGGAGGGAGAGGATCGGGAAAAATAACTAATGGGTACTGGGCTTAATTCCCGGGTGAGGAAATAATCTGTACAACAAACTCCCATGACACAAGTTTACCTATTTAACAAACCCGCACATGTACTTTAAAAACCTGAACTTGGCCGGGCGCGGTGACTCAAGCCTGTAATCCCAGCACTTTGGGAGGCCGAGACGGGCGGATCATGAGGTCAGGAGATGGAAACCATCCTGGCTAACACGGTGAAACCCCGTCTCTACTAAAAAATATGAAAAACTAGCCGGGCGAGGTGGCGGGCGCCTGTAGTCCCAGCTACTCGGGAGGCTGAGGCAGGAGAATGGCGTGAACCCGGGGGGCGGAGCTTGCAGTGAGCCGAGATCGCGCCACTGCACTGCAGCGTGGGCGACAGAGTGAGACTCCGTCTCAAAAAAAAAACAAAAAAAAACAAAAAAAAACCCTGAACTTAAAAAGTTAAATCTAAAAAAGGTTGCATATCTCCAATTCATCCCTGCCCTTATCTGTTCCCTTCACGTGACCAGGCTGTCTGAGTCGTCTCCAAGGACAAGGGGCTCGGCCTGGCACACAGGGTGCTCCTCCTTAAGGCCTGGCAGGCACCTGGCAAGCTGCAGTGCAAGGCTGGCTGTAAGGCTCCGAGAAGCGGCCTGGAGCTTCAACCAAGGGTCTCGGAGAAAACGGACTGCCCCCCTACCCATGGCCTCCACCCACAGGAGGGAGCTGGCCTGGGGACACTGGAACGTATCCGTGGAAAAGAAAGACGGCTTGAAGGATGAGTGCGGGAGGCATGGGAGACCGATGGTGTCTTCAGGATCATCAGATTCCCGAATGATCAAGGCGCCCAGGGACGCAGGTTTCCATTTCCACCCTTGCTGAAAGTCACTCCGACACATTTATTTTCCTGTTCTACGACATGAGGCCTGGTTGCGGCCAGGGTGGACCCCTGACTCCAGCCATCATTGCTCCTCCCTGTTCACAACCGTGGACAGAGCAAGAGATGCTCCAGCCTGCGTTTGGGCCGATGAGGCCCCTGGGGCCAGGAGAGGTCAAGGCCCGGCTGACAAAGGTCACACAGTGTCCAGAGGGAGAGCAGGGTGATGTGGCCGAGCTTAGGAGTCGTGAGATGGACATGTCCTCCCGTCCCCCTGGCACAGTGGACAGAAGGGTCACCAAAGGGCTCCTCAGGGCAGCCCCAGCCCCTTCTCTCTGCCCCCGCCCAAGGCGGGCAGTGAGTCAGCCCCACGGCTCGGCTGAGGCTGCGGCTGCGGTGGTGTTTCCAGTCTCAGAGAGACGGGACAGCTGTTTGTTTTTCTTGCAGTAGAGGAGGGGCAGGGGTAGGGGCGGGGGCGGGACCTGGGGAGCTGACCCTGCTGGTTCTCACACTTGGCCCAGGCTCCCTGGGAGCCCCCGAAGGGAAGGGGGGCCTCAGGGCTGGGGGGATGGGGGCCCAGGGCCTCCCTGCCACACTCCTGGGGCGCCCAGCCAAAGCCGACGCCGCAGGCCAGTTCCTGGAGCGGGATGTTGGGGTTTCCGAGGTCGGGAAAGAACTGGCACAGCTCAATCCATGATGTCACCACCCAGCCCCGGCCCCGGCCCCGCCACCACCTCTGGGAGGACTCAGGGTACCCTGGGGTAGCTCAGAGATGCTGAGATGGGGCAACCAGAGGGGACTTAGGTGTCTGTCCCAGCACGGGCTCCGGGCATCCTTGCCCCTCCATGCCTTCCCAAGGCTGGGCCACCAACCTGGGACCCATTCAGAGGCAGGAACCGAGTCCCCCTGGCTTCTGGGCCTGGCTGCAGTGGCATCGAGGGGGTGCTTCCTGAGCCAAGAAAATATCCTTCCAAGACGCCATGATTCACACATTTTGGGAGGCTCTCCCGAGGGCCACAGACCCTCCTCCCGGCTGGCCCTGTGCTCAGCTGTCCCCAGTGAGGACGGAGTCCCCCAGCCTGGTCCAGGACCAGGGTCATCTGCAGCCAGACACCCCCTTCGGCACTGAGTAGATGAGGGGAGGTATCTTCCTTCCCCTTTTCTGGGATTTCCAGTTTTCTACCACAAACACTATTTTTTCTGGAACTCTTCAGTGAAGTGTAACCCACAGGAAAGCGGACGCAGTAGAAGTATACAGCCCAGCAGATTTTCAGAAACCGAACCCTCCATGTCACAGGCACCCAGGCCAGAGGCAGGACGTGGACGGTGGCCACGGTCCCACCAGGGGCCTCGCTCCTGACCGTGGCACCGTGGGTCCCCGTCACCTGTTTTCACACCACACAGGAATGCCTCATCCCAGGAATGGCTCAAACAGCCCATCCTCTTCCTGTTTGGCTTCTTTGTTCAACATCGTGTTTCTAAGACTCACCCATACTACTGGGTTTTTCCCCCTTTTTTCTTTTCTTTTTTTGAAACAGGGTCTCACTCTCTCGCCCACGCTGGAGTGCAGTGGCACAATCATGGCTCATTGCAGCCTTGACCTCCTGGGCTCAAGCCATCCTCCCACCTCAGCCTCCTGAGTAGCTGGGACCACAGGTGTGAGACACTGTGCAGTGTCTGCCCATGCTATTGTGTGTTTGTAACTCATGTATTACTTTAAAAACAAAATAGAGCTAGGGGCAGTGGCTCATGCCTGTAATCTCAACACTGTGAGATGCCAAGGTGGGAGGATCACCTGACCTTAGGCATTTGAGACCAGCCTGGCCAACATGGTGAAACCCCATCTCTACTAAAAATACAAAAATTAGCAGAGCATGGTGGCACGTGCCTGTCATCCCAGCTACTGGGGAGGCTGAGGCAGGGGAATCACTTGAACCTGGAAGGCGGAAGTTGCAGAGAGCTGAGATTGCACCATTGCAATCCAGCCTGGGCGACAGAGCAGGACTCCGTCTCAAAAAAAAGACTTTAGTTTTTGAGAGCAGTTTTAGGGTTACAGAGAAATTAAGGGGAACGTACAAAGCATTCCCACATGTTCCCCTACAGTTTTCCCTATTATTAACATCCTGCGTTCGTGTGGCGTATTCCTTGCACCTGAAGAGCTAACAGGATCCTTTACTAACTCAAGCCCATGGTTTACCCTGGGGTCCCTCTTGGTGCTAGGCACTCTATGGGTCTGGACAGGTGAATAATGACACAGTTCCTCCGTCACAGAGTCACACAGAGCTGCTTCCGCGCCTGAGCACCCTCTGCCGGTCCACGCATCCCTCCCGCCCCAGCCCCTGGCAGCCACTGATCCTTTCACTGTCTCCAGAGTTTTACCTTTTCCCGAATGTCGTCTATTTGGAATCATGCTGTAGCCTTTTCAGACTGACTTCTTTCACTTAGTGAGATGCATTTACATTTTCTCTGTGTCAGGCTTGGCGTGTGATCCCAGCAGTTCAGGAGGCCGAGGCCAATGGACTGCTTAAGGCCAGGAGTTTAAGACCAGCCTGGGCAACATAGTGAGACTCTGACTCTACAAAACATTTTTTAAAATGAGCCAGACTTGGTGGTGTGTACCTGTAGTCCCAGGTACTCGGGAGGCTGAGGTGGGAGGATTGCTTGAGCCCAGGAAGTCGAGGCTGCAGTGAGCTGTGATCACACCACTGCGCTCCAGTCAACAGAGTGAGATCCTCAAAAACATCAAAATAAAAAGTGTTTTTTAAAAAAAAGCATTTCCTCCATGTCTTTTCATGGCTGGAGAGCTCCCTTCTTCTTGGTGCTGAGTAATTCTCCACGGCCTGGCTGCACCACTGCTTACTGTTCCCTTGGCCCCCAGAAGGACATCTCAGTTGCTTCCAAGTTTTGGGGATCATGAATGCAGCTGCGATAAACATGTGTGTGCAGGTTTCTGTGAGTAAATCCCAAGGCGGGAGGCTGCTGGATCATACAGGAAGGGTATGTTTAGCTTCGTAAGACACAGCCGACCTGTCCTCCACCGTGCGGTACCATTTCGCATTCCCACCGAATGCGGCCCCACATTCTCACCAGCACCTGGCGTTGTTAGTGTTTTGGATTTGGACCACATCTGATAGATATCTCACTGTTTTCATTTATAATTGCACGATGTTAAGCACCTTTTCATGTGCCTGTCTGCCATCAGTGGCTCATCCTATAAGATATTAAATACATTTCGTTTTCTCTTTTTTTTTTTCTGAGTTTTGCTCTTGTTGCCCAGGCTGGAGTGCAATGGTGCAATCTTGGCTCACTGCAACCTCCACCTCCCTGGTTCAAGCGATTCTCTTGCCTCAGCCTCCCAAGAAGCTGGGATTACAAGCATCTGCCACTACGCCTGGCTAATTTTTGTGTTGTTTTTTTTATTTTTTTCTGAGACAGAGTCTCGCTCTGTTGCCCAGGCTGGAGTGCAGTGGTGTGATCTCGGCTCACTACAAGCTCCGCCTCCCGGGTTCCCGCCATTCTCCTGCCTCAGCCTCCCTAGTAGCTGGGACTACAGGCGCCCACCACCACGCCCGGCTAATTTTTTTGTGTTTTTAGTAGAGACGGGGTTTCACCGTGTTAGCCAGGATGGTCTCGATCTCCTGACCTCGTGATCCGCCCACCTCGGCCTCCCAAGGTGTTGGGATTACATTTTTTGTATTTGTACTAGAGACGGGGTTTCACCATGTTGGCCAGGCTGGTCTCAAACTCCTGACCTCAAGTGATCCACCCGCCTGGCCTCACAAAGTGCTGGGATTACAGGCGTGAGCCACCGCACCCAGCCAAGATATTAAATACATTTATTTCTCATCTCTGGTGAGGAATATTTTCTGACCTTTCGCCCATTTTTTTAATTGGGTTGTTTGTTTTCTTATTGTTGAGTTTTAAGAGTTCCTTGTACATTTTGGATACCAGTTACCTGATAAGCTTTGCAAACGTGTCTCCCAGTCTGTACCTTGTCTTTCTATTCTTTTCACAGTGTCTTTCACAGAAGTTTAAATTCTAATGTTCAACTCATCAATTCTTTTTTTCCTAGATTCTGCTTTGATGTTGCATCTAAAGTCACTGACAAGCCCCAAGTCACCTAGATTTTCTCCTCTGTTATCCTCCAAGAGTGTTACAGTTTTATGTTTTACACTCAGGCCTATGATCCATTTTGAGTTGATTTTTGTGACAGGTATAAGGTCTGTGCCTAGGTTTGTTTTTAATGCACGTGGATGTCCACCTGTTCTTGCACCATTGGTTAAAAGACTGTCTTTGCTCCTTTGTCAAAGAATAGCTGAGGCTGGGCACAGTGGCTCACGCCTGCAATCCCAGCACTTTGGGAGGCCAAGGTGGGCAGATCACTTGAGGTCAGGAATTCGAGACCAGCCTGGACAACATGGTGAAACTCCGTCTCTACCAAAAACACAAAAATTAGCTGGGTGTGGTAGCACATGCCTGTAATCCCAGCTTCTTGAGAGGCTGAGGCAGGAGAATTGCTTGAACCAGGAAGCAGAGGCTGCAGTGAGTTGAGATCGGACTACGGCACTCCAGCTTGGGCGACAGAGAGAGACCCGGTCTCAAAAAACAAAAAGCAAAAACCAAAAAATAAACAAAGGCAATTGACCTCATATAGGTGGGTCTATTTACTTCTGGGTTCTCTATTTTGTTCCATTGATCTGTCTATTGTTTTAATGTCTCGATGACTGCAGCTTTCCAGCAAGTCTATGTATTACTATATTACTCTTTTTTATTAAGCAAAACAGCGTCTGCCGTTTTTGAGAGATGCCATGGTTAGAAGGACTTTACCTGTCGCTGTCCCGCTGCCTGCTGTGTCTTCTCTGCTGGCCCCGTGGTCTCCAGGGTGCCTTCTCGCCCAGGAAGGCCACTGCCTCTGGGTGGCAGGCAAGTGGGCAGGGAGGCCCCATCCTTACCTCCCCATCATGGGCGAGCTTGTTTTTCAGGTACTCAGTGAGTCTATCTATATGGGGCGGGGGTGTGTGGGAAGGTAGGAATTCCTGGCAGTGGTTTGAACACTAACCATTTCACCAGCCAGACCAACCTGGATGGCAGCCTGGGCATGGTTCCCAGTGCCACGAGGTGGACATCTCCCACCACTGGGTCCCCAGAGCCATCCTGGCAAGAGGTCTCCATCGATGCTCTGGGGCAGACGGGAGGGGAGCTGGGGTCCCCGTGGTACCTTGGGCAAGTCACCTCCCTTGTCAGGTTCGTTTCTTTGCCTGCACATTAGGGGCAAGGACCACAGCCCTGCTCAAAGAGAGTCAGGTCAGACAACAGGCAGAAAGCTCTTTGCAGACTGTGAAGTGTTAGGCAGACATGTGAGTGGAAAGTTCAGCCGGGGCTTGAGCTGGGCTGCCTGGCCTCCTGGGGTGGCCCCTGCAGGAGGAAGGGGCCAGAGGGAGGTTTTCCAGGTACTTCTGACCAGACTTTACAGATGAAAAGAACAAAGACCCCAAGGGATGCAGACGTAAGTTCCAGGTACACAGGTGTATTTTATGTGTGTCTATGTGTTTTTCCCTCATAGAGTAACGTTTTGACATATTAAACCGTTCCGCCAGCCTGGACAACATAGCAAGACCCCATCTCTTAAAAAAAAAAAAAAAAAAGCCAGGCACAGTCATGCAAGCCTGTGATCCCAGCTACTTGAGAGGCTGAGGTGGGAACATTGCTTGAGCCCAGGAGGTTGAGGCTGTAGTGAGCTGTGACTGCATCGCTGCATTCCAGCCTGGGTGACAGAGCAAGACCCTTTTGTTTGTTGTCTAAAAACAAAATCAAAAACAAAAAAACCCACAAAACCTTTCTGGTTGGGGAGAGAGTGACCCTTCCCAGGCTAGCCAATCCTTACAGACCACAAAGGGCCCAGCTGGATCAGGCCTTTGGTACGCAGACCCCCAGTCCAGAGCCTGTCCTCCTCTGCCTGGCACGTAGCCTCTGGGAGGCGATGTTCCTCGGCCACAATCGCCCCTGGGCAAGGGACCAGGCAACTGGACACCACCCCTATGTTTAGAGCCCACAGAAATCATTCAAACTGGTCAGTCCTCAACTGCTGGCCCTGCCCTGCCTGGCACTAACTCAGACTCCTTGAGGCCCTGCGTAGAGGGTTCTAGAGTTACCCCCAGTGCAGCTGTGGACAGGAAGCCTGAGGCTACCTGGAGCGAGGTGCCAGTGAGGCCACCTGCCCCCACGCTCTGTGACCTTGATCCAGGCCAGTGGGGAGTGTGGCCTTGACAGCTCCTGGGCAGCTTGGTCTCTGGATAGATTGGAAAACCACTTCTTGTCGCCTCCCACCCATTTTTTTGTTCCTTTATTCATTTGCCTTTTAAGAACATTTGACGGGCCCTGTGTGAAGGACCATCTTCTCCACAGCCCTGTAGGGTATGTATTGGGGAATAACCCTATGTGTGGATGGGGAAACTGAGGCTCAGAGAGCTTTAGTGGCCTGGCCAAGTCCACAAGGCCAGAAAGGGATGGTGGGGGCCACGCAGACCCCCACTTCAGGGCTTGAGCTCTGTCTGACACCTGGGCTGCTGGTGCCTCTGCCCAAGGCCAAAGTCCCCACTTGGGACCAGGCCCCTCCCATCAGCCTCTGAGCCCGCCAGACCTTCCTGCCCAATCTCTGGATAATCATCCACTCCCAGCAGACATACCAGGCCTTTCACCCCCACCCTGGACTGGGCACTCCCAGAATTAAGGACTCCCATCCTCCGAGAGTGGGATCCCAGGCAGCCCAGGGCTCCATTAGGCCCATTTATAGGGAATAAGATTGGAGCAGGAGGAAGAGCTGTGTCCCAAGACATCTGAAACTCCAGGCCTGGCAGTCTGGGCTCTGGCCAATGGAGAGCCATGGAGTGTTCCTGGGCGGGGCTGGGGTGGGTGCAGGAAATCACTCTGGTGGGCTGCTCTGGTTCTCTATCACTTACAAGCCCGTCTTGGGACATACGCTCCCTTGACTGGGAGAAAGTTTCCCCCATCAGGGGCTGGGGTGAGGCAAAACCAAACCTGGAGGACGCAAGATCCCTGCTGGGTGTGGGACAGGCGGCCAGCGAGGGGTCAACATAGTGCTCCTTCTCCAGGGCTCAGCGCCAGGCCGTGTCCGGGATGTTAGGACAAGAGGGGCTCTCAGTGACTGTGGACAAGTCCTCCTGCTACAGGCCTGGGAACGAAGCCCATGGGGGAGGCCCCTCCCCACTGTAAGGTCCGGCCAGCGCATAGCGCACAGTAGGCCTGGGAGAACGGCTCAGCCACAGTGAGCCTGAACCCAGGTTCTCAGGGAGGATGTTAAGAACTGGCCAAACCGGTTGCAGATGAGTTTCCTGGCAGCTTTTCTTAGGTTTTTACAAGAAGCTGCATGGTCAGACAGGGCCTGCCTTCCTCCCCTCCTGCCTCCTCCCTCTATTCTCCTCCATAAGAAGGAGCCACCACCAGGTTCCCTCCTGAGAAGAACTCTGCCCAAAGGCCCCTCTCCAGCCCCAGGGACCTGGCATCTGGGGAAGCAGGTGCCCTCCTCGTGGTCTCTGGCCAGCCAGCTGCATCTCTCTAGACCTCAGTTTCCATCTGTGTAAAACAGAGCTGGGAGGAGCCAGCTCTTCCCAGCATCCAGTTCTGCATCCCCAGGGCCTCAACCATGGGTCCCCTGTGGGACAACAGGAGCAGCTTGGCCCTTGATGGCTGAGGATGCAGTTCTTGGTGTGAAGGGCAGAGCTCTGGAGGACGGGGGCTAAGGACCCCTAGCTCAGTGCTCTGTCTCCAATCTGCAGCTACTTGAGCCATGCACCTTGACCTCCATGGCTCCATCTGCAAGCCAGGGGCACGCAGTCACGTTTTTCTCCACCCAATGCTGCCCTGACGGCTGTGTGGCCCCACTCCCTCCCTGGGCTAATGAAGTTTCATCCACAGCCAGAGTCTGCAAAGGCTCTGCTCCCAGCACTCCCATTACCAGATCTGCAGCATGGAAGCCTCCCCTGGGCTCTGGGGACACAGCTCAGCATCCTGGGGAAGATGCATGGAGGCAGGACCACGGCCGGCAGGATGGCTGGGGTCAGAGCCTGGCTCTGGCACCAGGCGGCTTCTCCCTGTGGCCTTCAGAGGCCTGTCCTTCCCAGGCCTGCTGCAAGGACAGGGGCCACCAGCCTCAGTGCTGCTGAGATCACAGCCCTCTCTCCCCAACCATGTCCTCCACCCTCCAGCTTTCCGGCCTGACCTGAGACCCCACCTGGGTCCTCACCTGCCTTCTCTGCCAGGCAGACTCCTGCTTACCTCCAAGACAAAGCTCCAGGGCCCCTCGTCCAGAAACCTTCACTGCCTCCTAGCAGGGCAAGGCCCTGATGAGGGAGGTCGGGGGCCATGGAACCCTGCCTGGGTCCTGGGAAGGCTTCCTGGAGGAGGTGATGATGGAGCAGAAGTTTGTCAAAAGGAGGCAGGAAGGAGCTATTGAGGAAGGCAGGTTGGAGTTTGTGAAGGGCCCTTGCCACCCCGAGGTGTTGACCACTTTACGCTGTGGCCCCTGCAGGGGCTAGGCCAAGTCCCCTCCAAGAGCCTGGCATGCACATGGTGAGTGCCAATAAATTGACTATCTGACCTTTGAAAAATAACACGTGGAATATTCAGTCTTGGTCATACTCACATTTCTGAGCCCATCTGTCTCTGTGTCCGTGGTATTTCACAGTACAGTGTATTTTTAAAATATGGCCTTACTATTTTTAAAGTTTCCATAAATTTTCCTACAATCTTCAAAGTTTGAATTAATCTTTTTTTTTTTTTTTTTTTTTTGAGGAGGGAGTCTTGCTCTGTTGCCCAGGCTGGAGTGCAGTGGCGCATTCTTGGCTCACTGAAACCTCTGCCTCCTGGGTTCAAGCGATTCTCATGCCTCAGCCTCCTGAGTAGCTGGGATTAAAGGCACCCGCCACCGTGCCTGGCTAATTTTTTGTATTTTTAGTAGAGACAGTACCATGTTGGCCAGGCTGGACTTGAACTCCTGACCTCAAGTGATATGCCCACCACGGCCTCCCAAAGTGTTGGGATTACAGGCATGAGCCACCTCGCCCAGCCTGGATTAATCTTCATTAATCCAAAGGTCATGATCTACCCAGAAGTGTCCATTGATAGCTCACATTCACATTTTAAGACCCCAGAATGTGAAGCTGTGCTATCAATGGACACTTCTGGGTAGATCATGACATTTGGATTAGGAAAAGCATCTTTCTCTGCAGGGCTGGGCTACCTTGTGAGCACACGGCAGGTCCTCAGTTCTGATATTTTACACTGATATGTGTAAATATTTCAGCCCAAAGGTTGCCACAGGTGCTGTCTTTTGGCCTCCGTTCGGAGCACAAATATTTAACAAATATTTGTACAAGACAAATCTCGTCAAATACATTGCTTCTATGATGATTTTTAATGATTCTTCAAACGTAGGTGCTGCAAAACCGGGGGCTTACTTCAGTCCATTCCATTTCAATCCAGAATAGAAATTTATCCAATTAATAGTAGGAACTCCACGAGCTGATGCTTTCCAAGGGTAAGGATGTTCCTAAGGACACGGGTACGATTTCCCAATGAAATCTTGTCACTTTCTGAGCCTTCGCTAGTGAATGTGATCAACTCCTGTCTGGCTTCTGTAGGGATGACTGAATTTTAATGTCTTTTGGTCTGCAAGCCGTGTTTCCCATTACTGCAGTTCTACATTTCAAAGCTGAAGCGTTTTGGTGCTTCATTTGTTGAAGCCTTTGATTACACTCCGTTTTTTTTTTTTTTTTTAACGAACCATAAGCAAAATTTAGAGAACCTGCTTCCAAAGACATGCATGAGCATGGCAGGCCTCCTGGGCTTGTCCTCGAAGCAGCGCTCTGGAGGCTTCTGTGCTTGGGAGACGAGAGGCCGGCAAGGCTGGAGTCTCTGAGCCAGAGCAGCTCTTTGAAGCTGACACCGCATCATCTCAGATGTGTTGCTGTGCAGCTCCTGTGACTGGGCACATGGGAAGACAGCGGCAAAGGTGAATAACCACAGCCCCTGCTTTGCCACTTGGTCAGCCGCAGTTATGAATTCTGTGACTGTCACCACCAAGCTCGTCTCTACCCCATTTGGTGTCTGACTTTAATGAGGACATCGCTTTTACCACAGAATTTCTGTCTATCATCACTGCAAAAACAAACAATTTTGCTTGCCTTCGTGCTGAACTTTTAAACTGAATTTGCAAGAGCATTCACGATCATGTCTAATGAGTCACTCTAGACAGAATCGACTTCTAAAAGCTTTACCTTGATTGCACAGATCGGGTGAAAAATCTAGCTGCCGTTGGAATTTGCAATTTGCTGCTGATGTCTCAGGAGTAGGGGTGGTCCCAGCTGTCCCCAGCTAGGGTGGCTGCAGTTCCATCCCAGGGTTCGCCTCAAGCTGCCCTGCCCAGCTTCTGGAAGCACAGACTGCTGTGGCCCAGGACCCCAGGTACCTGCCCAGGTGCAACCAGCCCCTGGGAAGCCAGGGTCTGAGAGGTAGGCCCCCTGAGGACACGCGGGCTTTTTCACTGGCTCATAGCCATGCACAGTCTGAGGCGGTGGGTGGGACTTAATCCCCTGAGACACAAGTGGGGAAACAGAGGCTCCGGGCCAGCAGGTGCCTCACCCAGGTTGAGCCAGGGTGGAACAGAGACTGAACCCATGTCTAGCCATGCCTGCCTGGTGGGCAAGGCCGGGGGCGTGAGGGTGTGTGGGTGCTGTATGTGGGGAAGCGGCCACAGGGCCCTGGCCGGAGGTGGCTCCCCAGGATATCTGGTTCCAGTGCCACTTCTCTTGCCAGCCTGAAATGCCACTGTTTGGCTCCATGCCGTGGCTTGATGCCTCACATGGCATCTCCTGTCCTCCCTGGCCCCTGAGCCCTTCTGTGGTCAAGCATGTCCTATCTCGTGGGGTTCCACGGGACACTGTTTGGGAATTGCTTGGTGATCTGTGCATTAAAAGCAGTCGCACAGAGAGGGCTTCCGGGGCGGGCGTAGCCTGGCCCAGCAGAGAGGGCCTGGTCTGTGGGTAGTTGCCAGGTTTCTCAGCCTCACAGTGCTGCTTCCTTCCTGTTCAGCCCCCGGTGGGTCCTCTCCTCCACCTCAGTTTCCCCACTTGTAAAATGGGGTGACTGACCTGCAGGATGCTCTTTCTCATCTTGTCGGGAGCTGATTCCCCAGGGCCTTGAGCACATGAGGCAGGAAGGGACCTGCCAGGCCAGAGGCTGCTCATACGTCCCAGCCAGGCCCCAGTGGGGCCCCAGCCTGCTCACCACAGACCACAGCTGCCAAGGCCTCCTGAGGCGGCCCCCCGCAGCCCAGGGTCCTGCCCAGACAGGGAAGCCCGGGAGCACGGGAGAGAATCGGTTCCACGGGGCTCAGGTGTTCCCAGTAAAGGCAGCTCTGGGCAGCTGCCGCCAAGAGGCCAGAGGGCCACCTGAAGAGGGATGTGCCGCGCTGGGCGGGAGCTCTCTCCAGAGGCTGCTGTGTGTGGGCGAGGGGTCTCTGGGCCAGCCCTTCTCCTCCCAGAGAGGGTCCCTGCAAATGGCTGTCTGCACGGCCCTCGGAGCAGTGTGACCACACCCAGGGGTGCAGGGGCTTGAGAGTGCCCGGGGCCCGGGTGTGGCCGAGGAGGCGGAGCAGTCATTACCCACTTCAGTCCAGAGAGTCAGGGCAAGCCTGGAGGCACCGCGGTCGGCACAGCCCTTAGGGGCTGTCCGGGTGAGGGGTGGAGGCTGGAACTCTGCTGGCTCCGGTTGCTACAGGCACTGACCCCCCAGGGCACAGGCTCAGCCTGCTCATTTGTTTATTCCATGCCCACAGACCACATTTGAAGGTAGCCCTTGGGGTGTCGGGCCTGGTGTGGGGGCCACAGGGGCTCGCAGCTTAGAGGGGGAGAGAGGCAGAGGGAGGCAGGCCAGGCAGGGGGCTGCTGGGTGGGGAAGGGGCGCTGTGCACACAGGTGTGGCTGATCCCGGGGATGGGGTGCTAGGTGTCCACTCTCACTCCCAACAGTACTTAGCTACTTTCCGTGGGGCGTGGGCTCGTGTGGGCACTGGGCCACCAGAGTGAACCAGACAGACCAAAGCCTGCCTCCCTGGCCGGCTGCTCCAGCGCAGACACAGAACACGAAAGAGGAAGGGAAGTGCTGGGCTGTGATGAAGATCCTGCAGGGCCACTGGGCTGGCGCAGGGTGGGGCCCTGAAGGATGGGGTGGAAGCGGGGCTTCACCGAGGAGGGGCCCCACAGCCAAGACCTGAAGGCCGGGAGGCAGTGGGCCCCAAGGTGTGGGGGGCATGGGAAGAGCAGCAGAGGCTGAGGGGGACTGAGACTCAGCAAACATCTGTGGCTGGGGTGGATGAGGCCAGGTGTGAGGGTGCGGGGACGCAGGGGTGAGCACTGCCCCTAGCAGAGGCTGTGGGGGGCTGGGGGGACGTGGGGCAGGTGCTGCCGCAGCTACCAGGAGAGGGAGGAAGGTGCTGGGACCCGGGATGGAGACGTCTGGTTCTGAACACGCCACGGAGGTGGGGCCAGCCGGGTTTACTGAAGGACAGACGGTGGGCTGGGAGAACGGCCGGTGTGGGAGATCCCAGGGCTGCGGCCTGAGCTCCTGGGAGGAAGGAGGCGAGGGCTGTGTGGGACACTGGGAAGCAGTCAGAGCAGGGAGGAAGATGGTTTTTCAGACAAGGGCCGCCGGAGAAATGAGGCTGGTCTTGGACGGGAAGTTGGTTTTAGGTCTGACGGGACATGGAGGACCCTTGCTCGTGGGGTCTCGCGGTGCCTTCCTTTCTCAGTCTGGCACCCTGATTACTGCACACATCCCAACGCACCTCCCCTGCGCCTCACACACGCCACTCACACACACACCTCACACACACATCACACACACACGCCCCGCACAAACACGCCCCGTACCCTGTGCAGCCCGTGGGGCACAGAGCACCCCCGTGGGTGTGGGAGGAAGGGCTGACGGCTCTCCATTTCTTACCATGTGCCACGCTCTGGGACTGGTGGTCCCACCCAGGCCTTGTGACCCCCTGAGACGCTAACATGATTTATCCCCAGTTTTTGCAGCTCTGGAAGCTGAGTTGAGGCCAAGGGGAGGCAGTGACTTGCTCAGAGCCTGGCGCTGGTTCCCAGGGGAGAGGGGAAGGGCAGCTCATCAGGGCTGCAGGACCTGCCTCTGGGGTGGGGCCTCTGGTCCTGTTTTCCGATGGAGAATCGGTCGCTCGCCCGGGCCACAGAGCCAGGACCGGGATGTGGACAGGAGCCGCTGGGGCCGAAGCCGCTGTTTTTCCAGGGCTCTTGCGTGCCTCTGGGACCTGTGGGAATTTTCTCTCCTGAGAGCCCTGAGAGGCCATGGGGGCGGGGTGCTGAGTCCGCTGATGGAGGCGAAAGGGCCACATGCTTTTTGTGGTCGAATTATCCAAACAGTGAATGGCTGCATCCGCCCGGGCGGCTGTGAAGCGGGCGGCTTTGTCCGGCCCTGAGAACAGCGGTGCAGACGGGCCAGACAAAGCCGGCGCTGACGCCGCCTTTTCCATGGTCCGGCAGAGAAAGAAAGGCCGGGCGCTCAAAGCCAGGCCCAGTCACCGGGGCGGGCGGGGGCACGGGCTTTAGTCACGGCCCGCCGGGAGGCCGAGGGGCCCCACCGGAGCTTCCCATCAGGATGGGAACAAAATGTGGCCGGCCGACTCGCTGAGGGTCCCCCCCATCCTTGAAAGGCCCCCCAGCCCCCAGAGGAGGCCTGAGACGGACAGCAAGAGACACTCAGGTCCCTGCTGCCATCAGCACCCACCCAGCGTGGCCCCAAGGCTGGATGTCATCTCCCAGATGGCGCCCAGCTACTCAGATGGACCTTAGACCCCTGGCTGGCCTCTCCATGCCTGGGTGGGCACGACCCCTTTAGCCCGATGGCCAGTGACCCTCAGAGGAGCCCAGCCAGCAACGCTCAAACCGATGTCCCCTGAGTCCATGTGCTTCAGGGGAGAGGGGACAGCAGGATGGCGAGGTGGTGTGGCAGGTAGTCCTTGGGGCCATGGCTGGGAGCCCCTCATCCTCACCACTCTTTCAGGGACGGCCTGTCCTGGGGGCTCAGTGCTGCCCCTGGCATAGGTGACCAAGGAGTGACCACAGGCCAGAAGCCAAGCCAGGCTCCCGCCAGGCCACCTTCTGCTCCAGATGGCAGAGTGTCCCTTTGCCAGGGGTCAGAGTGAGGCCTGAGATGCAGGGAAGGGTGGGGTGGAGCGTGGCCCAGAGGAGAAGCCTGCAGCGGGCAGCAAGGACCTGGAACCCATCCCGCTTGGACACCTGGAGCTGGACCGTACCAGGAGGCCTCTGGCTGCCCCAGGCTTAGCCTGTCTGAGGGTTTTTTGAAGATCAGAGACTGAGCCCTGGGCCTGTCAGCAAGCAGGCGACCCCATACTTGTGCCCAGGGTCCACAGCCGACCTGGGCAAAGAGGGACTGCGGGTAGCCTCGGGCCAGCAGCAGGTGTGGGGTTTTGAGGGGCCTGGCAGGGAGAGGAAAGGAGGAAGTCTTGGAGGGCACATCCGAGTGGGCATGGGGTGGGTGGGGGCCCTGCCATGAGAGCAACCAGGGGGCTTGGTGAGAGCCTAGTGCAGAGGGCATGGGCTCATTTCTGCATTTAGAAAACTCTTCCCAAGCTGTCCAGAGAGCTGGAATGGAAGTGCTTGGTGGGCCTGCGAGGGCCGCTGCAGCTGTTCTAAGAGCTGGTGTCTATTCAAGAGGAGAGACAGTGGGGAGCTGGGGTGCCCAGGTGAGCTGGCACAGGGTGCGGGGCATGTGTGTGAGGGGCAGGGAAGGTGTGTTGGGATGTGTGCAGTCATCAGGAAGGAGGCCTCCTATGGGAGCTGGGGTGCCTGGGTGAGCTGGAAGAAGGGTCAGGTCTAGGGCTGAGCTAGGGGACCGTGCTGGGGAGGGGCGTGTTCTGGAGATCAGAAGAACAAGCCCTAGGAACTTGGGTAGCCCCGCCGTCTGCCAGCCTCTCACATGCCATGATTACATCGCCAAGCCCGCAAAACTGCCCCTGTGGTGCCGTGTCACTTACATCCAGGGAAACTGAGGCACAAAGAGACTCACCAGAGCCAGAGCTAGGACCAAGGTGGGTCCCACTTCAGCTGGGACTGACCCCACAGCTGGTCCTGAGACCTCATGCCATCCTAAGGGAAGCGCACACTGTCCCCACGGGGACTCCTGGCCCTGTCCCACACGGGACCCGGGTGCAGAGCCTGTGGGGAAGTGCCCGGGCCTTGGCCAGGACTGGGTCATCTTCCCTCAGCCGAAGTGGGGCACCCCCCAGGCAGAAGCTGGAGCCTGCAGCATCACTCGGCCCTGCCGCCCTCCGAAGCCTGCCCCAACCCCCATCTGGGGCCCATCAGCTCTGCTCATGGCCAAGAGCCTGTGGCAGCCGTGGGGGCAGGGAGGAGAGCCCGGGCTTCACCCCAGCGAGGAAGGCAGGTTCTGATAAGGAAGCAATGGGGTGGGTCCAGCTGCCATCAGGTGGTGCCGGGGGAGCCTATCCAGGCACCTGCCTGGCCTGGCCACCGGGCTCCGGCCACAATCTTCCACCAGGATGTGACTAAAGGCCTAGCTGAGGTCTGCGGGCCACCTGGAGGGCGCAGGAGTGTGTGTGCGTGTGTGAGCGTGTGAGTACGTGCGTGAATGTATGAGTGTGCGTGTATGTGTGTGAGAGTGCATGTGTGTGAGTACGTGAGTGTGCGTGAAAAAGTGTGAATGCGTGAGTACGTGAGTGTGAATGTGTGTGACTGCGTGTGTGAGACTGTGAATGTGTGTGCGAATGTGCACGTGTGAGTGCGTGCATGAGAGTCAATGTGCGTGTGCATGAGTGCTTGTGTGTGTGTGTGTATGTGTGTGACTGTGTGAATGTGTATGAGTGCGTGTGCGTGAGAGTGTGCATGTGTGTGTGAATGTGTGCGTGTCTAGCCTGCCTGGGCTACAGCCCCATGGGGACCCTACGGTCAGGGGTCTCTGCTCCCTCAGTCTCTGCTCCTGGCCTTCTCTCTGAGCCTCCATCTCCCTGGCTCTCCAGTGGGGGTGAAAATGCTCACAAAACCATTATGAACAACAGGAAATGAGGTGATTTGTACAAATCAGCACTGCCCTTGGCCCATAGCAGTTGCTCAAAAAATGATAACTTGCCCTTTGCATGACCCAGAACCTTAGGGGCCTGACCACGTTGTCACAGAGAAGCAGCTGCTGTCTGCACCACTGCAGGCTCTAGATACTCCTGGTTCTCAGCAAACATCTCCCGAGGTCCTACAACAGGGCCCGGGTCCGGCTGGGGCCAAGGATCCCACAGTGATCAGAATATGGTCCCTACTGTTAGTGAACTCTGGTCAGCGCGGGAGACGGGAAACTTCGCCTCCCACCATATGGTGGCTGTGGGAGGGGAAGTGAGTGTGTGCATGTGTGAGCGTGTGAGTACGTGTGTGAATATGTGAGATTTGAAGCATGGCCAGCCCCTAGGCTTGCTGGGCTACGGTGCAGTCAGGGAGGGCTTCCTGGAGAAGGGAGCATCTGACTGAAATGTGTAGAAAGAATATGCACGGGCCTGGGTGACAGAGAGAGGGAAGAATTGGCGGGAGCGGGGCGGGAAGGAGGGTGGTGTGGTGGGTGGGGCCAGGGGTTGTACCTGAACAAGGCACCCTGAGTCAGGCAGGCTCTGAGTCCTTCCAGGCCCTCCCTTCCAAGAACCTGACATGGCCCCCTGAGGCCCTCCTTGGGTGGCACCAGAAGATGCATCAGGCCCTAGTGTTGGGGGCAGGCCCGGTGCAGGGTGCCCTGGGCCCCCTCTGCCCCCTTCCAGATGCAGATGGCAGCACTGGGCTGGCATGGGGCAGAGACCGCTGAGGTCTGGGGCTGGGACCTGCCTCAGCGGGCATTCAAGCAAAGCGCGTCTGGCCCGAAGCCACCTGGGAATGGCATTTGTATCGTGAATGATGAGGGTGGAGGGGACCATGTGTCTCTGGCAAGCCCACTAATGTGTTTGGAGAGAGCCAGCGAGTAGTCCCGGCCCGGATGCCCGGTCACTGCTGCTCCCCCGGTCGGCCGCCTTTGTTCTCCCGGGCCCCTGGGCACTGGAGTCGCTGTCATGTGACGTTGTCCCAGTCAGCGGAATCTGATTCTGCTTCCGAGGCAGGCCCTGTTCAGACTGAAGTGGGGGATGCACCACAGGCCCAGGACCCCATGGCCCCTGCCGGTCCCTCCTGGCCTCGCTGCCAGGCTCCTCCCTCCACACCTGACGCCCCCAGCTCCCCCGGCACAGGGAGAAGGCACACGCCCACTCCTCCACCCACCCCACCACCCCGAGTTCACACCTGGCAGGGAGACCCCCAGGTGGTGGGAGGGGTGAGCTGAGATGGATGAGGCAGGCTGTGGTGGCGAGGGGACAGTCAGGGACAGAGGGGGTACCCCGAAGATGAGCGTGAAGAGCAGGGGAGGCATGGGGGCTGGGGGCCAGTGCGAGGCCGAGGGGGGTGGTGGGAGGGGCTGTGGCACCGGCCACCTCCTGCCTGCCACTGCCCTGGGCTGCGTCTCCTGGTCCCACAAGTCCCCGTCCCTGGGGAGTGGGGCCCTGCTCAGCCCCTGTGGGAAGGGAGCCATCTTGGCCAACTCTGTGGGCCCCGTGGGGTTGTGGGAGGCAGTCACCCCAGGCAGAGCTCCCCACCTTTGCACTGGGGGTGCAGAGGAAGCCCCCCCGTCCAGCTCCATTGACGCCCACGGGGCCCCCGAGCAGGCTCCTGTGAGGGGCAGAGGCCGCTGGCTGGGGCCAGGAAGGCTGTGGGGCGGTGCTCAGACCCATCCTCAAGTGAAGCATGGGAGCGGGTGGGCGGCGAAACAGACAAATTCGCTGAGGGGCGGCCACATGCAGGCTGGTGGGAGTGAGGCTGAGCAGAGAGCCCAGGCTTCGGGAGGGGCGCCCCGTCAGCACAGCGTGGTCCAGGCCGTGTGGCCCAGCTCCCAGGCAAGGGTTTGCGGCACCAAATCACCCTTCCAGAGATTGCTGACATCTCTACTGTCCAAACCTATCACCACCTTAATCAAAGAAAACATATAGCCCGGCCGGGTGCGGTGGCTCAAGCCTGTAATCCCAGCACTTTGGGAGGCTGAGACGGGCGGATCACGAGGTCAGGAGATCGAGACCATCCTGGCTAACACGGTGAAACCCCGTCTCTACTAAAAAATACAAAAAACTAGCCGGGCGAGGTGGTGGGCGCCTGTAGTCTCAGCTACTCGGGAGGCTGAGGCAGGAGAATAGCATAAACCCGGGAGGCGGAGCTTGCAGTGAGCTGAGATCCGGTCACTGCACTCCAGCCCAGGCGACAGAGAGAGACTCCGTCTCAAAAAAAAAAAAGAAAACATATAGCCCGTCAACACACCAGAGAAGCCAGCAGGAAGGAGCCTGGCCTCGTCCCCACACCTCCTGCCCAGCCCCCTTCCCGCACTGCCCTGCCCACAGCCTGGGCATCCTCTCCAGCTGTCAGTGACAGGGACAATGACAGCCACGTCCTGGTGGCCTCTCAGGGACAGCCGTGTGCTGAGGGAGACCATCCTCTTCTGGCTCATCTCGCTGTCACACCCTCACTGACTGGGCCGAGCGCTCGGGGCAGGCACCACTGCTACCCAGTTGCACAGCAAACCCAAGTGAGACCATTGCAGTCCCCAGGCTGGGCCTGGCCCTTGCCCCCGTCCCCACGTGAGGGACAGCCTGGCTCAGCGCCTTTGACGGCACCATGCAGCCTCCAGTGAGATAAGGGTAGGGAACTCCCTGCCAGCCGCCAGCAGGGTGTAGGCTGGTTTACTCCTGAAACATGTCTGCCTTCCTTGAACACATCCCCCAGCTCCCCACGGCCCACGAAGTGCAGCGACTGTGAGAGGAGGCCCTTCTCAAGCTGTCCCTGCAGCCAGGGGCCTTGCATCACTCCCCGTCAGGACCCTGGGCTCCCTCTAAGGCTTTGTTTGCTTAGGGGCCTGAGGTGTCCACAGTCTTCCCAGTCACCAGCCCTCATCTGTGCCTTCAGTGGCGTGGGCCGCCGGGCATCTCACCCCTCCATGATCACTGAGGTCAGAGGCAACGCTTCCCCACCACCCAGTCTCGGGTGGAGGCAGGCGCTGCTCTTGACTCAGGCTTCGGGAGCCCCGCTGCACGCTGCCATGCAGAGGTGTGGGCTGGACGGGCGTTGGTGTCAGGAGTTCACCTCCCGACTGGACACAGACACTTTTAAACCCAAGGCCGCAGAGGAACCGGGTTAGCGGTCACTATGCCACACTCCCCATTGCCTTGAGGGAGGCCTGCAAGCTTGGAATTATGGTTCTCAAATATGTACTTACTTGGGTTTGCTTTTGAAAAGGTTAGGATTTAAGTATCACCCAATAACACACACATGCCAGCTACATCTGAAATTACAGGGCCGCTGGGCTCAGGGTCTGGCCTGTGCCCACGGCTGGGTGAGGAAGTGCCCACCGCAGCTGGGCCACTCCACCCAGGGCGGGGTGGGTCTGAGGGGAGCCACATACCTGAGCCGCCACAGCAGGGGTTCTAGTGTGTCACTCACCAGGCAAAGGAGGGTCTTCAGGACACTCTGAGGACAGGAGGGAGTTACCTCTGCCCCGCGTGGCTCAGTTTATCATCTGTAAAATGGGGACAAGGCTATTGCAAGGAGTAGAGAAAATAGATGCAAAGAACCTACCCAAATTCTGCTTGCAGCAAACACACACAGGGACCTTGAGGGTGTGAAGAGCACAGGAACAGGGCGGGAGGTGGCGAGCCCAGGCTGTGTGCGTCTGGGGTTCAGGGCTCAGCATGTGAAACGTGCCCGATAATGGTGGTGATGATTCTCAGCCACATCATCACTCTCGGCCATGTGAAGGCTGGCCCAGCAAGGAAGGTGGGGTGGCACGGGCAATGCCGGGGTCCCACTCCAGACGGTAGAGTAAATCCTTGGAGAGTGCAGTGTTGGCCCTGGGAGGAGCCCCCGTGCTGGGCACCCATGGAGAAGGCTGGGGCCTCCTGAGTCAGAACCGCTGAGGCCAAACCTACCCCTGGAGCCCAGAGGCACCGCTGCAGCCACAGGTCTCCCAACTGCCCGTGGCTCTGCCTCCCGTGGCTCCCCGCCGATGGCCCCCCCGCCGGGCTGGCTCCTCTCCCGGGCCTCAGGGCTTTGGATGGTGCATGCAGTGCCCAAGCTGGCTGGGCCATGGCTGTCCCCATCACCAGCCTCAACATTCTCCCCCACATCTGCCGTCTCCCCAGCCCCGCGGCCACTGGGTGTGGCTCAGGCCCAGGAAAGTAGCATCCTTGCTGGGACCTGCCTGCCCACGCTCCACCTGTGGGGTAGAAGTGGGGTGAGGTGTCCTGGAGAGGGAGCCACCCTGACCACCCACACCTGGCTTCAGGGAGCACTCCCGCCCGGGCTGCCCGGCGGTGACCCTCCCCCTCGCTCTCGCTGCAAAGTGAGTCCTGGCTCTGGAGCTGGAACACGGACTCCCCAGCTCCACACTCACTTGAGTGCCAGCCGCCTTCCTCCTGGCTCCCAGCCTTAGCTCCTAATCCTCCCCTCCCTGCCCTCCTCCCTCGGTGTCCCCTCATCCTTCATCCATCTCCTGCTGGGAGCCCGGGAGGGTGGGGCTGCGTGGGTCCTTTCCTCTACCTCTGTGTGACTGGGGAAAGTCAGTTAACGTCCCTGTGCGTCTGCTTCCTCTCTATCGGGCTGTCCTCGGGGGCGGGCGCTGGGGCTCTGTCGATGTCCTAGGTGCTTCGCCCAGTGCTGAGAAATGCCTGTCAGGCTGGCACTGGGATAATGTGGAATGCCCAGCAGTGGTTGCTTTGCCTCTTTCAAGGTCAGTGCTCCATGGGCCGCCTCCATTATCCCACTTTTCACGGGGCACACACTTGTTGGTGGCGGGGGTCACGTCGCTGGACTGTGAGCTCCCTGAGGGCAGGTCCCCTTCTCCTTAGGCCCCCATGGGCATGGATAACTGGTCACTGGTCTTGGGGGCTTCCCCATATCTTCAGCGGCCAGAGCAGTGTGAGCCCCTCCCAGGACGTGGACTGTGGCCCGTATCAGGAGGGGGTTTGCCAGCTCCTCCTGTGTGACATTTTCTCAGGTTCATTAAACCACTGGGAGCAGCAAAACCAAGACGGCTCAGAGACATAGGGAGCTTGCCAGCAGCCAGGTTCAGGCCAGTCAGACCACAGACAACGGCACCTGCCGAATTCTCAGCCCGGCTCATGTGGCCTGAAGAGCCAGGGTAGAAGTGACTCTCCAATGGGACTCAACCTCCCATCTTTAACAATATCCATCACAGATTAAGTCTTCAGTGGGGCCGGGCGTGGTGGCTCATGCCTGTAATCCCAGCACTTTGGGAGGCCGAGGTGGGTGGATCACAAGGTCGAGAGTTCAAGACCAGCCTGGCCAAGATGGTGAAACCCCATCTCTACTAAAAACTACAAAAATTAGCCAGGCGCAGTGGCAGGTGTCTGTAATCCCAGCTACTCAGGTGGCTGAGGCAGGAGAGGTTGCAGTGAGCCGAGATCGTGCCACTGCACTCCAACCTGGGCGACACAGTAAGACTCTATTTAAAAAAAAAAAAAAGTCTTCACTGGGCATATCCCCCATAAGGCATGACAGACAGCAGAGAGGTCTGGCCCTGAGATGGCAGGTGTCTGCCGGCCACAGGCCCTCCCCAAGGATGGAAAGGTCCTGAGCCCCAGAAGCTGGGCGGCCCCAGCCTCCTCCCCTCAAGGAGCACCAGGACAGGGCTGGGCACAGGGACGTCCAAGAGACAGCCCAGGCGGGAAGCACGCAACCCGGACACTGTGGGGCTGTGTGAACATGGAAGCAAGAGGCTTAGCCTCTCGGCTTCAGTTTCTTCATCTATAACACGGAAATGAGAAGACATCCTGTGAGCGGCCGTGAGCAGCGCACTGTCACCGTCAGGATCATTCCCATGGTCACCACTCTTCTCCAGAGAGCAGCTGCCACGGGGGCGCTGGGGCCGGGTGGCATCCAAGTGGTCCGGACTTACTGCAGCCCTCCTGGGACCGGCCGGCCAGCAGGGTGCTGGGAGCCACCAGGAGGTCAAGTTTAAGCGAAGGCCCCACTGGCTTTACTGGCTTAGGCGCGAAAAACCCAAACTCAAACAAAACACAGCACCAGCTCCCAACAAGCGCCTTTGTGTCTGCAGAATCGTCCACTCTGCTCTGGGACATCTGCGGCTGCGCAGGCAGTGGACTCAGCGAGAATACGGGCTCCGCTCTGAATAGGGATTCACGCCGGCGATTCTCACCGTGGCTGCATTCATCAGGGCCCGGTGCCCGGGGGCTTCCTTCAGGCCCTGCCCCCGGGACCCCGGCTGGCTCCAGCATTCTCTCCCCGGGGGTGGTCCCTGGCCCTCCCATCCCCAGTGCCTGCCACTGCCCGTGAAGGCTGCCTGGGGGACCGGGGGGTATTGTCCCGGGGACACCTGCCCTGTGCCGAGCTGCGGGCACTCGGGTCACCACGGCTGGGGCTCGTTCACACGGCCTGAAAGGCGTCCCCTCCATTCGCACTTGCCCTTGTCCTCCTCGCCGCCGGGGGAGGGGCCGGGCAGAGGCAAACAGTATTTTTTCTGTTCTCTCCGGCACAAATGGAATTCAATTAGTGAAGAAGAAACCCAAGCCCAGCCAAACTGCGCTTTAAAAAATCCCACAGGAGAGAAACCTCTTCCCACACCCCCGGGAAATCAATGGGATCGATGGTTCCCGTGCGTTCTCCTTCCTTCCTCCCGGAACCCGTGGGGTGCAGCCGGAACGTCCTCTCCGGCACCGAGGTGGACCAGGCAGCAGGGATGGCAGGTGAACACACACGCACGCGCCCCATCCCCGACTCCAGTCCTGACAAACCGTGATGGGAACGCCAGACCACACTCAGAGGTGGCCGCCAGCAGACGGACCCCGGGCAGGGTTCAACCGGGCCGCTGGGCTCCTCCCTCACAGTCCTGGGCACCCTCAGCCCGACCACCTCTTCTGCTTTTCCTCAAGGACTTGACCACTGCCCAGAGCTGCCAGGAGCAGCCCCTGGGTGACCTGGGGCCTGGACACAGGGAGGTCACCACAGGTGGCTGAGTCCAGGCAGGCTGGAGGCCATGGGGCCTGCCTTCCCCAAAGCCTCTGTCACCAGCCCCCTCCCTGCTGCTCCCAGGGCCCGAGGAGCCTTCACTCTTAAGCAGTCACTGCACGGTCAGGAGGTGGTCGTGGTGGCGGCAGCTGACCTTCCCTCCTTGTATGACTGCACATGTTCCCTGAGTCACAGCAGAGGTCCCCACCCCAGGGAAACACCGAGAGCCTTCCCAGAACCTGTCCTGCTGGCCGAGCCCTCTCCTCTGCCCTGAGCATCCTTCAGAGGAGGCTGGAGGATTTGCCAACTTACCCTGTCCTATCTCTGAAGGTTGCATTGTGCACAGGGACCTACTCTGCCTATAGAGCCAACTATTCTCGAACATCAATCTGAAACCAGAAGAGAAATGTGGCAGGCTTTTTTTTTTTTTTTTTAGAGCCCTCCCTGACCCTGGGCCGAGGTGGAGGCCACAGCAGTTTTGTGTCGTGGGAAGATCACAGAGCAGGAGTCCAGGGGTCTGGGCTCTGGTCATGGTTCTGCCGGGCACAGCGCGATTCGTGCGTATCCCTGTCGCTGAGTTCTTCCACTTGGGAAATGGGCCAGTTGGGCCCAGGACCAGAGCATTTGAGGTCTAAGAGTCTTTGACTCTAAAGTAGAGTCTATTTGTTGCCCATCAGATGATAGCAAGGAGGGAGGGAGGGAGGGAGGGAAAGGGGGAGAGACGAGTGGGGAGGGGAGTGGGGGAAGGGAGGGGAGGGGAGGGAGGGAGGGGAGGGAGGGAGGAAAAAAGGAAGGAATAAAGGAAGGAAGGAAGGGCAGGAAGTGTCTAGGAAGGAGGGAGGGAAGAAGGGGTGAAGGAGGGAAGGGAGGCCGGAGGGTGTCAGCTGTTGGGAGGCTACCCTGTCTGACTGGCTAGTCGCAGTCAAGGCCCAGATGCCCCTCTGCTTTGGGACTTTGCACATGCTCTTCTCTCCCTGTGTGGAGACCACCGACCATCTCCCCAGTCCCTCTGCTCGCTCTTCTAGAAGTGCCCTGGTACTGGAGGGACCTGGCCACTGGCACATGTGAGTGTCCTGCAGGGACCTCATGGACACACCGTGTTTGTAGAGATGCTTTCTCAGGAAGGGCAGCTGGCTGGGAAGCCAGGACCCAGCCCCATCCAGCTCCCCAGACCCACTGTAAGTGCCATCTCAGCCACCCTCCCTGCCAGCCCATTCCACAGATGATAACTTTCTGGGGTGCAAGAGCGGGAAGGGGCAGAAATACACACAAAGGGCCACTGCCTGCCTCTCGCTCAGCTCCGCATCCTTTGATGTTTGAAACCCACGGGAATCATTTCAATCATTCAGAAGGGACTTGGCCACAGGTGACTTGTCTGCAGATTGCTGGAGCGCTAATGAGTGCTAATTACAAACTGACTGCTTGCCAGGCAATCTGCCCTGCTGGGCAGGCGGGGCCACAGTTGAGAGAGGGGCGGCGCGTGGGGGGCGGGGTGTTGGGCCTGGGTGCTGGCTTTGAGGATGGTCTGTGAGAAGCGACTCTGTTCAAACGCGTTGGACACATTCACCGGGGAGAAGAGACCAATCACGCCTTCAAGGAGGTACAGTGGCGAGGCCGGCCCGCAGCGGAGTCTTTGGCTGCAAAGGCGAGGATGGGGCCCAGCAGGGTTGCCATGGAAACAGCTTCTGATTGGAAGGGGCCCCTTGCAGGGTGTGAAGGACAGAAGGCGGCACCCTGAGTCCTCTCTACCCCCGCCTGCCACCTGGGACCCACTCTGGAGCAGGGCGGCCGTGGACCTGCCTGGCACTCAGGAGGGGAAGGGGGAACTGCTCTCGGTGGAGGGGTCACCCGGAGCTTGGTCTCTGGCAACTGGCAGGCAGCCCCGTGAGCGCTTTGGCTTAAAAATCACTGGTGGATAGCTCTGGCCGCTGTGTTCTGAGCTCACGGCTGGTGCCAGCCACTGCAATGGGCGATTGATGGGCACCACCTCATCCCCGCTTCCCAGTGAGCCCTGGAAGTCAGTGCTGTGATCTCGACTCAGCAGGGAAACAGAGGCTCAGAGAGGTCACGAGAATGTGCTTGGGTCACAGGTGGGTGAGGGAGAGGCAGAGCTGGTGACAAACTAGGGAAAGCGGTTCCCAAAAGGGGCCAAGGTGAATATCAAAATCATGTGGATGACCGATGACACGTGCCACCCCACCCCACTGCGCAGTGGCCAGATTTCCTCAGCGAGTTGGAGTTCAGCGCCCACCTTCACTTTATAGTGGGAAATTTGGGCCAGCTGGGGGAGGGGACTTGCCGGGGCTGAAACCCAGATCGAGCTCCACTTTCCCTCTCGCTGCCTCTGGACCGCCATTGGACCCTGGTTCATGGTCTGATATTTTTAAAGGAAACGTCCTCCTGAGGGGAGGACGTTTGCTCCTCCCTCCTGTGCAGGTGGGTGGGGAGCCCCAGGGTGGCAGGTGCAGTGTGGAGTGGGGACCTCACTTTCCATCCTCTTCCTGGATGAGAAATGTCACATCGGGGCTCACGGGGAAAGGCGGCACAAGCTCCACGGGCCCCGCTTGGGCCTCAGGTTACACCTGCAGCCCGGGTGCTCGTGAGGGCAGACTCTGGGATGCTGGTGAGGAGCCCACACCGTGAACGCTGTCTCCTGCCTACCCTCTGCTGGTCCACGACCCGGGGACAGCAGGGCACGAGGTGGGAGGTGGAGAATACAGCTGTGCAGGGTTTTGTTGGCTCTCCGGGCTGTCTCCGTCTCACTCTGCTCTCTGCCTTTTTTCAAAATCCAGTAAACCCAGAATCTTCTGTTCACCCCACGCCCGCGGGAAACAAATAGAAAAGGACATCAGGGCTCTGAGCGCCCCCTCCACACATGGGAAGATGCTCAGGGGTGCCCATCTAATCTGGTCCTCCTGACAGGCCTGCAAGGAAGCCGTTAGTATCCCCAACTTTACCAGAACTCCCAAAGTCTCTTTTTTCCTAAGTCATCAGGACTGGGCCCCAGGCTCTGCACAGGCAAACTGGGTTCTATGTGTCCAGGAGATGGGTCCTCTCTTGAACACCTCCAGAAGCTGCCTCAGGGCCCTCTGTCTCCACTCTGAGCCCCACTCCTAGGGCCTCTGCAGCTGGATTTGTGCCTGGCCCTACCCAGAAAAACGCCTCTGTGTCCCAGGTGTTCTGGGTGCCCTTCTGTGGGTTCTCTGGTCCCATGAGGACGGATGTAGGCTACAGGCCAGGTGGTTGGGTCTCTCCCAGCCTTGCTTCCTGAATGTGTAGACTGGGGCGAGGCAGGGGTGGGAGTGAGGAGTAAGGGCCTGCCCCTCTTCCCCCAACCCCTTCCCCTGTGCAGCCAGCTGGGGGCCCGTTCCTGAGCCTGCCCCTCAGGCCACTGGCCTGATCACAGTGCCTTTCTCTAGGGAGATCCTCAAAGAGCCAGAGCCCATGCTGGACCTGGGGAGACCCTGAAGGGGAGCCCACTACCTGGAGTCTCTGGCCGACCCCCATTTCTGGGATGTGTGCACTGACATGAAAGCTGAACATCAGGTCCCAGAAAGGAGGTTTGGGCTGTTTCTCTAACTCACAGACGAGCCCTCTTCTCCCATTGGAAACTCCCCTCAGAGCCTAGTGGCCCGGAGAAGCTGCCTCTGAGGCCCGCTCTGCAGGGCGGAGACACCGTGGGTCCCTGGCATCAGACATCCTGCCTGCGGGCCAGACACCTGCTCTCCTCCAAGAAGCCTCGACATCCAGAGAAGGGGTCCTGTGATGACCGAGGGACAGGCCTGTCTTCTAGGTCACCACATCTTGGCATTTATTATTTGTCCCCAGGAACTTACTTTTAAAAACAATAGTCGGCTGGGCACGGTGGCTCACACTTGTAATCCCAGCACTCTGGGAGGCTGAGGCAGGTGGATCACCTGACATCAGGAGTTCGAGACCAGCCTGACCAACATGGAGAAACCTCATCTCTACTAAAACTACAAAATTAGCTGGGCGTGATGGCGGCCCCCTGTAATCCTGGCTGCTCGGGAGGCTGAGGCAGGAGAATCGCTTGAACCCGGGAGGTGGAGGTTGCAGTGAGCTGAGATCGTACCACTGCACTCCAGCCTGGGCAACAAGAGCGAAACTCCGTCTCAAACAAACAAACAAACATACAGACGAACACTGGTCTGGGATTTCTACTGGCAAATACCACAGCTATGATGTGCAAGAGGAAATGTTACAAGCCGAGTGGCTGAATCATGGCCTGGCTACCTGGAGTGGCTGCAGCCTCAAGGCGGGAGCCGAGGCCCCGCGTCCTCCCCACCTAATGGGGAAGGGTCACAGTCATGAGATGTCGTCCGGGCTGGGGTAGCACGTGCCTGCCCAGATCGTGCGGTGCAGGGTCCCTGCGAGGGCCCCCAGACAGATGCTGCTGTGCAACCCCTGGAGGAGCTGGGAACTGAGGGAGGGAGGGAAAGGCCTGGGCCACGTTCTAGGACCAGATGTCCCGCTGGTGCTTCCCTCCCGTCCGACCTGATCTTGAGTCCCCTCTCTTCAGTATCTGTCCCCTCTGGAGCCACCGTGTTCCATGCCCTGCCTGCTGTCTGGGCCCCCATGGGCTCAGGGAACCACTTGCTCACTGAGTGTCTGGGGCATGGAGCTGTGAGCTGTGAACAAGTTCTGCAAGCGACCTCAGGACCTTCTGTACTCCGGAAGGGAAAGACGGCGCCCAGTCCCCAGTGGGAGCCCAGGCTGCCTTTGCCAGGGCCTCCTGAGTCACCCCCGCCCCTGGGCATCCCAATGCTGGGCCTCTGTCACCGTGTGCGCCACACACCGGGCCTGGCTTGTGGGCTGCTCCAAGCCTCTGCTCGGGTGTCTGTATCCAAGCACAGCAGGGAGGCCTCTCCCCATCCCCCCTGTGCTCTGCAGGTGTCTGGTGGATGCCCACAACTGGGCCCAGTTCGGGATTTTGGGAGGGCCTGCTGGCCACAGGTTGGCAGAAGCACGGCCGACTCTTCTCCAGGAACGATGTGCAGTCTCTCTCCCTGGGTCCAGGGGTTCCCCGAATGCATGTGGCGTGGGGGTGGGGGTCACCTCAGGCTTGGCCTCGACAGCCACGGGCAGACCCTCCTGGGGTTAGGGAGGGTTCCACCCTACAAACCCCTAGCTGAGGCCAACTTGCAAAAGGAAGAGAAAGTTCCCAGAAAGACTTTTTTTTTCTTCTCTTTTCTTAAACATTTTCTTCAGCTTATAGAGAGATGACTTTCGTGTTTGCTTTTGTTCCCATCATTAGGGGAGTGGTTGAGGAGTACTCATCCATCACTGCTTTGATAACAACAGGTAAGATTCCGGATTCACATTTCCAGATACCTAGAGTTCCCTCTAAATGCCACAATCAAGTCAGCCTTTGTTTACATTCCCTGTCTCTACTAAAAATTCAAAAATTAGCCAGGTGTGGTGGCAGGCGCCTGTAATCCCAGCTACTTGGGAGGCTGAGGCAGATGAATCGCTTGAACCTGCGAGGTGGAGGTTTCAGTGAGCCGAGATTGCGCCGTTGCACTCCAGCTTGACAACAAGAGCGAAACTCTGTCTCAAAAATGAATGAATGAATGAATGAATGAATAAATAAAGTTGTTTTGGTTCTTCTCTTTTCCACACATTTCCATATGAATTGTAGAGTCAGTTTGTCAGTTTCTACAACAAAAGCCTGCTGGAATTTTTATTGCAATGTCATTGACTCTATAGATCAATTTGAGAGGAAAATGGCATCTTAACAATTTGGAGTCTTCTAACCCATGAATGTAGTATCCCTCTGCATTAATGTAGACCTCACTTATCTCAGCTGTGTATTTTTAATGTACAGGTTTTTCACATTTGTGTCAGATTTATCCTTAAGTATTTCTTAATTTTCAATGACTTATTGCTAGTGTACAGAAATACAACTGATTTATGTGTATAGATTGTGTTCCTGCAGCCTTATTAAATTCAGTGATTAGTTCTAGTAGCTTTTTGTAGCTTCGTTGGATTTTCTACATAGATGATCATGTCATCTGCAAATAAAGACAGTTTTGTTTCCTCCTTTCCAGTCTGAATTTATTTATTTTTCTTGACCCATTTCCCTGGCTAGAACTTCCATTACAATGTTGAATAGAAGTGGCAAGAGTGAACATCGTTCTCTTATTCCTCATCTCAGGGGGAAAACATTCAGTCTTTCACCATTAAGTTTGATGTTATCTGCAGGGTTTTTGTAGATGTCTTTTGTCAGGTTGAGGAAGTTCCCTTCTATTTCTGGTTTGGTGAGAATTTTTATAAGGAATAGACGTTAGATTTTGTCAGATGACTTTTCTGCATGTATTGAGATTATTATATGAGTTTTGTTGTTGTTGTTGTTTTGAGACGGAGTCTCGCTCTGTCGCCCAGGCTGGAGTGCAGTGGTGCAATCTCTGCTCACTGAAACCTCTGCCTCCTGGGTTCCAGCGATTCGCCTGCCTCAGCTTCCCAAGTAGCTGGGACTACAGGCATGTTCCCCCATGCACCCCTCATTTTTGTATTTCTAGTAGAAAGGAGGTTTCACCATGTTGGCCAGGCTGGTCTTGAACTCTTGACCTCACTCAGATCATCCACCCACCTCGGCCTCCCAAAGTGCTGAGATTATAGGCTTAAGACACCGTGCCTGGCCTATATGAGTTGTTTTTTTTTCTTTTTAAGTTTTTTAGTATGGTAAATTGATTAATTTTTAAACCAACCTTGCATTCCTGGGATAAACCCTCCTTGGTCCTTGTATTATTCTTTTCATATATTGTTGGATTCAACTTACTAAAGCTTGTTTGGAATTTTTGCATCTACATTCGTGAGAGAGACTGTTCTGTAGTCCTGAACAGTGTAGTCCTGTCCTTTCTGTCTCTGGATTTGTATCATGGAATAAGTTTGGAAATATATCCTCTTCTTTAATATTTTGACAGTTTGTGTAGAATTCCTTAAGTGTTTCTTATAATTCACTAGTGAAGGCCGGGCGCGGTGGCTCATGCCTGTAATCCCAGCACTTTGGGAGGCCGAGATGGGCGGATCATGAGGTCAGGAGATCGAGACCATCCTGGCGACCATGGTGAAATCCCATCTCTACTAAAAATACAAAAAAATTAGCCAGGCATGGTGGCGGGCTCTGTAGTCCCAGCTTCTCAGGAGGCTGAGGCAGGAGAATGGTGTGAACCCAGGAGGCGGCAGAGCTTGCAGTGAGCGGAGATCGCGCCACTGCACTCCAGCCTGTGTGACAGAGCGAGACTCCGTCTTAAAAAAAACAAAAAAGAATTCACTAGTGAAAGCATCTGGATCAGTTTTCTTTGTGCAATTTCAATTTCTTTAATGGATATTGGGATAGTCACATTCTCTATTTCTTCTTGAATGAGCTTGGGAAGCTCATGTCTTTCAAAGAATCTGATCATTTTATCTAAGTTGTCAAATTTATAGGCATAAATTTGATCATAATATTCCTTTATTATCCTTTTAACATCTGTAGAATCTGCAGTGATGCTACCTTTCTCATTTCTGATATTAGTAATTGGTATCTTCTCCTTTTGTCTTCCTGATTAGTTTGGCTAGAATTTTATCAGTTTTATTGATCTTCCCAAGGAGCCAGCCAGTGGTTTCATTTTCTTCTTCTATTACCTTTCTATTTTCTATTTCATTGGTTTTCACTTTGATCTTTATTATTTTGTTTCTTATGCTTACTTTAAGTTTAATTTGCTCTTTTTCTAGTTTCTTAAGGTGGAACTGAGGTCACTGATTTGAGATCTTTCATCTTTTCTAATATAGGCAGTTAGTGGCATCTGAAGCTAACCTCAGCTCTGCCTTAGGACTTTCTCACAAATTCTGTGCTATATTTCCATTTTCATTCAGGTTATAATACTTTCTAATTTTACTTTTGATTTCTTCTTTGACTAGTGGAGCATAAGTTATTTGGTTTCCAAATACTTGGCGATTGTCAAGTTATCGTTAATCATTATGTTTTTTATTTCCATTATGGCCGGAGAACATATTTTGTATAAGTTGAATCCTTTTACATTTTATGGAACAGAATATGGTCTATCTTGGTAAATGTTCTGTGTGGACTTAAAAAGAAGGTTTATTTTGCTGTGATTGAGTAGAGCATTTCATAAATTATAATTTGGTCAAGTTGGCAGATAATGTTTCTCAGATCTTCTATGATATCCTTACTGATTGTCTACCTGTTCTATCAATGATTGAGAGAGGGATATTGGAATCTCTGGCCATGATTGTGATTTCTTTCTTCCTTCAGTTCCATCAGTTTGTGCATGCATTTTGAAGCACTGTTATTAAGTGGATAGCTATTTAAGATTGTTCTCTCTTCTTGATTAATTGACACCTTTATAATTATTAGGTGGCCTTCTTTATGCCTGGTAATATTCTTTCCTCTGAAATTTACTTCAATGCTCTAACTATTCCAGCTTTCTTTTGACAACTGTTTCTATGGTGTGTCTCTTTCTATCCTTTTACTTTTAAGCTCATGGTGTTTGTCCCTTCCACCATGTGAGAACACAACTAGAAGGTGCCAGCCATCTTTGAAACAGACAACAGCCCTCACCAGACACCCAATCTGCTAGCATCTCGGTTTTGGACTTCCCAGCCTCCAGAACAGTGAACAATAAATTCTGTTGGTTATAAATTACTCAGTCTAACATATTTTGCTATAGCATCCTGAAGTTTCTAAGACAGGGGTGTTCAGACTATTTGCATTTAATGTGATTACTGATATAGTTAGGTTTAAGTCTATCATCTTGTAGTTAGTTATGAAATCAGGAAGTATGACTCCTCCAACTTTGTTCTTTTTCAAGATTTCTTGGCTATTTGGGATCCCCTTATAATTCCGTATGAATTTAAGGATTGGCTTTTTCTATTTCTGCAAAAAGGTCATTGAAATTTTGATAGCTACTTCATTGAATCTATAGATTACTTTGTGCAGTATTGCCATGTTAACAATATTAAGTCTTCCAATCCATGAATATGGAACATCTTTTCATTTGTTTAAGCATTCTTTTCAATTATCTTTTAAGGAGGAATTAAACAATTTTAAAAATCTTGCATACATACCCATAGAGGTGCCATTTTCAATGTTCTTCGTTCATTTGTGTAGATCTGTATTTCCGTCTGGTATTTTTCCTCTGCAAGGACTTTCTTTAACATTTTTTACAGTGCAAATATGTTGCCAATATGTTTTTTCCCCTACTTTTGTGTTTTAAAATGTTATTATTTAAACTTTGGTTTTGAAAGATATTTTACTGAGTATATTTTTGTTGAAAATATATCTTTGCTTTACATATGGGTATTGGTTGACAGTTTTTGATCCCAGTACTTTAAAATGTTGCTTCACTGTCTTCCCACTTGCATTGTTTCTGACAAGAAGTCTGTTGCCATTCTTATTTTCTTCCTTTCTATGTAATATGTCTTTTTCCCCCCGCTCTGGCTACTTTTAATATGTTCTCTTTATTACTGCTTTTGAGCGATTCTAGTATGATGTACTTTGGTGTTTTCTACATGGTTCTTGTGTTTGGAGTTTGTAGACTCCTTAGATCTGTGAGTTTATAGCTTTCACTATTTTGGAAAAATTTTGATCATTATTTTTTCAAAATTTTTTTCCATTCCCTACCTCCTCTCCTTCAGGGATTCCAATTATTAAGCTGCTTGAAGTTGACTTACAGCTCATTGATGTTCTCTATTTTGTGGAATTCTTTTCCTTCTGTGTGTTTCTTTGTGGATAATTTCTATTGCTATGTCTTCAAGTTCACTAATCTTTTCTTCTGCAATGTCTAATTTTCCATTGATTACATCTAATGCGTTTTTCATCTCATGCATTATAGTTTTCAGTGAAGCTTGATTGGGCTATTTTATTTTATTTATTTTTGAGAAAGTCTTCCTCTGTTGCCCAGGCTTGAGAGTGGCATGATCTCTGCTCACTGCAACCTCCACCTCCTGGGTTCAAGTGGTTCTCATGCCTCAGCCTCCCAAGTAGCTGAGATTATAGCCCCAGGCCACCACGCCCAGCTAATTTTTGTATTTTTAGTGGAGACGGGGTTTCACCATGTTGCCCAGGCTGGTCTTGAACTTCTGACCTCAGGTGATCCTCATGCCTCAGCCACCCAAAGTGCTGGGGTTACATGAGCCACTGCGTCTGGCCTGATTGGGGTGTATATATATATTTTTAAATCCTACATGTTTCTACTGTGTGACCTTGTGGAATACAAGTATGATAATTATATATATATATATATATGTATATATGTCTATATATTTGAGACAGAGTCTTGCTCTGTCACCCAGGCTGGAGTGCAGTGGCAAGATCTCCACTCACTGCAACTTCCACCTCCAGGGCGCAAGCAATTATCCTGCTTCAGCCTCCAAAGTAGCTGGGATTACAGGTGCACACCACTACACCTGGTTTATTTTTGTATTTTTTTTTTTAGCAGAGACGGGGTTTCACCGTGTTGACCAGGTTGGTCTCAAACTCCTGACCTCAAGTGATCCACCTGCCTCGGCCTCCCAAGGTGCTGGGATTACAGGCGTGAGCCACTGCGCCCAGCCATAACTATTTTAATGTCCTTCTTTGCTAATTGTAACATCTGTGTTAATCATGGGTCAGTTTTGATTGCTTAATCATTTCCTCATTATGTCAGTATTAATAATATTTCCTGCTTCTTTGTATGTCTCACAATCTTCATTGGATATTTGACATTTGGTAAAACAGTGGATATCTTTGCATTCCAGTAAATATGCTTTGTTCTGGGATGCAGTTAAGTTACTTGGAATTAGTTTAATTCTTCATAATATATTTATTAGAAAAGTCTGGATAAGTAGTCAGTCTAGGATTAATTTTATTCTCCACTACTGAGGCAAAACCTTTCTTACTCAACCCGCCCCTCTCCCACCCCAGACACAAATATGCCAAATGCTCCACCAGAATTATGGATTGATCCAGTCTGGGTGGTGGAAACAGACATTATTCATGGGCCCGTGTGAGCACCAGGTACTTCTTTTTTTTTTATTTTGAGATGGAGTCTTGCTCTGTCGCCAGGCTGGAGTGCAGTGGCACAATCTCGGCTCACTGCAACCTCCACCTCCTAGGTTCAAGCGATTCTCCTGCCTCAGCCTCCCGAGTAGCTGGGATTACAGGTGCCCGCCACCACGCCTGGCTAATTCTTTTCTATTTTTACTAGAGATGGGGTTTCACCATGTTGGCCAGGATGGTCTCGATCTCCTGAACTTGTGATTTGCCCGCCTCGGCCTCCCAAAATGCTGGGATTACAGGCATGAGCCACTGCACCTGGCCTGTCCATTTTAATCCTTTAGGATGATTCTCTCCACGAGCCTCAATTATTTTCCTCCCATATTTGCAGTGATGTATACTCTGGGGGACACTGGAAGGGCTCTGCTGCGCGTCTCTTACCTCCCTCCCTGCATAACTCTCTTTTCTCTGAAACTGTCCAGTGAACTCCAGCTGCCTTGATCTTCCTGGACTTCCAGCCCCACCTCTGCAACTTGGGAGTCTTCTGGGATCTGTGTGGCTTCCCCCCGTCTGCACCATGGCGGGGGAGAAATCTGGCTCTCTCAAGGCAGACATCTGGGGCAATTGGAGGGCTCAGTTTGCTTGTTTCCTTTCTCTCTGGGATCACTGCATTTAATTTTGCCTGATGTCGGGGTCCTGGAAGCCACTGTTTCATATATTCTGTCTGATTATTTCAGTTGTTGCAGGTGGGATAAAGAAGCCTGTTACTCCATTTTGGCCAGAAGCAGAAGTGCTCTCTCTTTTTAAATCAAGTATTGGCCACCTCCTACTTGCAGGGCATGTGAACCCCCACACAAAACCAGACAAATGCCAGCCCTTTCCTGACTAAACTCCACCCAAGGGATAATGGATTGGTGGTGGTAGTGATGGGGAAAACTGCAGACAGTAATTTTTACAGAAAGAGAATGAAATGGGATTTGACACAGGTTACTAGGTACCTGGGCTGGGGGTACCTGGACAGAGACAAGCAAGCCAGAAGCAACCTCTTGGTGGGATGCCCGGGGGCTTGTTCATGCAGACGAAAAGTCTGGTGTTCCCCATCTCCGCGATGCCGAGGCTGAGAGAGCCTGGAACCCCTGGCTTGTGGTTCTGATTGCTGCTGGGAGAGCAGTTTCCCTTTGAACTGGAGAAGGAAACTGGCAACCCAGCAAGAAAGGTCCGGCCACACGACAGGAAGAAGGGGGAGAACGGATTTCCCCAGGTGAGGGCAAAATAAAATAAGAGCCAGCTGAGGGGCTGATTGTGAGTCGGGCTGCATCAAGCCAAGCCTGGAATTATGCTAACTACAGCCATGGTCATTACCACCCTGGTTCCTGAGAGCCACTATGCTCTGATCATTCCCAGCGTTACCTTGTTTGGTCCACATGGTGACCAGTAGGGTCGCTTGCAGCCTTCCTATTTGGGAGAGGCTGTTGCTTGTCCAGGAGGAGGAACTCTCCCTCACCATGGCTGAGCAGGCACAGTGGAGCCAGCCCTGCCCTTGGGGTGGGCAGCAGCAGAGGCTGCCAGCCCTGTTGCCTCTCCGGGCAGGCAGGGTCCTCCTTCCTGCAAATGAGATGCTACACAAGAGGGTCTCGACAGGTAGGGCCTGCCCACGGTTCAGTCCCGTTGGGCTGCAGGGAGTTGTTAGCAAAGTTGAGGACCCCTGGCTGCATAACCAGTGTCAGCACCAGCAAGTGTGTGTGTGTGTGCGCGCAAGTGTGTGTGTGTGCGCAAGTGCATGTGTGCACGTGTGTGTGTGAGCATGTGTGGTAGCAGGTACTCCCAGAGCCCTGAGTCCACGGCTGAGACAGCCTGCCGATGCTCTCCAGTTCTACAACTGTCACAAGAATGTGGCAGCCAGGCTAAGGGGAAGCTAATCCGGCTTTGATGCTGACCCTCTGGCCATCCAGGGCGCTGAGGTCAGGACCACCTGCTCCGGTCCTGGATGAAATGCAGTGGGAGTAGAAGGCTGGAGTGCCCTGGGACTGATGAAGACTCGCCCCTGGGACCACGTTGTTGCAACTCCTGCTTCTGAGAAAGGAGCATGGGGCCGTGCATGTGCTGTTTGCTCAGCAGCTGTTTGCCGGGCACCTGGCATGTGTCAGCGCTGCCCAAGGCACTGGGATGCTGTGGTGAGCAGATGGGCCCACATGCTACCCTTGTGAGCCAGACAGTGCATGTAATATACCCTGGGCCAGCCAGATGGCTGCAAGTCCAAGACAACTGGGAGGCAGGGAAGAGGAGACAGGCCACTGCAGGGAGGAGGCTACAGGTACAATTTCATGGAAAAGGTGACATTTTAGCAGAGACTGGAAGGAGGTGCGGGAATGAGGTGGCAGATGTCTGAGGGAGGAGTGTCTGGGTGAAGGAAGCTTCTGGTGCTATGGGCCTGAAGCAGGAGGAAGCCCGGTCTGAGTGAGGAGAACCTCCGCCGCCACGGCAGCAGAAGGAGAAGCTGGGGCAGTGCCCCCTCCGTGGGCTCCAGGAACGCTGGGCTGTGCACTGAGCAAGCTGAGAGTCTTTGGAGGGTTTTGGCAGAAGAATGATGTGATTTGACTTAGGTTCAGAAAGGATGATGTGTGAGGACTTACGGTGGCCACACCAGGGACAGGGAGCCCAGGGAAGTCGCAGCCATGACCATCAGGAAGAGTAAAGGCAGCTTGCTGTGGCTTAGCCCTGGAGGCCAGATTCTGGCCATGTCTGGAAGGGAGAGCCATGGGATTTTCCGATGGAATAAATGTGAGATTGGAGAGAAAGAGGGGAGTCAGGGACAAGCCTAAAGTTTGCGTGGTGGAGAAACGGGAAGAAAGTAGTTGTGGTTTTCTGAGTTTGGGAAGTTTCGGAAGGGGGCAGGTCTGGGCTGGGGCGGGTGCCAGGCGAGGCATCCGGGGTGGCCTGGAGTTGGATGCAGGAGTCTGGAACTCAGGGCAGCGTCCAGGCTGCACATATTTGGGGGTTGTAGGAGCATTATTGGTGTCTGAAGAACTGGATGGGTTTCCAGGGAGTGTAGAGGGTGGCAAGCACAGGGGTGAAGCTGCCAGTGGGGAGAGCAGGGAACCCAGCAGGAAGGCAGGAGGAGGAGGAGTCACAGCCAGACTGAGACCGGAAAGGCTTCAGTGGAGGGGCGGTGGGGTGGGAGAAGGGGAATCCCAGTGGGAGACAAAAGTGGATGGCACTTGAGGGGCTTTACTTTCAGAAAGAGCAGAGACACGCAGGGCAGCTGGAGGGAAGGGCATCAGAACCGGGATTTTCAGATGGGCGAAGTCACAGTTCCTGGGCACCTGCTGTGGGCGGCTGTGGAGTGGTGAGGAGCCGGGGGACGCAGAGATCCAAGGGGCTCGGCTGGCAGCCAGCTCAGCCAGGGGTGGGCAGTGGGTCTGGGGCAGGGGGCTTCCGGTGCTGCTGTTTCCAAGCTGGAAGGAGGGGACAGGGACGGGACAGGCGCGCAGGGGCGGCTGCCGCAGCGTGGATGGAGGCGAGAGGGCTCGGGGGCCGCAGTCACGCCTGTGGTCACGGCTGCCAAGGAACGCGCGAGTGGATAGATTTAACCCAGGAGGAGACTGCGTGGGGCTGCGGAGAGGGCCCGGGGCCGCGGGTGCCTGCAGGGTAGAGGCGCGCTGGGGAGGAAGGCGCCAGGCCGCGGGCAGAGGCCAAGGCGGCGCTTGGCTGGACGCGTTCAGGCCTTGCCCTGCCCGGGAGAGGCCCAGCGAGGGTCGGGGAGCCGTTGCCTGTGCCTCAGCTTCCCGCTCTGTGAAATGCAAACAACACTCGCCCTGACCTCCCGGGATGCGACAGCTCTGGAGGGCGCTGGGGAGGGTCCGCCTCATTGTCGTCGTGGAGAAGGGAGCGCTGGGGGCTGAAGCCAGAGGCTGCGGGACACCCCTGGGCGCGGGAGAATCTCGGAGACCCACAGCGGGAACGGCCTAGGCGCGCGGCGCGGAGGTGGTGGCCGGGCCGGGCGGCGGAGGGGCTGGGGGCCGAGGCCCGGGCCGGGCCATCCCGCAGAGGGCAGTGCAGGATCGGCCCTGGCCACACGCGCCCTCCGGCTGCCAGAGCCGCTCGGCCGCGCCGCGCCCTCTCCCGAGGCCCCAGCGGTTCTCCGGCGCCGGGGGCGGCGCGGAACTGCAGTTCTCGCCTTGGACTGTCACAGCAACCCCGGGACGCGGCCGATCAGCCCCGCTTCCTAGAGAAGGAAACTGAGGCCCCGAGAAGTCGAGCACCTCGCCCCAAGCAGCACGGCTAGAAACGGGTAGGCCGGGCTGCGACCCCGCCCTCCGCAGGCGGGACGCGTGGGCTCCCGACCCTGCGAACAGCCGGTTGCTCTCGACCCCGCGCCGCCGGCTTCCTCAGGGCCCTCGCCCGTCTGGCCCGCGCCTGCAGGGGTCCCTCCCGAGCCGCAGGACTTTATCCGGGCTTGGGGTGGGCCGCGGCGGGTCTGGGGTCCTCTGGCTTACGGGAGCGGCGGGGAGGGGAGCCAGCCTCGGAAGGGCCCCCTTTGCCGGGCACAGGCAGCCGGTCTTCCTGCGCTCCTCGCTCCCGGGCTGTGGCCTCGCGTCCCCGGGCCACGGCGCTGTAGCCACGCGGGCGGCGCGAAGTCGTGGAAGGAGCGGACCGTCCTCCCCGGGCACTATGGGACTGCGGGCCTCCCCGGTCCAAGTCGAAGCAGGTGCCATGGAGCTCGGCCCTGCACGGGGCAGGGGAAGTGGCCGAGGGCTCGCAAGCGCGCTGTCTCCACCTCCCCAGCACCAGCCTGCCCCGTGCCAGAGCTCGTCCTGCCCCTCATGGCCCTCGCTCAGCGGCCCGGCCTACAGGAAGGGAGCTGGGTGTGCTCAGAGGGACCCGGGGAAGAGACGGCAGGGACCCCTCGACGACATGAAAGGAAAGAGGGGAAGGAGAGGGAGGGTGGGCACGGGAAGGGGAGCAGCTGAGGGGCTGGGAGGGAAGTGGAGAGTAGCGGGGAGCCAGGCGGAGGAGCGGACTTGTTATTTACAGTTATTAATTGCTGGGAACAGATTGCAGCTGGAAACGCTCTCGGTGCCAGCTCTCGGTGCCAGCTGAACCTCTTGGAGCAAGCCCCATTCACACAGGCCACTGAGTGAAGGCTCCACACGAGCATCTCCTAGGTGTGAGATCTCGGTAACTCCAGGCCTCACATCCAGACACCCGCACCCTGGAGCCTGCGAGCCTCCTGAGGGTCTCTAACCTACTCCGGCTGGATAGTGCTGGCCCTCAACTTGCCCAGTATGAGTCATCGTGGCAACACCTCGGAAAATACCCAAGTCACTCCAATTACAGCATTATCAATCGCTGCCATCGCTCTGGAACTCAACCCAATGAAACTGGTGAGAATGCCAGCCGGGCCGGGCCGGGAGGAATCCAGTTCTTGGCGAAGGCTGCTTGCCTGGCAGCGTGTCTGCGGTCATGCCAAGCCACAAGCCCTGTGTGGTCGAAGCTGCAGAGGTGTCGGCTCCATTTCACAGTCAGGGACACTGAGGCCCACCAAGGCTAAGGCCTCTCCCTGCAGCCCAAACCCATGACAGAGAACCTAGAGAGGGAAAAGCTGCCTGACCAAAACCGGGCCTCAGATGGCAGGGGGTGGTGGTGGGTGGGGGCGGTGGAGAGGGCCTCAGTCGGGCCATGCACCACACTAGCCCCTGGCATGGTGGCCTTTCATGGAGTGTCTAGCCTATGTTGGCTGGGCCATGGACTGTGCATGCATTATCCCATCAACCTCAACAAAGTAGGGGCCATGATCCCTGTCTTACAGACGATGAAACAAAGGCTCAAAGCATTTGTCACTTGCCCAGGGTCACTCAGTTAGTAAATGACAGCTCTGGGTTAAAACCCAGCCCCGTCTGACTCGGGGTCCATGCTGCTTCCACAGGGACTGGCCTTCTGTCTCCTGCCTGAAGGTGAATGTGCTGACCGAGGGCACCATCTCAGTGCCTGTGTGCACGGGTGCACACGCCACGCCCATCAGCAAAGATCCCACTGGCCCCCTGCCTCTGACATCCTGCGGGCGGACAGCCTGGCCCAGCAGAGTGGGGAGGCCAACTACAGCTGGCCACCCACGATCCAGTGGCGCTCCATGCTCCTAATCAGTAAGATATGTTTCTGGAATAAAAACCACATCAGCATTTTTATTTTCAAGTTCAGACAAGGCTTTTTTTTTTTTTTTTTTCTTCCCAATTTTCCCTTCATATGGGTGAGGCTAATCTTCCTGCCTTGACTGACAAGTCTTTAGACTCAGCTGTACATTTAAAGCAGCAAAGAATCAACGACAATGGCGCAGGGAGACTTCTCTTCTTCCTTGAGTTCTTCAGATTTCAGTAATACCACAGCCCATAATTACTAATGCAAAATTAAAAAAAAAAAAAGGATACCAAGACGGAGGCTAAGTGCTTCTTCGCCGCGTGTTCTGGCAAACGCAAATGGGGCAAGCTCCAGGACAGTTCCTGTCCTTCCCATGGTTAAAGTACGGTCTCATCTTTCTTCCCAAGGACCTTCCTGGGGAGCAGGACGGGGAGGCCCTAGGTAGATGGGCCCCAGACTGGGAGCAGGGAGGGGGAGAGCCTGGCGAGTGCTGGTGCTTCCGACAGAAAGATGGACTAAAATAATACAAAGCAAAGATGAATGGGGATGAGGAAGCAGGAGGCGGGAAGGGGAGAGGTGAGCGGGCATCGGGAAGTTGCTGCAACTGTGCAGGCCCAGGTGTGAGCCAGCAGCTCCAGGGAAACCACTTACAGCTCAGGAATACCAAGAGCAGGCGAAAGCCTCTCTCAGGAGTGGGAAGGACGCCATGGTTACAGAGTAAACATTACCGTTTCCTCTCCCCTCCTTCTTAGTGTTTTTCAGAGTATATTCAAGTTAAAAGTCTCTCCTCATGGAATTTAACTTGACTTCTATTTAAGAAAAGGTGGGGGTGGGGGAAGCAAATTCAATGCAGTAAATTTCTTGGGCATTTGTTCAGAAAGGTTTCCGAGAAAAACAGAGCCTCAAACACTGGTGGGAGGTGGAGGGCAGGTGGAGAAGAGGTGGAGGAGCTATCGGCGGAGCTAACTGCACAAGTTACCTCCTTCCAGAAGCAAACCCGAGAGAACAGGGCACTTCCTCACTGTGGGGCCTGTTTCGGGCACTGCTGGATGTCGACACTTGGGCCCACTAAATGTCAGTGACATCCCCTAGTGACTGACAACTCACGCTCCCACATATTCCCAAATGCCCCCTGGTGGGGGGAGGGGGTACTGCCGCCAGAAAGCTGTCGGGGTGGATAAGCGGGTGTGTGGGGATTTTCTCACCTCCGGAAGGAGGTTAGACGTGCAGTTAGCTCTGCCGGGAGTTCTTCCACCTCTTCTCCATCTGGCTCGCCCAACTCAGCGTTTGAGGCTCTGCTTAAATGTTACTTCTTATAACTTATCTGAACAAATGCTCAACAAACTTACTGCCTTGAATTTGCAGTAGTGTGTGATGTGTGGATGTGAGGGGGCACAGGGTGGAGAAGGATGGTGGTTAGAGATGAGGGTGTCAAAAGGCAGCAGCTGGATCATCAGTTGCCTCGAATGCCATCTTGGGGAGGAAGCCACTGAAGAATTTCAGGTACGGGAATGGTAGGACAGATCTGCATCCCGGAAAGATCACTTCAGCTGCTGGGTGAATTGTGCTTTAGAGAAAGATAAGATTGATGGCTTGTAATCCCAGCACTTTGGGAGGCCGAGACGGGCGGATCACGAGGTCAGGAGATCAAGACCATCCTGGCTAACACGGTGAAACCCCGTCTCTACTAAAAATACAAAAAACTAGCCGGGCGAGGTGGCAGGCCCCTGTAGTCCCAGCTACTCGGGAGGCTGAGGCAGGAGAATGGCGTAAACCCGGGGGGCGGAGCTTGCAGTGAGCTGAGATCCGGCCACTGCACTCCACACTCCAGCATGGGCGACAGAGTGAGACTCCGTCTCAAAAAAAAAAAAAAAAAAAAAAAAAGATTTATGGCTGAGGCCTGGAATTTTCTTTGTGGGAAGACAATTTCTCTTCTTTTCTTTTCTTTTTTTTTTAGAGACAGGGCCTAGCTCTGTTGCCCAGACTGGAGTGCAGTGGCACAATCATGGCTCACTACAGCGTCAACCTCCTGGGGTCAGGCAATCCTCTCACCTCAGCCTCCTGAGTAGCTGGGACTACAGGTATGAGCCACCACCTTGGCTAATCGTTTTATTTTTTGCAGAGATGGAGTCTTGCTTTGTTGCCCAGGCTAGTCTCAAACTCCTAGGTTCAAGGAATCCTCCTATCTCAGCCTCCCAAAGTGCTGGGATTACAGGTGTGAACTGCTGCACCCAGCCTCAACTTTAATAGATATAGGGCTATTTGGATTTTCTATTTCTTCTTGTGTCCATTTTTTTTTTCTTGTTTTTTTCTTGTGTCCATTTTAATAGTCTTCATGGAAATAATTTCATCTAAGTTGCCAACATTTTTGGCATAACGTTATTCATAATTTTTCTTTATCTCCCTTTTAATGTTTGTAGGACTTGTAGTGATGTCCCATCTGTCACTGCTGATATCCATAAAGTGTGGGGTTTTTTCTAGCTGGAGATTAAGCAAATTTATTGATGTTTTCAAAGATGCAGCTTTTGGTTTTATTGATTTTTCTCTATTGTTTGAAAATTTCCAATTCCATTGATTCTGCTTTTCTTGGTATTGTTTTCTTCTTACTTTGTCTTTCACTTGCTCTTGTTTTTCTAGTTTCTTATGTTGGGAACTTAGATCATCAGTTTTCAATCTCCCTTCTCTTCTAACACAGCATAAAGCTCTGCATTTCCTGTAAGCACTACTTTAGCTGCATCTAAAACATTTCCAGATATTGTATTTTCCACATTTTTCAGCTCAACATATTTCCAATTTGCTTTTTAATGTCTTCTTTGACCTACAAGTTAGTCATAAAAGTGCTTTTCAATTTCCAAATACTCAGATTTTTCCAGGCATCTTTTTGTTACACACACACACACACACACACACACATATATATACATATTTTTTTTTTTTTTGAGATGGAGTCTCACACTGTCGCCCAGGCTGGAGTGCAGTGGCACGATCTTGACTCACTGCAAGCTCCGCCTCCCAGGTTCACGCCATTCTCCTGCCTCAGCCTCCCGAGTAGCTTGGACTACAGGCGCCCACCACCACGCCCAGCTAATTTTTTTTGTCCTTTTAGTAGAGATGGGGTTTCACTGTGTTAGCCAGGATGGTCTCGATCTCCTGACCTCGTGATTCACCCGCCTCGGCCTCCCAAAGTGCTGGGATTACAGGCATGAGCCACCGTGCCCGGCCCTTGTTATATATTTTAATTTAGTTCCGTATGTGAAATCACAGTTATTCTCTAGAATTTCAAGCATAAACATACTACCTTAGGATAACATTCTGAGTGAAACGACATGAAAATGCAGGTTTTAGAAGAAAAAGTAAGAATATAGCTTTCCCTCAGTATATTTGGGAGTGTCCCACAAACACTGCATTTTTAGTCTATGTTTGGTTGAAAAAAATCCATTTTATAAGTGGCTCCTTGCAGTTCAAACTCGTGTTGTTTGAGGACCAGCTGTATTTCCTAACATTAAAAGAAAGTATGATCCATTTCAAAATGGATAATGGTGGGTACCACATTTTTCTGTATTTGAATTCTATTAAAATCATTGAAGGAGTGATATAATTGTTCTGCTTTAAAGCATTTCAGCTATTTGTTGAAAATTATATTATTTCCATCTGTAAATACTTAAGATGAAAAAATTTAGAAATCAACTTGATAGGTTGATAGATTTTTTCCATGTTCTTTGGGGAGATGTGAACAAAATGTTTGAAGACAACTTAGCTGAATAATGAATAACAAGGTATCTGGAATTCGGGCATTTTTTTTTTCTTTTAGGATGGGTCAGGCTTGAGCCTATGGGAAAGGAGGCGGCAGGGAGGGAGAGGTAGAAGATGCAGGAGACAGAGGATTGCCCAAGCGGGATGTCCCTGAGGAAGTGGAATGGGCAGCGTCGCTCATAGGCGGAGGGGCTGGTCTTGGAAGGAGATGGGCTTCTTTCACTATCCAGGAGGGAGAGAGGAATAGGTGGTGCAGGTGCAGGCTGGACGCTTTGTGGGTGAGAAATCCAGGGAGTTCCTGTTCAAAGGTCCTGGTGAAGTAGAAGGAGAGAGGAGACAGGGGGCCAGGTGTTTGGGGATAATTCAGGTTTTCAGTAGCCCCTGCGGGGCTCAAGGGTGCTGATGGCATGATGCACGCACTATGAAAGGAGACTTTTCGACACTCTTGCGGCCCGTCACAATTGAAGCTGCACTTCTTTAGTGCCTCAGTTGGAGAGCCACTGTCCGTCTTGTCCCAGCGCCCAGCCCAGGGTCTGGTGCTTGGTATTTGTTGAAGGGACGGATTGCTGGACACGAGAGCCCAGCTATCATCAAAGCACAGCCGTAGGAAAGCCAGGTTGGGCTGTCGTGACCAGGCCCAAGACTGCAGTGACCTGCTGCCCGTTTCCCACAGGCGTCCCATTCATCTCTCTCCCAGTGCCTGCTCGGAGTGAGTCGTCACGATGCATGAAACCGTCTACGGCAGTGGGTACATGTCCCAGGGGTTAGTGGAAGGTGCAGATCGAGGCAGATTCGAGTCCTTGGAAGATTTCCTGACAGTGGGAGGGCACTGTGGCCGGGCTTTAAAGAAAGAGCAGGTTTTTGGTGGGGGCGAACAATGTGAATAAAAGCCCAGAGGAAAGACCCACACAGATCCTGCCAATGGAAGCAGGTGGGGCTCTGCCATCCTCTGCTGCAGCAGGATTCTCTGTGCACTCCACTCCCTGCCCCAACCCCACTCTGCAGGAGCCCCAGCACGGCAGCTGCCATTTGCTCAGCATCTTCTAAGAGCAAGGTACCCTCTGGAAACCACTGGATGGAATCCTGACCTCGATTCCGGTTTGCTGGAGGGATGGTCTGCCTTTAGTTATGTTCAGGCCTTCGATGTATTAGATGGGGCCCGCCCACGTTGGGGAGGGCCCTCTGCTTTACGGGGTCTACCAATTCAAATTCAATTCAAATGCTAATCTCATCTAGAGAAACCCTCATGAGCCCAAAATAATACCTGAACAAATATCTGGGCACCCTATGGCCTGGTCAACTTGATACATAAAATGAACCATCATGCCCTACGTCCAGCGAGGATGCAGGGGTGATGTGCGCGGGCGGGTCTCACGCAGGGGCACTGACGCGGGTGGGTCTCACAAGCCGGCGAGTCTCAGCAGGGAGGGAGGATGGAAAGGAGGAAGGAACAGGAGGGACAGGAGGCTGCAGCTGGTCACCAGGAAAGGGACTCAGGCCTGGCACTCGCTCACCTGGGCCCCCACTTGAACTGCACATTCGAAGTCTGCACCCCAGCGGGCTAGCTCCAGTGAGAGCCGGGACTGAGGCTGTCCTGTGACCCTGTGCATGTTTACTACTGTCGTGGGCTGAATGGTGTCCCCTACCCACTCCCCACAATCCATGTTGTTGCAGGACCTCAGAATGTGACTACATTTGGAGATAGGACCTTTACAGAGGTTATTACATTAAAATGGGGCATTAGGGTGGACCCTAACCCAATCTGACTGATGTCCTTGTAAGAAAAGGGGATGTGGACATACAAGGAAATCCCAGAGGCACAGAAGGACAACCAAGTGAGGAGGTCGCAAGCCAAGGAGAGCGGCCCCAGAGGAAACCAGCCCTGTAGACAGCTGGACCTGGGACTTCCAGCACCAAGACTGTGAGAAAATAGATTTCTGTTGCCTAAGCCACCAGTCAGTGGTTTTTTGTGATGACAGCCTGAGCTGACTAATACAAGTGCATAGTTAGTGCTCAGTGTTTGCTGAAGGTTGAATCAGTAAGTGCTTTCACCCTGGCCCTCAGTTAGCTCAGTGCAATGCAGGGAGGCAAATCTCAAAGGCCCAGAGCAGTCACAGGAACAGAGGGCTGTTCAGGAAGTCTTCCTGGAGATTTCTGGGGGCACACCCAGTGGACACAGCTTGGGGAGGTGCTAGGTGGGGGCCCGCGTGGGCATCAGCCTCAAGCCGGAAAAGACCGCTGAGTGCTTTGCGGCTGCTGCATGGTCACCTGCCAGGGAGGGATGGCTGGAGGAGGGCTCAGGAGGCACCTCATGTACCTCTCTTAAGGAGTCTGGGCCATGTCCTGAGGGCCGTGGGAGCCTCCAACAGGAGATTCTCAAGGAATATACCTCAAGTGGCTGCAGATGTATTGGGCAACACCAAGCTGGCACTGCAAGCCCGAGGCGGGAGGCAGCCTAGCCAAGCGGAAGGGGCAGACTGGGTTCCGCACCTACCTGGGCGGAACTGGGTTCACCATTGCCTCCGGAGTAGCTGATACTACAGGCATGTACCACTGTGCCCAGCTACTGACTTTTAAAAAATGTTGTATCAATCTTACATCCCTAGAGTAGATAGTTTGCTAATATCATGTTTAGGGTCTTTGGATTTATGTTCATGCATGAGGTTGGGTTTTCCATGCTTTAGAAGTTATTGGGTTCATGGTTCCATATGTCTACTAAGGCTAACCTTAACTGCATTGTTCAAATATTTAATATACTTAGATATTATTTTTGCCTGCCTATTCTAGCCCTTACTAAGAGAAATTTATTAAAAATTTCCACTGTGATTGTGGATTTCTCTACTTTTCCTTAGTTCTGTCCATTTTTGCTTAATATACTTTAAGGCTACGCTCCATACTGATATAATCTCCCTTATCTTGCTCTCTATTCCTTTCTGAAACTACATCTTCCCTGAGACTTTTTCTTTTTTCCTGTCTGAAGAATACCCTTTAGTGTTTCTATTAGTGAAAGTCTGCTGGCAATGATTCACTAGAGTTTATCTAAAATACTTTTATTCCCTTTTCATTTTTCATTTTTTTTTCTTTTTGCGAGGGGGCAGGGCAGGGATATAGAATTCTAGGTTGGCAATTATTTACTTTCAACCCTTCAAAGATAACATTCTATTTCCTTCTGGCTTACATATTTCTGTTGATAAGTCAGCTGTTAGTCTAATATTTACTCCTCTGAAGGTAATCTGTGTTATTTCTTGTGTAAGTTAACTATTGCTGTATAACAAACTATCCCAAAACTCAAGGGCTGACAGTAAGAACATCTGTCAGTTCCCGCGAAGCAAGAACACAGATGCAGCTTAGCTGGTTTCTCCATCTCTGGTCTTGCGTAAGGATGTGGTCATCTCAAGGGCTGGCTGGGCAGGGTCTGGCCTCCTGGACCACTCAGGTGGCTGTCCCTCATAAGATGGTGGCTGGAGGCCTCCCTCAATTCCTTGCCACTGAGCATCTCACAACATGGCAGCTGACTTCATTAAAGTGAGCAAGTGAGAGGGCAAGAGTGCCAGTAAGATGGAAGTTCCAGTTTTTAAAAGTATAATCATGCAAGACATCCATTACTGTCACCATATTCTATTAGAGGCAATTTAGTAGGCCCAGCCCATGCTCCATAGGAGAGGATCGCAGAAGGCATGAGGTAAAATCACAGAAGTCATCTCAGAAGTTGCTGTCCCCACTTTCCAAGCTGCTTTACAGATTAAATATTTGTCACTGATTTTCAGAGGTTTTACAATGTGTTGTTTTCTTTATCCTTCTTGGGGTTCACTGGGATTCTTGAATCTGTGGCTCGATGTCTGTCTCAGTTTTGGAAGATTCTTAGCTAGCATCTCTCCAAAATTGCTTCTGCCCCATTGTGACGTGTGAAACAAATCTTTGTGGTGCATGCCTTATCCTCCATTACAAAGGACATTAGGTATATCTGCTGTGTTTCAAACAAACTGGCAAATAAGGTTCCCACCATTTATTAGTTTGCCAGGGATGCCGTACAAAGTAGCACACACTGAGCAGCTTAAATAGCAGAAATGCAGAGGTCTCTTCTGAGACCTCGCTCCTCAGCTTATAGATTACTGTCTTTTCCCTGTGTCTTCTCACGGTCTTCCCTCTGTATCTGCGTCCAAACTTCCTCTTTTTATAAAAGAACAGCAGTTATACTGCATTAGGGTCCACCCTAATGACTTTATTTTAACTTAGTTCTTTAAACACCTTGGCTCCAAATATGGTCACATTTCTGAGGTTAGGACTTCATTATATGAATTTTTGGGGGACACAATTCAGCCCATAACACCCACCAAAATGTCCTTTTGCTTGTAAACATGTTTCCCTTCAAATGCACTACAGAATGTCTCTAGAAGAGGTGAAAATCATGTTACTACTCAAAAACCTGCCAGAATCGTAAATGTGTGCCCTGTTGGGATAAGCATATGTTGTTTGTGAGAGGTTGTGTGTGTTGAGATAAAACATAGTTACTTTACCCAAAGGCATAAATCCCTGCTATACTCATAAGCTGTAAATAACTCCCTTAACCCATGATGTAACGGAGGAGGTTAGTGTGGGCGTGACCAGTCAGACCAATGCAACTGTGAGCTTATAGGGTAAGAAGCGCACTAAGTGCTCAGATACCCGGTCAATGCCCAGCCTGTCAGAGCACGTGGAGATCGAGCGAGCACTGACCACCTGAGTCTCTTTAGAGTGCACTGAGCCGGCTGAGAGCACTGCATGCCAACCACATACTGACTCCAGCCCCTTATGCGGACTGGGATGAGAAGTTTCTAAGTGGTGGTCACCAGACACGCTGGCGGGGGCAAGAAACCTGCAAGTGAGACTAAGGCAAAAAGAAAAAGACTGAGCAGCCTCGGGAAATGGTGCCCCTCTCTTCTGCTTACTCCCAATTACTGCTTGCCTTATTGAAGGAGGTAAATGAATCACCTGTCTGGGCTGTGATGCTCATGTGAATTTTCTCTGAATACTGTTTTCTTGGTAACATTCAAACCCCAAGGTTTGGTGATGACTTTCGGGTATTATGACTAAAAACTAAAGTACCCGTTTTTTCCTCTCTTCTTAGACCCTAAATAGGGATATCAGAACCTTTCACTGTATCCTATATGTCTTTTACTCTATCATCTATATTTTTCATCATTTCATCTCTTAGCGATCCCTTCCGGATGTTTCCGACTGGCCTATTTTCCTTCCATTTGCTATTTATCTTTTTTGTGGGCTAAACTCATCCACTGATTTCTTAATTTTGGTTGTATTTTTCCAGTTCAATAATTTTCATTTGATCCCCCTGTTACAGTGTGTCCCTTCTTTTGCTGACATTTCCAATACTGTCCTTGGTCTCTTTAAACATATTGAATAAAGTCATTAGAAATTCCTGCCTGAAGACTCCACTATCAGGAGCCCCTCTATGTTTGTTTCTATTTGTTATCGTTTCTCTTGACTTTCATATCGTGTTGCCTTGTCACCTATTTTTGAGACAACATGTTTGAAAAATGATGCAAATAATGTTAAGACCAAGGGTTGGTGCCGTTTTCCTGAGATTTCTGTTGCTAGATGCCTGGGTGAGCAGTACTCCAGGATGTAGTATATCAGTGACATCACACATCCTAGCACACAAGGGGAACTTTAGTTCAGTTTCTGGGGTGGAAATGTTTGGAAACCGAGTGTGGTCTCTGGGAGGAACTACTTCTGGTTCACTGTGACTCTTCTGACTCAGCCCACCGGGTTCCCGCCTGTAGCAATGGAGGTTCACCAGTACAGCATCCCACCGTCTTGGCTCCCAGGATTCTTACAAGCACTCCTTGGCCTCTCAGCTGCTCTGCCTCCTCCTCTGAAATGAAAAATACTCTCAGAGGAAACAGCAACCCAAATACACTTATCTTCCTGGGCCTCTTTTCACTCCCAGACCCTGGCCCTGTAATTTCTCACTGTGTCTTGCTAGCTCCCAGGTGCCTTTAAGCAGCAGCTGAAACTATTCTGACCTGTGTTTCAGTTGCCTTCAGAGAGGTTTGGTCAGAACTACCTAGTCAATCACCACTAGATTTGGAAGTGCCTTTTCTTTTCTAATATGATTACTTCTCTGAGACAAATCTTCTTTAACCCTTTATCTTCCTTCCTTGACCTCCCACAGTATGCAACCTAAAACAAAGATAAGACTTTATGCCCTAAGATGTTCACTGCAGCATTTCTAACGATGAGAAGCCGAAAGTGTCTAAGAAGAATGGAATGGTAGCTGGGTGCAGTGGCTCACACCTGTAGACCCAGCTACTCAGGAAGTTGAAGTGGGAGGATCAGTTGAGCCCAGGAGTTCAAGGCTGCAGGAAACCAAGGCTGTAGCATTAAATTTCAGCCTGTGTGATAGAGCAAGACCCCCTCCCCACCCAATACATAAATATATAAAAAAGAGAAGGGGATGCTCAAGTCCACTATGGTACATTTTTGTGATAAAGCCATTAGAATTTTTTGAGGGGTCTCTAACATATTGAGGAGCCTCATGCTCTTATGTCGAGAGCAAGTTTAGACTGTGGGTCACACGCTGACAGCAGACCTCCTTCACTAGTCTTTCTACAGCCTCACCCTCATCTCATTGATTTCCATGGCTTCATATCATCTATACATAAAACCAATGATTCCAAGTATCTATTTCCAGTGCTGATCTGTCTTCTGAGCCCTAGTTTATAGGTTCAACTACTTTTAAAATCATCACCACTTGGATGTCTCAAAAGCATCTCAAACTTCATTTGCCCAAAATGGAATTCTGGATTCTCTTCGCTACAAATAAAACATACATAAGAACTAATCTTCACACTGAACTTTTCCACCCCAGTGAATGGACAATCAACCACCCAGCTGTTCAACAGATCTTACGAGCTACTCTTGTTGACTTCACGCACCCCACCCTCAACTAGTCCTACAGATCCTCCCTCAGACACATAGTTCCAACTCAAGTCTTTCTCTCCATTTCCACTGCCACCATGCTTGTCTGGATCACTGTCATCAACAGCCCCAGACGCAATTTCTCTACTTTCATTCTTTCTCCTCCCCATTTTCCACACAGCAGCAAGAGTAGTCATTTAAAATTGCAAGCGTAATCTTCACACTCCTCTGCTAAAATTGGCTCAATACCCTCCCGATGTACTTCAAGCAAAATTCGAACTCCTCCCATGGCCTTGAAGACCCTGCATGATCTGATTCCTGCTGACCCCTCTGATCTGGTCTCATGATGTTCTCCCCGGGCCACCAGGCGCTGGGCCTAATGGCCACCCTCCTGGTTCCTGACCAGGTGAAGCTTTTCCAATCTTGGGGCCTCTGCACTTGCTGCTCCCTCTTCCGGGACACTTCTCTGATTCTTTGCACAACTGGCACGTTTTCAACCTTCTGGCTTTTGCTCAAAAAGAACACCCCAGTTACCATCAACTTGCCTATTTTCTTCATGGCACTTACTACAATATGCAATGCTCTTGTTTTATGTATTTGTTCACTTATTAATAACTTTCTGTCACCCTCACCAGAAGATAATCTTTATGAGAGTAGAGGCCATGTTTGTCTTGCTCACTGTTGTATCCCCAGTGCATGGTGCAGTCCTTGAGGGGGAAACTTAGGCTCAGAGTGGTTAAGCAACTTACTCAAGGCCACACAGCTGGCAAGTGAAGTTGAGATTTGAACTTGGGTTTTTCTAATTGCAAGCCTATGTTCTTCCCATAGCACTCTCCTTGCTTTACATCTGATACAGTTTGGATTTGTGTCCCTGCCCAATTTTCACGTCCAACTGTAATCCCCAATGCTGAAGGGGGTCCTGATGGAAGGTGACTGGATCACGTAGGTGGATTTCACCCTTGTGGTCGGTTCTCATGATAATGAGTTCCCACAAGATCTGGTTGTTTAAAAGTGTGTAGCACCCCATCACCATCCTCACTCTCTTCCTCCTGCTCCAGCCACGTAAGACGTCCTGCTTCCCCTTCTGCCATGATCCTAAGTTTCCTGAGGCCTCCCCAGCCATACTTCCTGTATAGCCTGCAGAGCCAGGAGTCAATTAAATCTCTTTTCTTTTTTTTTTTTGAGACGGAGTCTCGCTCTGTAGCCCAGGCTGGAGTGCAGTGGCCGGATCTCAGCTCACTGCAAGCTCCGCCTCCCGGGTTTACGCCATTCTCCTGCCTCAGCCTCCCAAGTAGCTGGGACTACAGGCGCCCGCCACTTCTTTGTATTTTTTTTTTAGTAGAGACGGGGTTTCACCGTGTTAGCCAGGATGGTCTCGATCTCCTGACCTCATGATCCGCCCATCTCGGCCTCCCAAAGTGCTGGGATTACAGGCTTGAGCCACCGCGCCCGGCCTAAATCTCTTTTCTTTATAAATTACCCAGTCTCAGGTAGTTCTGTATAGCAATGCGAGAATGCACTAATACAACATCCAAAGCCACAGTCCAGGCATTTCTGCTATATTAGTTTTCCACTGGGAAAAGAAGCTATTTTTTCTCATTCTCTTCCAATTAACTATCCCAATTAATCACTAAGCATTAACTGCTGTTTGACCTTGGGCATAACTTCTCTGTGACTCAACCTCCTCATTCATATAATGGGATTAATGCCAGGATTAAGCACTTTACACACAGTCACTTGCTTGTTCTCTCATGTGCTCTGATAAGGCAGGTGGTATTATAAGCTGCATTTTCAGTGGGGCTGGAAATGAGAAAATGGAGACACTCAGAGCTTATGGAACCTGCCCATGGTTAAGCAGGAGAAAGGGCAGGGACTGGAACCCAGAATTCTAGCTTCAGAGCTGATATTCTTGGCCAATACACTTTACAAAGTGGTAGAAAAATTAAATCCGTATGAAAAAATTACCTAAGCCCTTGCTTCAGTGATATGAAATAAGCAGAGAAATTTGTGAATGAATAATGTATATGATGTTGTTTAAACAAAAAGAAACATTTAATATGTTTCTAATTTAAGCAAGAATAAATAATTACAGAAAACTATGAAAATTAATTTCCACTGACAGGAATGTCTCTGATTGAGATGAGGAGAGTCTGAGGGATGAGTTAATACCATAACCACTATGTTTACGGCAAAAGCTTAAAAATTCACGTATATTGTGGATAGTAAATCAAATTCATATTGTGAAATATCACATAATATGTGACCTCAAAATATAAATAAATACATAAAGTGTGTAGGGAAGAGGAAAACAGATATTGTGTCATACAAACACAAGAAAAAATCTGAATTTTGAAAAGAAGGTTTTTAATTGATCGTATGTGAACAAGCCAATACGGCTGAAATGATCAGAACCTCGGACAGCACCGAGAGGGCAGCTGCCTTGTTGTTGTCCCCCTGCTGCCGTACAGGCTAGGTTTTACATTAGATCTTAAATGTTAAGGTTCTTCCTCAACTTTTCTGCATTTAAAAATTCTGCCTCAATACTACTGCTTCACATGTGAAGCACTTATGTGTAGAACTTACTGATGATGAAAGATTTTTTTAAAAGTTTTCCTTCTGCAAAGACTGGCATTTTTGTTCTAACATCTTTGTTTATTTATTCAGTGACAGAAATTAAAGGACAGTAAAAAAATCATTTTAAGGCCAGGAGCAGTGGCTCATGCCTGTAATCCCAGCATTTTGGGAGGCCGAGGAGGGCGGATCATGAGGTTAGGAGTTTGAGACCAGCCTGGAAACATGGTTAAACCCTGTCTTTACTAAAAATACAAAAATTAGCCAGGCGTGATGGTGCATGCCTATAATCCCAGCTACCCAGGAGGCTGAGGTGGAAGAACTGTTTGAACCTGGGAAGCAGAGGTTGCAGTGAACCAAGATCGTGCCACTGCACTCCAGCTTGGGCGACAGAGCAAGACTCTGCCTTGAAAAAAAAAATCATTTAAATAACATTTAAATGTCATGTATTATCAGGGCAGCACATGAATGACTTCAAAAGAGAATGGATATAAGATGCACAATAAAAACATTAATTTTTGATTTAAAGATGTACTAATTGGTAGCCAAAATCATCTCATTTTTTCTATATCCTACTTTGCAAAGGACATGTTTTAGCAGTTTCCAAAGCCCGGTGCTTAGATTGTGAAGTTACTGAACCACAACAAAAAAATGCATTTCAATGTTAGCTCCTAAAAACAAAAACAAAAACAGAACCACAAAACCAGGACGTTGCATTAGTGCCTTCTCGCATTGCTATACAGAACTCCCTGAGACTGGATAATTTATAAAGAAAAGAAGTTTAATTGGCTCATGGCTCTGCAGGCTATACAGGAAGCATGGCTCGGGAGGCCTCAGGAAACTTAGGATCATGACAGAAGAGGAAGCAGGCATGTCTTATAAGGCTGGGGCAGGAGGACAATGAACAAATATTAACAAATTCTAACAGTTTAGTAAGTTGGCCCTTGAAATCTATTGGGTATTGGTTCTAGGACCCCCCAACTTGGATGCCAAAATCTATGGATGCTCAAGTCTCTGATATGAACCTTCATAGTATTTGCATATAACCTACCCACATTCTCCCACATACTTTAAATCATCTCCAGATTACTTGTAACACCTAATAAAATGTAAATGCTATGGACATAGTTGTCACCCTGTATTTTAAAATCTGTATTGTTTTTTTTTGTTGTACTACTATTTTATTTTTCCTGAGTATTTTCAATCCCTAGTTGGTTCAATCTGTGGATACAGAACCTGTGGATACAGACAGCTGACTGTTTTAAGACTGCAAAAATAAGTATTTTTGAAATCTTCACATTCATTGTTAAAGTATTAAAAAATAATCACTCTGCAAATACTCGGACTCAGTATCAAGCTGAGGAGCCTTCCCCTCTATCTTTTAAAGTGAAGCCAGCTAAAAGCTTTGTCAGCTTGCTCTTGAAAACAATAATATGGTCACAAAACTTGCTGTGACCATTCTGTCTCTTTACAAATTCTGTAAGGCTGGCCTGCTTTTTTCTTCCTTCTAAATGACTGATTGAGGTGGTGATTAATCCTCTATAGCATGTAAAACAAGGTTCTCAGGAGCTCCGAGTCCACGATAGAGGACAGGGAAGCTGTTGTGCTCAAGAATTAATCCATCCAAGGGAATCAAAGGCAGCCACAATGCAGTCATCAGCATGTTTTCACTATGCAAGCCCCACACTTCCTACTTAGAAAACACATAACCATTACCCCATTCTGTATTCTCACAAGGCTCCCTTTTATTTATTTGTGTTTGTTATTATATAGCTCATACCGACAAGTTTGTGTGATTCCACTGGTGTGCACACATCCATTGAGACAGGAAAAAAAGAAGTGTCTATTGCAAACTTGTTAAAAGGGAAAAGGGACTCCCACTGTTTTTTCCCTTTGGCCAGCCTTCTATTTAGAGGACGAGCTTTAACTCTTTATGTCCCAGAAGAGAATGACTCCTTTGTGTAATTTTACTTTCGCAATGGCTTCTTTACTGATGGAAAGTCATAAATGAGAGAAACATGTCATTTATAGATTGCTGCAATCCTAGAAGCTGATGTGTCTTCAGAGTTACAAGGAGTACATTAGATAGCACATGGGAAAACTTTTATTTCATTCTCAACATGCTTAAGCTATTTTTACAAATCAAAGTATGCCTACACAAAGCTTAGAAGCACTTTATTTGGTAGCAATCGGTATTTTTGTAAAAACTTTTGGACAGGTCTTTATTGTTTTTATTTTGGAAGGTTCAACACGAATTGTGCAAAATCTCTGGATATATTGTTTGGTGATGTGGCTGTTGAAGAAGATAATATGTTTTAAGCATTCACAACGTGACCTCCCCCTAGAGCTTTTGTGGATAATATGAATGATCTGGATTCAGTGAGTTCAGTGGTCATTTAATCCACTCCTACCTCTCATACAGCAGATAGACAGATAGATGAATAGACAGACAGATAACTAGATGTCAAATAAACTCCTGCTCCCTAAAAGTACTTTTGTAATTCCAGTGAAGACATGGCTAAAACTGAGTGGCACCTTCATGAGACGGGTGCTTTTTAAATCAAAGAAGACAGAAAGGTACCTTTAATGCTATGGCGCTGCACCAGAGCAGAACATCAGCTATTCCTCCCCCATGACAGAGGCAGGAAGCCGGGGAAGACACAGGCATTCACCTTGACACAGAATGGGGCCTGGGATGTCGACTTCTGGGACGAACTGGAACAAGAAGAGTTAAGGGCCCACATGTTCTCTCACCAACCTCGCTCCCTGCCACATTCCAAAGGGATAGGGCTCAGTGACAAGGCAGCCCAGTACCTAAAATGAAGAGGGAGGGTTTTTGAATTAATTAACTGGAAATGAGTCTTGTCAATGTTTTGGAAAGGCAGAGGGGTGAAAAGAGATTGGTAGAATTAATCACAGTGAGAAACTACTTCAACTGCCTGCCAGAGTTCAGAAAACCCAATGAGCAGAGGAATATAAAGAATGATGCTGAGTTACCATCTGAAGGGACAAACACAGTCCAAGGCAATGTCCAAGTTTTGTCAAATAAGGGTTGTGCCCTCCAAGAGACTGGTTTATTATCTGCTGTCACAGTAAGTACAATATATTCTTTAAATGCATGTTCTATCCAGGGGGACAAAGGCAAACCACACAGTTACATTAATGCAAAGAAACAAGAGAACGCTCAGTTACTTCCACTTCTAGCTTATACACATTAAACTCCACTACCTAAAAAATTCGTGAGTTCCCGAATTTGTACTTATAAATCTTCAAACACTTGCGATTTCACATACTGCAGAAGATGAAAAATCCATGAAACATACTCCAAAAATTCAGGTATTTGGATGCAGTTCATTCACTAAAAAGAAAAAAGAAAGAAATGCAGATATAACAAATCTATTCACAAGATTCATCAGACAAAGGGGAAAAAACCCCAGAACTTTGGTCAGTGATCACAAATAACTTAGAGAAACCTGAAACAATTCATGCAATAGTATTCAAGGAGTTTTGTTTTTTAAACTATAGTGAACATTAACTATCTTTTAAAGAAAATCTAATTCCTATGAGTAACTTACTTTTATACCATGTATACATTTCGATATGCCTTTTATATTTCTCACCCAGAATGAGTTTGAAATTTTATCTGTTTTAAGAAAATGGCAGCATAAAGCCATAACAAAAAAACTGTTTGCAGCTATCTTTAGGGCTTTCCTCGGTAAACCACTAGAGAGGGCACAATTCTCCTATCCATATTCTTACAAAGAGCCTCGTGCTTGAAGCAACGGGGAAGTGCAAACAGCTTTCTACAAACCAAAGGGCAGGACAGTTCCCTTGAGGGTACTTACTGGCTTAGGGGTGTCGCTAGTAGATTTCAGGATCAGCTTTTCACCCTTCTTTTCAACTTCAAAACCCACTTTTTTAAGTAGGGATGCATCTGCCAGCCCCTGTTCCTCCATCTTTGCAATCAAATCTTGGTTTTGGCTGTTGTCTTCAGTAAGGTTTCGGATGGCGTATATCACCCACTGGGTCAGAACTGGAGCCAGAGTGAAGGAATGTGACAACATACTTTCCTGTTTGATAACTTCACACAAGAATTATCAGAAAAGGAGTAGAGGAGCACAGAAACACGGAACATCCAGGATCAATTAACAGGTTTTCTTGAGGATGCATTCTCTGAATATGCATCTAAACTGCAAACACATTAAAAAGAGGCAATGCATGCATACGCACATATACATCCAACATGTGTGTGTGATGTCCGGCCACTGGCACCCAGAGAGATTTACTCAGTATTTGCTGAATGAATGAACAAGGAAGCAAAGTCTTAGAATAGCTCAAACTGAAGTTTATGAACCCAAGAACACACACACAGGCAAACGTGTGTGCGTGCACACACACACATTCCTTTGTTGAATAATTATGTTACTGACTCACTAGGGAAAGAATAAGAGGAGCACTAAAGAATCAGTCACAAAGATGTCAGGTTAGAATCAGGAAAATCATCTTGTTTAATGGGAGCCCAGTTAGAAATAAGAATTGTTTCCTAGGAGTCACCATGGAATTTCCCGCATTCAGTATTCTAAAGATGAAGCTGGAAGGCCCTTGAAGGATTTGCTGTGTTTAGTTTGAATACTCAGGCTTCTGAAAGCATCAGGGCTCACTGTGCCCAAGTGCTCACCTGGCACGTTCTGCTTGGCAGGAGACCAGAGACAACCTATGAAGACTGGGATAGCGTCGCCACATTACTGAGTAGGGCATTTGATTTAATCACCAAGAGCCGTGTAAACTTCATGCAAGTATTAAATTGCTGTTATATGTAGTTCTATAAAGGACTGTATAAAAACTACTGCAGGGACCAGTCTTCACTGGTTGGATTCAGGGACATACGTAAGAGACTGCCAAGAGAAGCTGTGTCCCTCCTGGGCCTGGCACCCTGATCCAGGGGAACAACAAAGAACCTAGGGTGGAATAAACACTTTTCCAAAGAAAGAGGCTTCCCCGCCCATGAGCAGATAAAGGCATCAAGTCAAACAAGTCCTGTCCCCTGATGATTACCAGATGCTTCCCACTCGGGCACTGCCAATGCCAGAACCAGGGCGTCAGTGTCCCCACAAGGTATCAAACCCTAGAGCTAAAGAGCCAAGTCTTCTGATCTTGTCCTGAACGCCCCTGTGCAACGCTGTGGACCAGTTCTGAGACATTTCTAGCTCCCCCAACACGGCATGGGAACACGGAGAAAACTTTAACATTCATAAAGCTGGTGCTCTTTCCTGTAGTATCTGGGAAAGAAAATGAGTCCAACAGTTTCTCTCCCTAGTTCAACAGCCTCAAAAGAAAACAGTAAAAATGACTGTCCAATGAAGTCAGACAATTGAAACATACTAAGCACGGGCGGCTGTATGCTCAGGAAGTGTTTTCAGGGCTTTAAAAAGGTTGCTCCATCTTAGTCTCTCCAATACCCACCCGGTGAACTGGCCCAGGGTCCTCTCTGCTTCCCCACGCACAGCACTTAAGCTCCTGCCTGGCCTGGGTCTCCCAGCTCCTCCACGGCAGGGGCTGTGGTCATGTGTTCCTGGGGCCTTGGGCCTTGACATGGAGCCTGGCACAAAGCAAAGCACCAACCAGCATGTGCTGAGTGAATGACCTGCTGGTCTTTGGAGGTTTAGCATCAAAACCACTGATGGGTATAAATGACTGACCTTTTCCAGATGGCAGAGAAAAGGATTGTCAGTGCCCAGCTGATGCTGCTTCTATAATCAGTCATCTGTCTATGGTGGGGAAAATGTTCTCATTTTGTCATTTATCTGTCATTCTCTTGTGACAAAGTCCAGGTCCTTTATATGGCTGCATTTCTTTTCTGGAGACAGAACCTAACCTATTCAAATATTCAAATACATAAATCTTAAATTTGAATATCTACCTCTTTTCCATGATCACTGAACCCCCACTTTGTGCCAGTATAGAGAATAAAGATGATGAGCCCCGGTATCAAGCACTTACAACATATTCGTGAGTTTCTCAACAATGAATTATTCGAATTTCACACCCAGGATGTCACTGGCAATATACAAATTCATTTTCTCACTTTTTGTAGGAAAAGGAGGAGTCAGAGATTATAAGGAGAACTGACTCAAGGAGCAAGAAATACATGTATAAGACCGGGGAATTTTTGTTCATGAGTATAACTCCCTAATGGTAAATGAAAGAAGCATAACAATTCTTTCTGAAACATCCTGGTTATTCACTTAAATATAATTAAAGTAGGAAAGCTGAAATTCCCAGTAATGCATTTAGAGCTCCTGAGATCAGAGGGGTGGTTGGCTCAGAAACTGAATAGTCTGGTGCCAGCACCGTCACTGCCAGCAGCAAACACAGGATGTCTCTGGAGGAAAGGGACTATCAAAGTGCTCCACTCCAGGGCACGTGAGACCCCACCAGACGGCCCCTACCAACCTCTCCTGCCAGACACCCTCATCTCTCAGGCTCTGGCAATGTCACAATGCTGGCCTCGCCTCTGTCTTTGCACACACAAATCCCTGACCTGGGATGTGCTTTCCTCACGGCTGCTTCCTTTCTCATGGGGCACACTTAGGCTTCCAGACTCAGCAAAGTATCACAGTCTCCCGGAAGCCTTCCCTGTCTAAGCTACCCTGCGACACCTGCTTAAATTAGGTGCACCTGCTGTCTGTTGCCAACGCAGTCTTTTTTTTTTTTTTTTTTTTTTAACAATTCTCATCACACTGCACTGTACTCATCTGTTTATGAGTCTGTGAGCTCTTCGAGCGCAGGAGTCCCATCTAATTGACTTCGATATCCTAGCACCGAGTCTAGTTCCCAGCACAAGGTGCATGTTCAATACGTATTTATTGAAATTGTGTCTTGAAAGCCTAGGCTCAAGTGATCCTCTTGCCTCAGCCTCCTGAATAGCTGGGACTACAGCCACCGTGTCTGGCCTTATTGAAATTATGTAAGCTATGACTGTTTGTTTATATTTCTGTATGCCCTAATGCACTGTGAACTCCTCGAAACAAGCCCAGTGGTACTCACTTCTCTGTGTTCTGTCCCTAGTGTGGTGCTGGGAAATGTTTGCTAAATGAACAAATGCAAGCATGCTCTCTCTCATTCACCATGTGGGTGGGGCCACGGTGGCACTGCAGCGAACCACAGGCTGTGTTTTTGCCTCCTGTTCTTGGTGTGGTTTCCCAACCTTGGGCTTTTTAGGGTTTGAGAGATTAGATGAAAGTAAACCGATATAAACGCAACCCAGGCAAGGAGGCTGGACTGCGTAAATAAAAGGTCCACGACAACAAAACACCAGAATTCCCATGTGGATGGGATCAAAGAGTGGATTTTAATCTGTTCATCTTGGGGTTGGAGGGCAACATTTCTATCACATTTTGTGAAAATACTGTTATCATGGTATTTTAATAGCAACCCACCCTTAAAGTGTTTGGTAGCTAATTTCTGTAGAATACAAACTTACACAATGCCCGCTTTATATGTAAGACAAGTGGAGCACAGAAAGAATGAGACTGAAGAAAAGCCCTCTTGGAGATGAAGGGCTGCCAGGTGTCTCCCTCAAACAGGGGCACCGCTTGCAGCTGGGGTGATAGGTCCTGCTCAGCCCTCTGCAGCCCCAGGCTCCAGGCATACTACCTCAGGAACAAAATATGACAGTCCAGTATTTCACAAGGAGCAGATTCTTGGCATAGCCACTGACCTGACAACCTAATGGAAGAACACTGAAGCCCAAAGCAGAAAAGGCATTTTTGTCTTCTTCCAAAATTAGTATCAAAGTGCAAAAAGATGTTAAGTCAAGGAAGTGTGAAAGGCTGAGAAGAAATAGGGCCACAAGACCACTCTGGAATCAACTCCCTTTCAGGGCCTTGAAAATCAGAAATAACAACCACGCCAATAATAGTCAACCTCAACACTTTTCATTTAAATATACATTTAATACTCTTACGTATTTTAAGTGAAATTCATTTTTCCTTCCGGTTTAAGGAAGACTTCATGAAGGTAGAACCCCTATGCATTCTTCTTAGGCAGACGTGAAGTTTGCTCCACTGCCCCCTCTAAGTGAGCACCAACATACTGGGGTTTGTGTTGTCTATCTGTAAATCAAATACTATACAAACCTCCTCTAATCTGTTCCTATTTTCAGTGAGAACATTTTAGTGCTGCTGTCTTGGGTTCTAGACTTAATCATAATCACAAAATCAATTTTGCATAGTTGTTTCTTTCACGAAATTTGAGTTGAAAATAAAAACACTGTAAAATACAGCCCTAGGAAGCGTGTCTGGTCCACAGCCCTGGGTCATGAATATGCATGCCACTCCTTGTTAGAGTGCAGGCTGTGCAGACCTAGACAGTCTGAAGTGTCACGAGAGAGATTAAAGCAAGTCTCAGTTAATATTCACATCGCCCTCTTGTTCCCTCTCTAAAGGGACAGAGAGAAAGAAAGAGTAGGGGAGAAAATTAAACATCTTCTAAAGTCTCTAATCCTACCAACATCTGAAGTGCTTTATTGTATGCTTAGCTTTAGAAAGAGAGCTTCTAACGTTTCCATAGCTACTACAAATAGAAGGCATGAGCCTGTTTGTTGCAAAACTGCCTTGAAAGAACCCTGCAATCAGCACTAGAGCGGGACTTGATGGTGCTGGCCAGCTCTTCAGCAGGGGACTCTGGGGTCTTGACCCAGGCCACCAAGACCACAGCGTCAGTAAAGCACCTTGTACTGCTGAATGGCCGAGGCAGCACTGCACTGGGCCTCAGCTGGTTCAACACACGGCCCAGCACTAAACTGGGTGGTCTTGTACCAGCAAGGGGATAAGATATTAGCAGGGGAGAAGAACACAGGCTGGGAAACAGCATGATACAGAAAAACAATCCATGGTAAGGGTTTTAATGACCAGCAGATTGATGTGCCAAGCTCACTTTTAAAGTACAGTCGGGTAAGCTGAAATGTTAAAACTGGAATTGTCTGATGAGACAGATTCCATCAAGCTAAACTATTCTTCCAGCTATCAAAATCAGTGCTACTTAAAGTCCTGTACATCATTAAATGTAGACTCCAGGGCGACAGGAACTCTGTTCCGGTCACTGCTCTGTCGGTGTTTAGAAGACTGCTAAGAACAGGGGTCAGCAAATGATGGCCTGTGCTTTTTATGACAGCAAACTAAAAACAGTTTTAATATATTTAGATGATTGGAAAAAAATCTGAAGAATACTGATTTCTGACACATGAAAATTATTTGAAATTCAAATGTCGGTATCCGTGAATAAAGTTCTACAGCACACAGCCACGCCCATCACTTGCCTGTGTCAGCGGCTGCTGTCACACTGCAAGGGCAGGGTGAAGGAGCTGCCAAGAGATAGCACGGCCTGCAGAGCCAAAATATTTACTATGTGGCCCTTCACAGAAAAGGTGTGCCAACTTCCGGCCTAGAACATGAGAAGCACCAATGAATATTTGTTGAATTAATAAATAAACAGACCAGGCGCAGTGGCTCACGCCTGTAATCCCAACACTTTGGGAGGCTGACGTGGGTGGATCATGAGGTCAGGAGTTTGAGACCAGCATGGCCAACATGGTGAAACCCCATTTCTACTAAAAATACAAAAAAATCAGCTGGGCATGGTGGTGAGCTGCCTGCAGTCCCAGCTACTCGGGAGGCTGAGGCAGGAGAATCGCTTAAACCCGGGAGGCAGAGGTTGCAGTGAGCTGAGACCACACCGCTGCACTCCAGCCTAGGTGACAGAGCAAGACTCTGTCTCAAAAATAAGTAAATAAATAAACCAACCTTAAAAAGTACTGGCATTGAAAAAATATGCATTATGTAAATTAAAATGATTTAAATGTGTTAAAGGACTTTTCATGATGTTCTTATATGGACTTTATTTATAATATCTGTATAACAGATACATATATTATATGTAATATCTGTATTTAGTTTTTGCATCCAGGATATATATTTTAAAACTCTTTTTAGATAACAAACCCATGAAGGCAAGGATTTGTGTACTGCAGGGCTTTGCAAAGTACACTGCGGAGCAGGGAGGGGCGCACAATTAGAACCTCTCCCAGAGCTGGCCTGCACAGAGCACGGTCAGCACCGGCAAGCCTACTCCACCCAGGCTTTTACAAACCTGTGTAATTATCTGCCCTGTTAGAAAAAGGTTTTCCTAGATGAAGATGCTTCACAAATCCCTTGTCACATCTAAACAAATATCTTCTCGGACCATGGTAAAAATGTAGAGTTTTTTAGAGTGCAAAGTAGTAGTTCAGTTTAAAAACTGTTCTCAAAATGTGTTATATTGCTACAAACCAAAATACTTTAAAATATGCCAATTTCTGTCAGCCAAAGAAGAAAACATGCCAAGAGTGTGGCCCTGAAAAGGCAACCCCCTCACCCCATCTCACCCCAGTGCATTCCCAGGGGAGTGTCCTCAATGACCTTGGCCCTGTTCTCTAAGAACTTTCTTACTGAGAGGAAAAAAGACACTTCCCAAAGTGCTGCCCAGGGAGCCCCGGGCTTCCTGGAGTTTCATGGGACTCGTGCTACCTGTTGGGACCACCTCCTTAAAAAGAAGTACTCCCGCTCGCAGGGTGCTGGAGAGAGGGAGGGGGCCAGACAAGATGGAGGTCCTGGGGCACAGATACATCTGAAGATCCCCTTACTTTTGCAAGGGGCCACAAATTTTTCAGAATAAACTCAAATGTCAAGAGATATTTTCATTGCTTTCTAAAGTTCATTTTACTTCCACCTTCATCTGTCATGACTATCTTTTGTTCTCAACTCTCATTTATGTCACTGGTCCCACTGCACACTCTTCTCATTCAGAAAATTACAGTAGAAGTCTAATTTATGGTGCAGATTCTACACAGGGTCTCCCTGCGTGACGCTGAAAACTATGTGTGCAATACCCGCCACAAACCACCCATTTTGGCTCCCTCTTCCTTCTCTAAATTGTTGGTCTATCTGGTATCTAATTTCCCTCTGAGTTTTTATATTTTAATACGAGAGAACATCTGTGCTTCAAATGTTTCCATGCAGTGCTGTATGTCCTGTTCTATGTTTTGTAGCCTGTTATGCCTTAATAGCATTTAAAAATAAAAGTTAAAATCATGACTATGTATACCCTCCAATTTGCTAATAAATGGCTAATTGCTAATACCGACAGTGTTAAAAAAATACTAAAGAAGGCAGAGAAATAATTGTCAGATTTGTAAATCACAGGTTACAATCTGAAGAATATAGAATAAGATTTGCATTTAATACACATACAAGGAGGAGCAGTTTCAGTCTTTCCCGAGGGAAAAAGCCGTCTCAGTAACACCCCTGCACTGAAAGCTGAGGCTGCTCCTCGGCTTCTAGGCTGTAAGGGAAGTGGGACACAGGCCCCATAAAACACTGCTGAGTTTTGACAGAACTACATTTCATACCTCTGTCCACTAGAGATTTTACCTCTGTGCATAACCCAAATCAGTACTTTATTAAACGTGCTGAAACGAAGGCCAATTCACTGTCCTTGCTTGGCACAACGTACCTTCCATAAACTGTAAAGGGAGAGAGGAGATTTTTTTTTTTTTTTTTTTTTTTTTTTGAGGCGGAGTCTTGCTCTGTCGCCCGGGCTGGAGGGCAGTGGCCGGATCTCAGCTCACTGCAAGCTCCGCCCCCCGGGTTTACGCCATTCTCCTGCCTCAGCCTCCCGAGTAGCTGGGACTACAGGCGCCCGCCACGTCGCCCGGCTAGTTTTTTTTGTATTTTTAGTAGAGACGGGGTTTCACCGTGTTAGCCAGGATGGTCTCGATCTCCTGACCTCGTGATCCGCCCGTCTCGGCCTCCCAAAGTGCTGGGATTACAGGCGTGAGCCACCGCGCCCGGCGGAGAGGAGATGTTCCTGACTTCACAGGCCTCCTCTCGGAAACCTGAAACCTCTCCCTCTACAAGGCTCACACGTCCTCCACTGCACCTCGTGGGCCTAAACGAAGGTCTGTGGCACCAGCGCGCTGTCCAGGCCTTGCTGGGCGTGTGCTCTCCATCCTTCACCAGTCCCAGATGTGAAAGCTCAAGCGCCCACGCCAGGCAAAAGCAGGATCCATGAGCCCACGCCAGGCAAAGCAGGACCCGTGAGCCCGTCCATCTGGCAGTGAAGTCATGGGAAGATGACCTGTGCCCTGCACAATCATCGCACACACTGCCCACTCTAAAAGCTTCTGTGGCCAACGGAGGGCCCTGCTCACAGGTACCTCACATTCACGGGGTTTTGGCGGTGAAGGATCCTGTGGCAATGAAACTAATTTTGTAGATGACATGCTCTGGAATCATTTTACTGACCACTTCAAAGCCCAGCGTGGTACGAAGCAGTCACAGTTTGGCAGCCCCATCACACACAGGTTTCAGGGTCAGAAACAACCAATACCACTTCTAACTTAAACCACACGAAAGGGTTTTGGGGCCATGAAATAGTTCCAGTTGGATTTGGGACAGCACTCCAATGTCACATCTGAGACTCGGAGGGAGCCACTGTATGCAGCATGGTTAACAGAGTGCCTGGCACACCCATGCACACCGCAGATATTCAGGCCATGGTGCACGAGCTCTGACTGCAGAGAATGTGTGCTCACCGTGTGCTCAGACTCCTATCTGACTAGTCCTTGCAGCTTCTGGCTACAGTATGAGTGTTTAAAATATTTGCCCGTTGGTGCCTGGCTTTGATCTGCTTATGAAGGGGTAGCTCCCAGAGTTCTGTCAGATCTGGGCTGTAAGGGAGGTGTAATTTAATAAATGCATGTGGATACACAGCCACGATACAATATCGGCCTTCATGCTGCAGGAGACAGTTATAGGGGAGCAGCATTCTGGGGACAATAAACTTCTAAAGTAATCAACAGGGCTCAGTGTCTCCACACACAACCCGGGACGCTGCCAGTAGCACACTGCCCCGATGGTGGCAGGGGAAGTCCTAACGATAGGGGGATTTATGCATGTGAGTCAAGGGAAGCCCAGTAGAAAGAGGGGAAGTGTCAGGCCTCGCCTGCCAGGTAAAGAGGATGTTTACCAAGTACCTGGTGATCTCTGGGATCAGTGGTCAGATAATAAGCTGGCCCCACTGAATTTCTGTTCCTGGAGCACACTGCCACTCTCAAGGCAAGCGAAGCTTTGTACATTTAAGTGTCTCTCACATAAGCCAAGACTGAAAATGAGATTGTCAGTTTACCTTCATAAAACAGTAACACGAGTAAAACTAATAAAGGTAACAGCAGCAGTTGTCACATTCCAGGACACAGGATGTGCCAGGGGCTGTTCTAAGTGTGAAAGCATTCAATCCTCACAAACTCTCTATGCGGTAGATGTTTGTTACTGCCCTCATTCTACTGATGAGAAGACTAAGACACACAGAGGCGAACACGGCCAAGGTCCCGCAACTGAATGTGTTCGAGGTGGATTTGGAAATAGGCGGTCAGGCTCCAGCATCCGCTCCCCTGATCGCGATGCCATATCGCTGCTAAGTATGCTCTCGTGACCAGTCCATCCAGAGAGACCTCTGGAGGGCAGAGCAGTTCTTCTTCCACGTTGCTATGACTGCACGTTTCTGAGCCATGCCTGCAAACCAGTAAAAGGAGCGGTAGGTTTTATGATACATGAAATACATCCTTTTCTCTTCAAAGAAATCCCAAGTGATAAAATAAACTTGCAGATACCAGTCAGAATAACTATCTCTGCAAAATACCTTTAGAACTAGCTAGTAATTCAAAGTGAAACAAAAATTTAGAGCAGAAAAAGTAAACCCACCTAAGTTATGAGACATTAGTGTTCGTCTAGCACTGTTGATATTTCAAAATTAATGAAGTACAGCCAAGGATCAAAAATAGCTCTAAGTTAGAAACGATTAAATGAAGAACATGAACAGGGTGGAGCTTCTGGCGACTTAGAACAGACAAGACACAGCAGGCCCTGAGGAGTCGGGGAGCGCTCTTATGCTGTGCACACCAGTGTCTGGACATTTGGTAGCACTTGCTCCCATGGCAGTAGTTCCCATGGCCATCCTGACCTGCCTCCTCACCCCGCCTCCCCCAACACCTCCAGCAGCTCCCAGGAAGTCGGTGGTCAAGGGTGTGGAGGGCTTGCAGGGTGAAGAGGCACAGACACCTGATGCACGCGCTTCCCGAGGACTCTACCATGCTGAAAAGTCGACACAGGAGAGAGGTTCTCATTCCATGCTGTCTGCTTTCACTTATAACAGTAATAGGTGACTCAAGAGTTACCTGCAGTCTGATTGGATTTCTTTCAACAAGGAGATCTCAATTCTAATTTATCCTCATCAGGGGAAGAACACTACTATATCCATTTAAAGTGAGGACAACCTTCAGCAGAAGGGTGTAATACATAAATAACTCCAGTATTAATTATAACACTTTAGACTATTTAAAAGCCAAGTGGTCATGCTGGTGACACTTAGTTCTAAAACTCTCCCTTGATGCATATCCCTCTAACAAATTTCTGAAGTACTGAATATTTCATTTTGGGGAGAAAATTCATTCAATTACAGAAACTTAATATTTTAACACTGTTTTCCTCTTCTCTATAAACAACACACCTCTTGATATTTAGACTGGCACTGGAGCAAGGGATTTAGATATGAACAAAAATGTAAACTGTTAATCTTACATCTGAATGTCTCTCAAGAATTTAATCATGATCTATTCATTCATTTGACACATATGAAGGCAAAATGCTCAATACTGGTAAGACAACAGCTAACAGGATAGTCCAGTCCCTGCCCTCGGGGCGTTTACATTCTAGCACTTGCAGAAGCAGGCCCTACACCAAAAAACAGAGTCTGAAAGGGGTGACAGAGTATAATTACAAGAGGACAACTTGGGGAAAGAGGAGAGTTAGGGAAGGCCTCTCAGAGGAATTAACATCAGAGCTGAAACTCAAAGGAGGAAAAGAAGCCAGACCCCTGAGAGCTGAGGAAGAGGCTGTGGACAGGAGCAGGCCACAGAGCGCCTCCACATGGAGGAACACTGATGAGAAAAACTTGTATGGCTGGGAAGAATGAGTGAGGGAGAGTGGATAAAATGAAGTAGAGGTCAGTCAAAGCCAGCTCTTTCAGGGATTCTTAGGCTATGGTAAGGTGCTTGCTGTACTGCATTCTAACACAATGAGAACTCATCAAAAGAGCTGAAGTAGAAAAATTCAGAAGCTCGTGGGGGCAGCTGCGTGGAGAGTGGAACAAGGGAACAGGAGTTCATAATGGCGAGAATAAGATTTCGGAATAATACAGACTTGGGTTCAATTCTGACTCTGCCATTTTACAAGCCGTATGGCTTTGGGCAATTTACAGAACTTTACCAAGGCAGTCGTTCCACCTATCAACTTGGACAGGTAGTGGGTACAGGTGACAGAAGGAGGGGTTTGCCATGTGCACAACCTACTCAGTGCACCTGAGAGCCATGGGTGCAGTGGAGCTCCAGCACAGGCCCTGGACAGGCTTATAGGCCACCGTGCTCCTCTATCGGGCATGTGACTTCACATCCTTTCGCCAATGAGGGGGAGACGAAATGATCTCTCAGTATGTCAAACGATAGTACAGAAAAGCGATTATGTCCTTGGGCCTTGTGGGCAGTAAGCTGAGGTTGAAATTGCATTGCCGTTCCGCTGCCAAACAGCTGGTGGTCCTAGCCAGTTACAAAACCATTTGCCTAAATTCCCTCCTCTATGAAATGAAGATAAAAATACTGTTTCATAGGATGGACACAAAGAAGAAATAATATCACAATGCAAGGCACGAAAGGGGCACTCAATGTCAGATATTACTGTTAAACAGACAGAACTGTTTGCTTTTTTTTGACCCTGAAGAATGATTAATTAGAAAACTATACTGTGCTCAGGCCCCTGATGAGGATCTGAGACATACAGGAAAAGTCTGAGGTACAGTTGCTGCCTACATTTATTTTCCTCCAAAATTTTTGTTTTACTATGGTCAAGTACACAAAACATACAATTTCGCATCCTAACTATATTAAAGAGCACACTTTGGTAGAGTTAAACACATTCACAACAATGTGTGTCTATCACTACCATCCATCTCCGCAACTCTTGTCTTGTAAACTGAAACTCAGTCCCCATTAAACAGTAATTCCCTTTCTTCCCTCCCCTCAAACACTGGCAAGCACTCTACTTTCTGTCTCCATGATTCTGACTGCTCTAAGTACCTCTTACAAATAAGCTGACACAGTATGACTGGCTTATCTCACTAAGCATAAGGTCCTCAGGGTTCATCCATCTTGTACTGTGTGTCAGAACTGCCTTCCTTTTAAGGCTGAATCATATTCCATTAAATGTAAAGGCCACATTTGGTTTATCCACTCACCCTTTGGTGGACACCTGGGTTGCTTCTACCTTTCAGCTACTGCACATAATGCTGCTAGGAACACGGTGTACAAATACTTCTTTGAGACACTATTTTCAATTCTTTTGGGTATATCCCCATAAGTGGAATTGCTAAATCACATATATAGTAATTCTATCTTTAACTTTTTGGGGACTTGCCAAACCATTTTCCACAATGGCTGCACTATTTTACATTCCCATCACTAATGCATGAGAGTTCTGATTTCTCCACATTCATGCCAAGACTTGTTTTTTTGGTTTTTTTTTTTTTCTTGTTTTGTATAGTGGCCTTCTTAATGGGTGTGAGGTGGTATCTCATTGTGGTTTTGATTTGCATTTTCCTCATGATTAGTGATGCTGAGTATATTTTCATTTGCTTCTTGGCCATTTGTATATCTTACTGGAGACATGTGTATTCAGACTTTTGTCCATTTCTGAATCAGGCTGTTTTATTGTTGTTAAGTTTTATGAATTCTCTCTGTATTTTAGATATCTGTCCCTTATCAAATAAATAATTTGCAAATATTTTCTCCCATTCTGTGGATTACATTTTTACTCTGTTGAATGATTCTTTTGATGCAAAATATTTTAAAATTTTCATGGGGTCCAATTTGTCATTTTTCCTTTTGCTGTCTGTGCCTTTGGTATCACATCCAACAAATAATTGCCAAATTCAATGTCATGTGAAGCTTCTGCCCTGTATTTTCATCTAAGGGTCTTACATTTAATCCACTTTGAGTTAATTTTTGTGTATGATGTTAGGTAAGGGTTCAGCTTCATTCTTTTGCACCTGGATATCTAGCTTCCTTAGCACCATCTATTGAAAAGACTGCCTTTTCTCCACTGAATGGTGTTGTCATCCTTTTCAACAATCATTTGACTATGTTTGTGGATATTTACTGCCGGATTCTCTATTCTGTCCCACTAGTCCAGATGTCTGTCTTCATGTCAGTAACACACTGTTTTGATTATTGTAGCTTTATTATAAGTTTCAATAAGTTGTTATAAGCTGGAAGTGTGAGTCTTCCAGCTCTGTGCTTCTCATACATTGTTTTGGCTATTCAATGTCCCTTGAGATTCCATATGAAGTTTAGAATGGGTTTTTCTATTTCTGCAAAAAATTTCATTGGAATATTGACATGACTTGCATTAAATCTGTAATTGCTTTGAGTAGGATTGACATCTTAACAATACTGTTTTTCAACATATGAACATGGGATGTGTTCCCATTTTTGTCTCCTTTCTTTCAGCAATGTTTTAGAGTTTTCATGGTACAGGTCTTTCACCTCCTTGAGTAAGTTAATTCCTAAGTACTTTATTATTTTTGATGCTATTATAAAAGAAATTACTTTTGTAATTTCCATTCCGGGTCAGTATTAGTAAATAGAATGCAACTGATTTTTGTGTGTTGACTTTAGGTAGTGCTACTTTACTGAATTCATTAAAACGTAAGTTTTAATGGTTTTGTGTATGAGGGGGATGGAATCTTTAGAGTTTTCTATAGATCATATAATCTGTGAAAAGATCATTTTACTTCTTCCTCTAATTTGGATGCCTTTTCTTTTTCTTGCTTAATTGGTTTGGTTAGAATGTCTAGTAAGATACTGAATACAAGTGATGAAAGTGGACATCCTTGCTTTCTTCTCGATCTTAGAGAAAAAGTTTTCAGTGTTTCATCATGGAGTATGTTTGCTGTTGATTTTTCACTTGTTGGTTTCTCATGGCTTTTATTATGTTGAGGTAGTTTCATTATATTCCTAGTTTGTTGAGTGTTTTTTATCATGAAGAGATGGTGAATTTTGTCAAATGCTTTTTCTGCATCAATTGAATCGATCAGGTGTTTCTTTCCCTTCATTCTATTAATGTGGTGTATTACACTGGTCAGTTTCAGTATGTTGAACCACCTCTGCATTCCAGGAATAAATTCCATTCGGTCATGGTGTGTAATTATTTTAGTATGCTGTTGAATTCATGTTCATAAAGGATATTGGTCTTTAATTTTCTTGTAGTGTCTCTGTCTGGCTTTTGTACCAGGGTAATGCTGGCTTCATAAAATGAGTTAGGAAGTGTTCCCTTCTCTTCAATTTTTTTGGAAAAGTTTCAGAAGGACTGGTATTAGTTCCCCTTGAAATGTTTGGTAGAATTCACCAGTGAAGGCATCAGGTTTAGGGCTTTTCTTTGTGAGATTTTTCATTGCTGATTCAATTTTCTTACTAGTTATAAGTCTATCTGTATTTTCTACTTATTGTGATTTAGTTATGATAGGTTTTGAGTTTCTAGGAATTTGTCCATTTCATCTACATTATCCAAAATGATGGTGTACAATTGTTCACAGTGCTCTCTTCCAACCCTTTTTATTTCTGTAGAATCAGTAGTAATGTTCCTACTTTCATTTCTGATAATTTGAGTCTTCTTTTTTCCTTAGTCCACCTAGCTAAAAGTTGGTCAATTTTTGTTGATCTTTAAACAACAAACTTTTGTTTTCATAATTTTCTCTATTATTTTTCTATTCTCTAGTTTGTTTCATCTCTGCTCTAATCTTTACTATCTTCCTTTTGCTAGCTTTGGGTTTACTTTGTCTATGTCTTTATCTAGTTCCTTGAACTTTCTTATTTTTTAATGTAAGCACTTATAGCTATAAATTTCCCCCAAGCATTATTTTTGTTGTGTACCATAAGTTCTGTTATGTTGTCTTTTCATTTTCATTTGTCTCTAAATATTTTCTTTCTTCTTCTTCTTTTTTTTTTTTTTTCTTTTTTTTAATTTTAATAGAGATGGGGCTTCACCATGTTGCCCAGGCAGGTCTTGAACTCCCAGCCTCAAGCAATCCTCCTACTTTGGCCTCCCAAACTGCTGGGATTACAGGTATGAGCCACTGCACCCAGCTGACCTCTAAGTATTTTCTAATTTCCCTTGTGATTTTTTCTTTGATCTACTGGTTAACAGTGTATTTTTTAATTTCCACAAATTTGTGAATATTCCAGTTTTAGTTCTATTTCTGATATCTAACATCATCCAGTTGTGGTCAGAAAAGATACTCTGTATGATATCTTTTAAAATCTATGGAAACTTAATTTGTTACCTAATATATACTCTATGCTGGAAAATGTCTTCTGTGCACTTGAGAAGAATGTATATGTTGTTGTTGTAGGATAGAGTGTTACGTGTATGGCTGTTAGATCTAGTTTGTTTATTAAGTCCTCTGTTTCCTTACTTACCTTCTGTCTGGTTCTTCTATCCATTATTGAGACTAGGGTAATGAAGTTTCCAACTATTACTGTAGAACTGTCTATTTCTTCCTTCAGTTTTTCCTTCATATATTTTGGCCTGTTATTGGTCTGTGCAAATGTTTATATTTGTTGTATCTTCTTACTGTATTGAACCTTTAATATATTGTTTTTGTCTCTTGCAACCTTTATTTGATTTAAAATCATTTTGTCTGATATTAGTCACGTCTGCTCTCTCTTTCTTACCATTTCCTTATACTATTTTTCTATCCTCTTATTTTCAACCTATTTGTGTCTTTGGATCTAAACTGAATCTCTTGTAGACAGCACAGTTAGATCATGTGTTTTTATTCATTCTGCTAATCTCTGTCTTTTGATTATAAAGCTTGCTCCACTTACATTTAAATAATTACTGATGAGGGCTTATTTATGTTATTTTGCTATTTGTTTCCCATATGCCTTATACCTTATTTCTTGCATTACTGTCTTCTTTTTAGTTTATTTTTTTATACTAAAATGTTTAAGCTCCTTTTTCATTTCCTTTTGTGTATATTCTATAGCCTCTTGTGTGTGTGTGTGGTTACCATGGGGATTACATTTAACATTCTAAAGTTATAATACTCTAATTCTAATTTATGCCAGTTTTACTTCAATAACATCCAAAAATGCTGTTCCTTTACAGCTCTGTTTATTCCTTTTGGCTAACATAAAGAAATTATAACCTTATACACTGTGTATCCCAAAATATAAACTAGTAATCCTTTTAAACGCATTAGTCTCTTAAAATATGTAGAAAACAAAATGTGAAGTTATAAACTAGTTTGTATATTGCTTATGAATTTATCTCTATTGAGATCTTTATTTCTTCATACAGCATCAAGTTACTGTCTGTTGTCTTCTCATTTCACCCTGCAGGATTACCTTGAGCATTTCTTGCAAGGCAGGTCTACTGGTAACAAACTCCATCAGCTTTTGTTTATCTGTGAATGCCTCAATTTATTCCTCGTGTTTGAAGGGCAGTATGGACAGAAAAACGATTCTTAGTTGACAGTTTTTTCTTTTAGCACTTTGAACATTTTGGCCCAGTGCCTTCTGGCCTCCAAAGTTTCTAATAAGAAAACTGCTGATAATCTTATGGATTATCTCTTGCATGTGATGGGCTGCTTCTTCTTTGCTGCTTTTAAGATTCTCCTATTCTCCTTATCTCTGTCTTTCAAAACTCTGACTATAATGTGTCTCCTTGAGTTCATCTTACTTGGAGTTCACTGAGTTTCCTGGATGTATATATTCGTGACTTCCATCAAATGTGGAAAAATTTCAGCCCTTATTTCTTCAGATATCCTCTCTGCCCTTTCTCTCTCTTTTTCCTTGTTTCCCACAATGCGTATGTTGTTGGCTTGATGGTGTTCCACATATCCCTCAGGCTCTGTTCACTTTTCTGCAATATTTTTTCTTTCTGCTTATTGGACTTAATATTTTCCATTGTTCTAGCTTCCTTCTGCCTGCTCAAATCTGTCTTCAAATGCTTCTAGTAAATTTATTTCAGGTATTGTACTTTCAGCGCCAGAATTTCTCTTTGATTTATCTTCAGGTCTTCTATTTCTTTGTTGACATTTCATTTTGTCCATATTGGGCTTTTTGTTTTGTTTTGATTTAGAGACAGGGTCTGGCTCTGTTCCCCAGGCTAGAGCACACTGGCATAATCTCAGCTCACTGCAACCTCCACCTCCTGGGCTCAAGACATCCTCCCATCTCAGCTTCCCAAGTAGCTGGGACAACAGGTGCCCACCACCACGTACTGCTAATTTTTGTAGAGATGAGGTTTTGCCACATTACCAGGCTGGTCTCAAACTCCTGAGCTCAAGCCATCTGCCTGCTTTAGCTTTCCAAGGTGCTGGGATTACTGGTGTGACCCACTGCACCTGGGCTTGTCCATATATTGTTTTATTGATTTTCTACACATGTTCCTTTAGTTCCTTGAGCATCTTTAGTAAGACACTTGTTTTAAAATATAGTAGATGAATCTAAGAATGGTTTCTGTTTGTTTCATTTTTTCACCTTTGAATGGGCCTACTTTCCTGTTTCTTATGTATGCCTTATGATTGTTTTTTAAATGGGACATCTGACTCTAATAATGTGGTAACTCTAGAATTCAGATTCTAAGCCGAAGTGTTTGCTACATTTATTACTGTTCATTATTATTATTTCTGGATTGTTGTAGGCTTTCTCTGTGCCAAGGATAAGCCTGAGGTGTAAATTTAAGATCTTCTCAGGTCTTCTCTGGGCCTATGCTATTCCCTGGGAAACTACGGTAACTTTCTAATTTTCCCTGTATATACAGTTGTTTTTCAATGTCCTAGTATTTAATGCCTGGTTCGCAAAAGATGTAAAAGAAAAATAAAGGGAAGAGGGGAAAACGGTGTTGGCCTTTTAAATACCCAGAAAGCCACTTCAGCCAGAGGTGGAAGGACTTGCAACAATGGGGGTAGGTGCAACAACAATGGTCTCCACTCCTTTGTCTGTACCTCTGTGATCAAAAGCTGAAATCTGTCATCAGAGCACTGACCCCAGATATTTGCAGGACAGGGTCCTTTTTGCCCTTCCTACCTGGCTCCCACAAGCTGTTTGCAAGATGCTCTAGGAACAGTGTACCGCTGACTGCCATAGCACTGGGGATGGAAGAGGAATAGCTGCCACTGTGCTAGAGCTGAAACTGACAGAAGTTAACTCCACTTTACCATTCAAGCCTTCTCGTGGACACTGGAAGACTTCAATGGACTCGAGTACCAAAACGGTTACATCAGATTCAGTACAAACGTAGTCTAGCTGAGAAGACAGAGTCCTGGGACCTCCTACCCATGAATTTCCCTGAACCCTCTCCCACACAAATCTGTTATTACTGTTATTGTTACAAGGTCTTTATCTTGTGGTCAGCAAAGACAGGTTATAGATTCTAGGTATCACAGAAAAAGCTAGATCACATCACCTCTGTCCATAGATAAAAACCTCTATCAATTTGGTTATCAACACAAATTTGTTTCCTAGCTGCCACCATACACCCATGAATATGTGGTATGTTTACTGCATTTGTAAGTCATTGTTCCCAACTAGCATCTGATGCCACTTGAAGATTTCATTAAATACGACATGATTCTTAAGAGTTTCCTCATTTTGCCTTTACCAGTGTTCAACTAAGGGATAGTGATTGTACAGACAGTCACTATGGAAGGAGGAGGGAGCAGAGATGGTGTCTATGTTTAAGTATCAATTCAGTGCCTTGAGGAGAGTTAGATGCAGAGAAATGAACATAATTACAAAGTATTGTAAAAGCGACAATGTTAAATTACAGGATAAGGTGACACAATAAAAAGGGGGCCTTACATTTGAGTTGGGATCATGAAAGACTTATCTTAAATAAATAATATTTAAATCAAACTCAAAGGTGAGGAGTTGGCCAAAGGTAGAAAGGGGAGAACTCCAGTGAGAGGAACAGTATGTGCAGGTCTCTGTGAGGTGCAGGGGCAGTGTGGGATATTAGAAGAGGGTGGCCAGAGTGCTGGAAGGGAAAACAGGAAGGGCTGACTACACTCAGCAGGTAAGAGCGTGGGGAAGACAAAGGAAGGTAGGAAGGTAAGTCCCTGCTCCAGAACTTACTGCATACCCACTGTGCCACTATGTGCCAGGGACTACCAAAACAAACAAACAAAAAAACAAAGAAGTAAACATGATGTGCTTTGCTCTCAAGGAGCTCACAAAAAAGGATAAGTGACAGACCCAGCAAGGGCACGTCACAAGATGCTGAGGGCACAGAGTCTCCCAGGTGACCTGAAGTGCCTGTCCCCAAGCCTAGCAGCGGGTGTGCCCACCTACCACACTGAAACCTTCATGGGAGCACACAGTGTCTCTTTTTTGGTCAACCATTGTATCCCAAGCAGCTAGAACTGTGTGTAGCACATAACACACCAGCTATTCAATAAATACCTGCTGAATAAATGCATGAACATAATGATAAAGCAACTGACTGAATTGAATCCAGCAACATATAAGAAGGATAACATATGAAAAGTTGGTTAACATTCAAAATTTGCCCTACCAGATACCAAGATCATAAAGTCACAATGATTACAAGAGTATAGTATCAGGGCAGGGAGAGAGAATACAGCACAGGAAATAGAATCATGCCTGTAGGACAATGATTTATGACAAGGTGGTCCTGCAGAGCCAAGGGTGAAAGGAAGGTTTTTAAATACTGAAACTGAAACAACTGCATAACCACAGGGAAAATTTTAAAAAGACAGAATCCCTACTGTACACCACAAATAAGAATTACAATTCTGATAGATTACAAATCTAGATAGAAGGCAAAACTGTAAAGCCTTTACCATACTTTTATGACCTCAGAGTCTTCGATAAGACACAAAAATCACTAAACATAGAAGGAAAGACTGATAAATTTTACATTAAAATTGGGAATTTTTATTCATTAAAACAGCATAGGAGTCAGAACAGAAGTTACGTCTGGGGATTGACAGCGAGGGAAATGGGACACTCAAGAAACCTTCTAGGGAGATGGGCATGTTCTGTACTTCCATCTGGGTGATGGGTACATGCGTCTGTACTTATGTCAAGATGTATACTTAAAAATTTTGCAGCTTACATATGTAAGTTATACCTCAATGAAATAGTAAGATACCATGAGGAAAGTAAGAACAAAGATGGATGGGAGAGACTATTTCAACACATACAACTGAACAAATAATTTTTATCCTGGATATAGAAACAAGTTCTTAAAAATCAGTTTTTAAAATACCTAACATAACTATGGGCAAAACATTTGAACAAATTCTTCATGACACAAGAAATCCAAATAGCCCAAAATCACAAAACTGTGTTTATTAATATTAGAGAAATTCGGCTGGGGGCTGTGACTCACGTCTGTAATCCCAGCACTTTGGAAGGCCAAGGCGGGCGGATCACCTGAGGGCAGGAGTTCAAGACCAGCCTGACCAACATGATGAAACCCCATCTCTACAAAAATTAGCCAGGTGTGGTGGCGAGCACCTCTAACCCTAGCTACTCGGGAGGCTGAGGCAGGAGAATTGCTTGAACCCAGGAGGTGGAGGTTGCAGTGAGCTGAGATCCGGCCACTGCACTCCAGTCTGGGTGACAGAGCGAGACTCCGTCTCATAAAAAAAAAAAAAAATTAGAGAAATTCAAACAAAATCAGAACATATTTTACTCATCAGAATGGCAAATATTACAAGGTCTGACTGCGTCAAGTGTTGGCAAGAAGGCAGAGTGAAGGTAGCTTTCATATACTGCTGATGGAAAACTGGTATCACTACTCTGAAATTTGGCATCATCTAAAATAAAGATACACATGCCCTGAAGCCCAGAAATCCCATGCCTAGAAAAACACCCATACATACGTGCAGCAGGACACATACACTGTACCAAGATGCTCACAGCAATAACTGTAACAGTCCCAAAGTGGAAACATGACAAACGTCCACCAACAGTAGAAGGCCAAAATGTTAAATTTTCTTGCAATGAAATGCTATAAAACAGACCAAACACAACAGTTTTGGTGACTCTCACAATCATGATTTTGAATGATAGGAAACAAAAGAATGCAGGCTATGATTCCGTTTATATGAACTTCAAAGATGGCCAACCTACCGGACATGGTTTAGACACACACTGGAGCTGACGCTGGGGAACGGCAGGGAAGGCCTGGTGCTGGTCCGGCCAGCGGAGGACTGGATGGATTCCTCAGGGAAAGCAGGCAGTATTTTTGCCTCTCGACCTGAGTGTTGGTATGTGGATGTCTGCTTTATAATTATTTGCCAAGTGTATACATATATATTGGCTTCACTCTTCAGTATGCATGTTATATTTCAAAATAAAACAAGAAGTTTTAAAAAAAACTAGGATGACTGAACGCGACCTGAAGTGTGAGGGGATCTGCCACATGCAGTTCACAGATTGCATCAGGTAGACAGCACCAAGAAATATGGCCCCCAAATGTCAAGATGTATACTTAAAACTTTGCAGTTTACTATATGTAAGTTAGACCTCAATGAAATAAGAGACCATGGGAAAGTAAGAACAAAGATGGATGGGAGAGACTATTTCAACACATACAACTGAACAAATCATTTTTATCCTGGATATAGACTCACAAATGTCGCCATGATGTGCAGTGCCTTCCCAGCTCAGGTGCCTGACTTGCTTTTTTTGCATCAGAAACCTAGCAGGGAGAGGAGGTCGTGGTCTTTCACAACCATCATTTTCTTCTTGAAAACCCATTAGGCCTAATGTAAATGGTGAGTTAGTGGGTGCAGTACCCAGTTAGTGGGTGCAGCACTGACATGGCACAAGCATACATACGTAACAGACCTGCACGTTGTGCACATGTACCCTAGAACTTAAAGTATAAAACAAAACAAAAAACAACAACAAAAAAACCAACTGAACCCATGGGGGAAAAAAAAGAAAACCCATTAGGATTTCCTGGTGCTTCCTAAGTATGCCTGCAGGAAACTGTGCTAGGTTCGTTTGTGTTTTTCTTTAAAGAGACGGGTGTCACTATATTGCCCAGGCTGCTGCTGTCACACTCCCAGGCTCAAGCAATCCTCCTGCCTCAGCCTCCTGAGTAGCTGGGATAACAGGTGTGAGCCACTACGCCTGGCAATTGTACTCGGGTACTCGTTTCTACAAGTGCTTTAGGAGAGAAACACAAGAGAAGTAGTTTTGATTGATACATTTTGCCTTCTCTCAAAAAACTGGGAACATATTTTGACTTTTCTACAGGCTTTTCCCATCTTCAGTCAGAAAGTGCACATCTCTATCCGAATCTGACAAAGTCATCATTCTCTGGGCTTCCTGGAGAATGTTAAAGGTGGGTCATTTTCCAAAGACGAAGGCAAGATTGTCTTGTAATAAGTCTCGTCATATTCAGGTGAAAAATCTCAAAGGCAAGGCTGGGTCCTTGTCGTAGAAACTCGAACCATTTCTTTTCGTGCTTTTCCCTGGCTTCTGTCCACCACTGAGGCTCTTTCACAGCACGGGGCCTGTTTTCGGCTGTGCTCAGTTAACCCTGAAGAAAAGGTCTGTCCATTCCCCAAGACGACTTTCCCGGCAGCTCACAAAAACCAACCACCATTGTTGGGATGGCCGGGGTAAGCAAACCACCCTGGCAATGCCTGGGGCCACAGGGTCCAACATCTTTTGTCTTGACTTCAATGAAGATTTTAAGACTAAAGAATGGTAAGAGTTGAAAGGGTGAGCACGTCTAAAAGTTAGCTTTATTTTTATACTTTCTCCAATGAAGGGATAATGTGGATCCACAAAACCACAAGGATCAGAAAGCCCAAAGCAGCCAGAGGCTTCCCTTTTCCTCCAGCCACCCCGTCTCACTCCATAAGAAGCAGTCAACTCCAGGCAGAAAAGCAGACCAATGAATTCCCTCCAAGTTGCTCAGAGTCCAAGTCACTTATCAGAAGAAACACAAATGAGAGATGTGCAGGTTGGGTCAGAGCCTCTGAGTAGGCCGGCCTTTCTTCTACCACCCCTTAGCATCCTGTCCTGTATTATCTAATGGCCTGCTTCTCCAACTAGACGGTGATCAGAGCTTGCATCTTCTTTGGGTTGGTGGCCCCACTGTAGCACATGGCCTTTTCTTTTTCCTTCAAAGAATCCTTCACAGAATCCAACAGGCCCAATAAGTTTTTGTTTCTTAATGTATTGGTCCTAGAATAACTGGTACACAGTATAGAACACTTCCTGATAGGAATGATCATTTCAAAATAAAACAGCCCAGTAGTTACATTTCAACAGTGCTGAATGGCTGTGACACACTCATGTTTTGACCAGACCCTTGGTCATTGCTAAATATGACTAAGGTCTTTTTAGACAAAAATCCTGACAATTACCAGGGTTACTGGAATGTGTTCCTTTATGCCAAACTTTGGCTACCCAGTCTCTCAAGTGTCTCACAAAATACATATTCTGTGCAGCAATGGCATTTAAGTTTGGCAATTTAAAAAGGTATTAACTTCCTCAACGTATCCAAAAGTCACTGCTGTTTTAAATTAATCTAATGCAAAAAAAAAAAAAAAAACTGGCAAATAATTAACTTCATAAGAAAATACATACATTAAATAATAATAATAATAATAATAATAATAATAATAATAATAATAATAATAATAATAATAATGTATATAAGCACAGACCACAGGCCAGGAACTCATCTTGGCACTTCATGCACAGGCAGTCACACTTCCTTCCAGTCTCAATCCAGCAGCTTTCCTGAAGGAAAAGCTTCCTCCATGGGACTGCTGTGATCACAGAAGTGTCCAAGTGGTTCTGAGTCAACTATAATGAACATGCCAGTGACGTGGCTTGGTAAAGCCATTTGGGGACAGAGTGAGACATCATTATCCAGCATGGCAAGGACGTCCTGTGACTGCCTAACTTTGTGTTCGTTCTGTGCAGAGACAGGCCCAGTGGAACCAGAGTGAGCTTCTTACTCAGAGGCGGCATTTGAAGGAAACCATCAGGCATGTGGATTTCAGGCTGATACTTTAGGCTTATGATCTGATCTTATACATCAGATATAAAATTTCTAAAATACAAACTTAAGAATTATAAAAGCCTATTCTATTCTATTCTATTCTATTCTATTCTATTCTATTCTATTCTATTCT
>NC_045452.1:27688546-27690622 GCF_002776525.5 Piliocolobus tephrosceles | reverse complement strand
CTATTCTATTCTATTCTATTCTATTCTATTCTATTCTATTCTATTCTTCACACTACAGAGAAACCAGGAGGAATGCAGGATGGCTACTCTGTTAAATGTACTGTTTGTGTCAACAATTTTGAAAACCAAGTATTTCATGTAGCTTCTAAATTTAAAATACTTTCTTAAGCTACTAAGCTTGCAACTGGTCTAGAATAGTGACTATTAAGGTGAAATTATTTAGGCATGGATTTCTCATGTTTTCCCTACGTGTCAGACTATGCAAGTTTTAGGCATGCAAAGAAGCTGGGGACACAGTGCACAAAGGTCAGGCCCCAGGGCGTTCCCATCAGCCTGCATCAGTCACAGGGCTTGGCTCTAAGGAGCAGATCCTTAGGAACAGGCAATACATGCCCACATACAATTTTGTTTCTGTTTTCAAATAAATGTTACATGGTGGCCCTCAGAACATTAACAGCGACCACTGAGAAGCGCACTTAGGAAAACATGGCAGACAGGCAGCTGAAGTAACTGAGAGCAAGTCCAGGAAAGCAGTTTCCCACACCTCTTTCACACAACTTCCTGCGTGAGGACAGTCATGCCCCGATCCCTGCCCTGGGCCACTGAAAGTGAGAGTGGTCACCTTCAAACCAAAAAGGACCGCCCACATGGCTCACACTGAGAACCTCACTCTGAAAAACAACAGGCTGGCATCTTCTGACTGACATGAGAATAAACACGAAGAATCTTGCTTTTAGCACAAGTAAACCAGACAAGCAGAACCGGATGCACTTTGACTCCTGAGAGCCAGGGAGAGCTGAGCAACCAGGCTTGGCAGGACAAACGCAAACACCGGCCTGCAGGACCACAGAGGCCTGAGGCAGAGAGAGGGACGCAGTGACCGTGGTTCTAAACACACACAAGTGCATAACTAACACACTGGAAATAAGCCAGGCTGTCTGCCAATCTGTACACTGTAAAACTCCCAGTGTGCTCACATGGCTTTAGCTTCTAGCCTCCGTGATTCTGGAGGTGTAAGAAAATGAGGGGCACAAAACTAAAAGCTAAGTAGACAAAACCTAAAGGAGCACAACTTGGAATACTTACTTGTATAGTCTCATTTTAAAACAGTTTGACTACCTGCCAAGACACCTGAGCGAGGAAAAGAAGTCCCTTTTCTGAAAGTTTATGCATTCCAGCATGTCCTTCTCCAACTTCCAGCTTCTCGCCCTGGGAGCCCGTTGCTAGGATACTAGGAGAGGTGGCTAAAGCAGGTCCCCCTCACTCTTTCACTCGGGATGGGTCTGTTTGAAATGGTGACTCCTGCATCTGTGTAAGTGGAGGCAGGTGGCGGCTGCGGGCTACTCTTACTGGTCTGGGCTGGGAGCGTCACCAATTCATCTCACAGTCCTACACCCCGCAATCAGCTCCCTTCACTCACACAGGGCCCTGGGAGGCCTCCGCTCACCTGTGAAATCACCTTCTGTGTGTGCACTTGTTTGTCTTAGTTGATCTGGTTTACGCAAATAAATCACACTAGTTGAGGGTGGGAGAATTACTATACAACTTAAAAAAAAAAAAAAGAAAAATTAAGCCCGGGCAGGGTGGCTCACGCCTGTAATCCCAGCACTTTAGGAGGTTACTATGTGCTAGATCCTCAGTAGGATTAATAAAAGATTTTGTATCCAACACAGATGTACAGTCACCTGTCCCTCTAGGAATTACAATGGAAAGAAACACTGTGACATTAATCCTTCACATGGATGAAAGACCTGTGTGGAGTTTAGACGTCTGAATTAGGATCAAAGCCTTGGAGTCAGAGAAAGCTGGGTTTACACCCTGGCCCCATCACACAAGCCAGGAGAGCTTGGATCAGCTACTTTAACTCTCAGAGCTTTAATTTTCTCACTTGTAAAATGGAAACAATGTTTCCCAACAAAGAGGACTGTTCCAGTGACACCATGAAAAAGGAAGGAAGAAAGGGAGAGAAGGAGGGTGGGAGGGAAAGAGGGAGAGAGGGAGGGAGGGAGAAAAGGGAAGGAAGGACAGAAGGAAGGAAGGAAGGAAGGAAGGAAGGAAGGAAGGAAGGAAGGAAGG
>NC_045452.1:27687499-27688536 GCF_002776525.5 Piliocolobus tephrosceles | reverse complement strand
AGGAAGGAAGGAAGGAAGGAAGGAAGGAAGGAAGGAAGGAAGGAAGGGAGGAAGGAAGGAAGGAAGGGAGGAAGGAAGGAAGGAAGGAAGGAAGGAAAAAAGTGAAAACAAAATAGGAAAACCCAAAGAGAACTGTTCTGAAAATGTAGCACAGGATTTGGCATACAGAAAGCACTCAATAAATGATTTAAACAATCTTAATATGAGTGCAGTAGAATGTCCTGCCTGCACTGCTCATCTTAGGGTAAGTTCTTTCACGTGTACTTCCATGTGACTCCCCCCAACAGGAAGACTTAAAACATGTCCAGCACCCTCCTCCCCTGCCAATCCCTACCCTTCTACCCCACATAACTACTACTCTGACTTCTACTATCATAGATGGATCCTGCTTGTTCCTGAACTTCAGGTAGATGTATTGTACAGTACATGGTCTTTTTGAATCTGGCTTCTTTCACTCAGTACCATGCTAGTGAGATTCCTCCATGTGTTACACATAGCAGTTCACTCCTCATTACTGCTGTATAGTATTCCACGACATGAACACACCCACAATTTAACTACTTATTCCACTACTGCACATCTGGGTTATTTCCACTTTGGGGGTCTGAAGAATAAGGCTGCTGTGAGCATTCTTGAACGTGTCTCCTAATACAACAGTCCCCAACATTTTTGGCACCAGGGACTTGTTTCATGGAAGACAATTTTTCCACGGACGGGTTGGAGTGTGTGGTTTCAGATGAAACTGTTCCACCTCAAATCATCAAGCATTAGTTAGATTTTCGTAAGGAGCATGCAACCTAGATCCCTCACATGTGCAGCTCACAATAGGGTTCACGCTCCTATAAGAATCTAATTCCGCCACTGATGTGACTGGAGACGGAGCTCAGGTGGTGACGCTCGCTCACCTCCTGCTGATCTGATGGGAGATGGAGCTCAGGTGGTGACGCTCGCCCACCTCCTGCTGATCTGATGGGAGATGGAGCTCAGGTGGTGACGCTCGCCCACCTCCTGCTGATCTGATGGGAGACGGAGCTCAG
>NC_045452.1:27585952-27687099 GCF_002776525.5 Piliocolobus tephrosceles | reverse complement strand
TGACGCTCGCCCACCTCCTGCTGATCTGATGGGAGACGGAGCTCAGGTGGTGACGCTCGCCCACCTCCTGCTGATCTGATGGGAGATGGAGCTCAGATGGTGACGCTTGCTCACCTCCTGCTGATCTGATGGGAGATGGAGCTCAGATGGTGACGCTCGCTCACCTCCTGCTGATCTGATGGGAGACGGAGCTCAGATGGTGATTGACGCTTGCCCACCTCCTGCTGATCTGATGGGAGACGGAGCTCAGGTGGTGACTGATGCTCGCCCACCTCCTGCCGTGCTGCCCAGTGCCAGGTCTGTGGCTGATGGGATGGGGACTCCTCTTCTAATAAACATATACCTGCACTCCTCTTTGGGGATATACTAGAGAACTGCTGGTTCACAGGATAGGTGTATGTTTAATGTTAGCAGATGCTCCCAACCAAAAAGCTTTCCAAAGCAATTCTTCCTACTTACATCCCACTATCATGTATGAAACTTCAGGCTGCTCCATATCCTTGCCATTACTGAGTATTGTTGGGGCTTTTATTAGCCATTCTGGTGGGGCCTAGTGGTTACTTGTTGTGGATTAAATCTGTACTTCCCTGATGACTAACAATGCTGCACTCATTCCATATGCTCATTAACTATTTGGATTTCTTCTCTTGTGAAGTGGCATGCAAGTCTTCTGTCCATTTTTTAAAAACTGAATTGTTTCTTTTCCTTGTTTTGCAGAAGTCCTTATCCTTTGTCAGATATATGTAATGCAAACATCGTTTCAAAGTCTTTCTCTTACAGTTAGTGCTTTTCAGTTAGCCTTTGTGTGCCTTAAGAAACCTTTGCCCAATCCAAGATAATAGCCAAAGTCTTCTGTGATTCTTCTAGAAGCTCTTTTATTTTACCATTCACACTGAGGTCTATAAATTCAACCTGAATTGACATTTCTGAATGGTGTTGAGTTAGGAGTCCCAGGTCATTTTTTCCCCACTATGGACATTAAATTGGTCCAGCACCATTTATGGGAAAAACCATCCTTTTCTGAGTGAACTTTAGTGAGGCCTTTGTTGGGTGTGGGTGAGTCTGCTTCTGGACTCTATTCTGTTTGGTGATATTATTTGAGTCTCACCACTGACCCACAGTGCAATCACAGATGAACCACTGACCCACAGTGCAATCACAGATGAAAATTTACCTTTCTCATAGGAATAAATAGCTACATAGGATACTTGTACAAAAACACTTATTTGTTGAGAAACTATTTCTGGGCACTTTCTAAGCATGATAACATTTCACACTCACTATAACCCTGTCGGGGTAGGTCTCATTCAGACAAGACTAAAACTTAGAGAGACTGGGTGCAATGCTCGGAAATTAAGGAGTGGCAGAACTTCCGAGTGTGGGTCTGCCTGGCCACAGGGCTGATGCCCTTGCCACTGTGCCATTCTTCCTCAACACAGGATTACCGGGAAAACTACTGTTCAGTGATTATTCCTATAAACTCTTACATTTCTGTATGGAAGTGAATTTTATTTTCTTACAAATTAGGTGTTTCAATAAAAAACAAAAAAGAAAAAGAAAGGAAGAAAGGAAGAAAACAGAAAAAAACAAAAAAAACCCAAAACAATCCAGTCTGGACTCTCATTCTATCCCTGTCCCCGCACCATCCCCCCAATAAAAACAATATATAAAAAAAAAAAAACCCACATCAAGGACAACCGATCAAAACACAGATCAAAAAAGAACGAAAGAAAAACACTTCAAATAAAGTTCAGCTGTTTCTATTTGGAAACAACAACAACAAAGAATCCCACAATAAACTGACAAATAAGAAATTGCCTCTGTGGTAGCAGAGCTGGAATTTTCCGATGGCATTGGCTACTGTGTCATTACTGTGGGTGACCCAAAAGTGAGTTGGGTGAGCGAACAGCTGGGCACTAGCTGGGCTTGTGTCCCTGAGGCAGCAGCAGCCAGGGCGGTCCTTCAGAGTTAAGCTTCCCCTCATAGCTGGTACCTTCTCCCTGGATGTGGAAATCCCTGGTGGTCTCTAAAAGTTACCTCCAAGAAATGGAAAAGGAATGCTTCCAGCCACATCCCCTACCTTGGGGCAGTTTTTGCTTCTAGTCTGCTCTGATAGGCCGGCCTGGATTTCCTAACCCCTAGGGTGGCCGAGAAAGTGGAATCTTCTACACAGTCCTGACTGCAGATGTCCCATGGGGCACGGGTAAACTCCTATCCAAAGGCATCCCAGGCCTCACCCCATCCCAAGGAGGACATTATCCAGAGTGCTCAGAGAAGAGTGGTATTGTTATTAGTGGATATTCGACATCAGCACTGATTCCTAGTCTTAGCATGCCCAAAATATCTATTGCTTTTTAACACAAAATACTAAAATTAAGTTCAATAAAAGCTTGGATGGTGCTAATTACTAGAAAAATGGGTTAAACTGAATTTTAAATAATATGACTGACAAACCAAGAATACTTAATTTACCAGAGTCAAAGAACCCATGGGAGACATTTCTCCCGAGCTTAGAACCACCCTCTCCCCCAAAATAAATAAATACACACATAGGCACATGCACGCACACATGCACACATACACATATTTCACCAAGCTGCTGTTTGCTCATTTGTTTCTTTCCTTTTCCCATTCAGATATCTATCTAAGATGTATTTTTTGGTTATCTACTACATGCAAGACAATGGCATATTTATATTGAGGTGAAACACAGAAACATTGATCCCTGCCCTCAGGAAACCTAATCCAGCGGGTAATCCAGACATAAATGCACACATATTTAACAATAATCTGTGATGAGCTGAAGGAACAGAACAAGTTTTGGCAGGGATCGGCGGGGGTGGCCTATCTCGGCTGGGACTTGAGAGAAGAGACACAGAACGCCGGGTGTGAAGCACAAGGATGACAATGACAGAGCCCAGGAGGAGCACAAGCAGAGATGTGCTGGGACAACTGCCTCCACGCAGGAACTGGGATCCTTCTTGGAAGCAAAAAGGTAGGTGTGCCTTGGGAATGCTGACGAAGGGGAGAACGGCACTGGATACAAATGAAGAGGACCTTTTAGAATGTGATAGACTGGGCTTATCCTGAGGATGACAGGCAGTCTAGGAGGCTCTGTGAACAGGGGTATGCTTATGCGAGGTGGTTTGGGGAGTGGGAGAGTCAGAGAGGAATGATCCAGCTTTGGTTTTAAAAGATCATCACACTGAATGAATGGGGACTCAAAAATCACCTAGACCCAGCAGGAGCAGAAACTGCAAGATGAGTTAGGAAGTCACTGCCCAAGTTCAGGGCCAGTAATGATGCAAGTGTGGACTGGATGGTGGCACTGGGGATGGAGGCAATATCATCACTGTGTGAACATCACAGATTGTACTCACATTCTAGGCTATATTACCTAGTAACCTACTGCACAGCCACGCGGTATGGTATACCCCATTGCTTCTAGGCTATAGAACTGTATAGCATGTAACTGTACTTAATACTGTAGGCAACTGTAATACAATGATAAGTATTTGTGTATCTAAACACAGAAAAGGTACAGTAAAAATACAGTATTACAGCCTTATGAGACCAAGGTTGAATATGGGTCTGTGTTGACCAAAACATTACAATGTGGCACATGACTGTATGTACTTTACACAAGAAACACATCTCAGACAGAAAGGTTGAGAATAAAAGGACTGATAAAACTGTACCATGTAAATACCAATCCAAAGCAAGCTAGATAGCTATATTAATATTAGGCAGAAAATCATTTTTAGAGATAAAGAGGGTCATTTCATAATGATAACAGGACTATTTCTCAGGACCTATTATATACCTTTACTTAAAAACCTTGCCTCAAAACATATAAAGGGAAAATTTATATAATGAAAAAGAAAATTAGATGAATCCATAATCATAGGCTGATATTTCAAAACACCTCTCTCTCTAATTGATAAATCAAAGTAGACAAAAATATCTGTAAAAAACCTAAAAGTTTTAAATACTACCATTTACAGACTTGCCCTAATGTATGTATATAAATTACTACACCCAACTACTGGAAAACAGCCATGCTTTTGATGCTCACATAGAACATTTGCAAAAACTGACCATATTACTAGGTCATAAATCAAGTCTCAATAAATTTCATAAGACAGAGGATATCAAGTAGGTGCTATTTGATCACAATGCATTTATACCAGAAATCAAGCTCCAAAAGATAACTAAACAATTCTCAATTGTTCAGAAATGAATTTCTAATAATCCATGGGTCAAAAAAGAAGTTATAATAAAAATTGAAAAACACTTTTAAATGAATGGCAACAAAATAATACATACAAAAATCCATGTAATGGAGTTCAAGAAGTATACAGAAAAGAGTAAAATTGAAAATTAATAATCCTAAATAAGTGGACAGGTATAACATGTTCATGGGTTGAAAACTCAGTATTGTACGTCAATTCTGACTAAATTACATTAGTCAATGTAATTTCAATGAATAACTCAGTATGTGGGGGCTTTGAATTGTTTTTGTTAGTGGTATACGAGGTTATTTGTGTGTGTACGGGTATATACATGTACGTGTGTGTGCATATGTGTAGAATTTAATAAGCTGATTCTAAAACTTTTATGCAAAAATACAAATGACCAAAAATGGTCCTAACACTTAAAAAAGAAGAGACAAATTGGAAGAACTGACTTATCCTTTATCAAGACATATTGGAAAGCTATAGTAATTAAGACCATCATATCGGTGTAGGGATAGACAAAAAAAATAAATGGAAAAGAAGGCAGAGTCCACAAACAGACCCAAACTTATATCAATACTTCTGAGAAAGGTAGCACTACAGTGAACAAAAGCATGTTCTTTTCAGTAACTAGGGCGGGGACAATTGTGTGCCATCTGGAGAGAATAGAAATAGACTCTAACACACTCCATACACAAAAACTGACTCTAAATGAATTACAGACATACATATAAAAGTTAAAACTGTAAAGCATTCGAAAGATAATATATTATTATCATCATAACCTCAGGGTAAAGAAATACTTCTTAAAACAAGATACATGTGCAAAAAACCCTAACCATAAAGGAAAAGTGATGAATTTGACTAAAAGTTAAGAATTTCTGTTATTCAAAATAAACTATAAAGAAAATGACAAGGTAATCACAGGAACAGGAAAGAGAAAATATTAGCAACACATGTAGCTGACAAAGAACTTCAATCTAGAATACATAAAGATGTGTTAACAAATGAATAATGAAGAAAAATATCCCAATGGGCAAAAGGTTTGACCAAGGACACTGTAATGTATACACACACACACCCCTCAAATAGCAAACACTTTAGAAGATGCTAAGCCTCATTCACAGCGTGGGCAACAGGGAACGGGATGTGCAGTCCTAACTCCAGGGGAGGCGCGAGGGAAGGAGGGAGGAGGTGGTGCACAGGAGGTGCATGCTCATGTCATAAAATAAACAGGTCACACTAAAACTTGATATATCAAGAAACAGCAGTAAAGCATATTATTTAGGTATACAAAAGTAGCTACTAGAAGAAATAGCTAAGAAAGTGAATTAGAAAGTGTAGAAAGTGGAGCTAGAGATATTGTTCCCTGACTGAATGCCTTTTGGTATTTAAAAACCCCCATAGAGGTGTATTATTTTCATGAATTAAAAAAAAAAAAGGAAAAAAATCCACAAGAACGGGGGAAAAAGAGTGAATGGGAAGTGAGGAGTAAAGTCAGAGTCATTAGATAATTCTTGGGGAATAGCCTGGAAGGAGCATTAATGCGGTTTTACCGATGGAATAAGGTAAATTTTGTAATCATATCATGTCCTTATTTACTTTAGTACTGTGAAGGCCAGATTTTAATTTATAGATCACATCTAAAAACGGAATCTCTAGGTTGTAATGCTTTTTCATTTCTGACCATTCAACTGTCATTCTCCCTCTGCGCTGATATTTCAGTATGGGTCTCATATCTTACCACATTTTATATGCCTTTAAAATCTGGTGGGCTTAATAAATACAACTCCAAAGAATTACCGAATACACATAACACTAAAGATGCTTGTGATATTTTATCTTTTCTTAATGATTCAGAGGAGATTCCATGATCTTGCAATGTTTCACTGATTATCATTCTAAAAGCCAGTTATCTAGCTAAAGATATAGCTATCCTGTATCTTTTTTTTTTAAACGTGTAACTCTGAATCATTTGTCCACTACATGCGTATGTCTATGTGGTTCAATGCATGTGCTCTGTCTCCTCCCAGTGACTTGTAAGAAGGCAGTGTGGGGAAGTGGCTAAGGGTCAGGCACTCACATGTATAAAATCTGGTTTTGACCTCTGGGCAAGCTAGAGACTCAGTTTTATTTCGTCGTCTACAACACAGGGATGATAGTAATAGTATCTGCTTCGTGGTGTTGTCAGGGTTCAATAAGGCAAAGGGTGTAAACACACAAGAGGGACTGAATGAATGTTTCCTGAAGGAAGAAGTGAATGAACGAATGGCCATCTGGCAAGGAGGACACCAAGGCGGAAGGTGCTGTGAGCATCTGTAGGCCTACAATGTGCTTGTGTACAACAGTCTTTTTATTTTTTGGTGTTCGCTAAAAGCCAAAAACTAGCAATGAAAACCCCTTCTTCACTAGAAGGTCAATTCAGGGAATGTAAAGTAAACTGTGAGTGAATTTCTTTTTTCATAATAAATCATCATTTTCATTGAGAAATGCAACATCTGCAATTGTACCTGAACATTCTTGTACTGCTTTCCCATGACTAGAAGCTTTCTTCTTTTTTCTTTCCTTTTTGAGGGACTAAAAAAATGTCAACACTCTTTAATGAGCACAGCCTGCAGGGACTCATGATAATGCCATGCACTGAACCAAATGTGCTTTACTCTGAAGAGGAGTCTTCTGAGGCTGTGTATTTGTCTTTTCCTGACTGAACTTACAAGCTACTGTGCTCTTTAAAATAGATTGTTTTCTATTGCTAATCAGACAAATGACAGTATCTTCAGCACAAATAATAAGCATTGCTCAGTCTACTTACTTTGAAACACATGATTTTCATCAGCTGCTTTTCTTTTCTTGGCAGAAGCCATAGTTTTATTTTTAAAATGCCCCCCTCCTCAGTCTCCTCAGTGCTAGGCTGGGCTCCTCACTGCCTCCCACAGGCTACGCTCCCAGTCCTTGCAGTAGCCTTACTCACCCCTGCCCCGCCCCCAGCCAAGCAGTGACTAGGACAAGGGGCACAACTGAGTTTGGCTCTCACCAGGGAAGTTCATGAAATTAAACAGTAGGTTTTATCTCAAATCTAAACAAGCTGTATCTGGTCCCTGGTTAGTGACCACTGTACTACGTTACTTTTGTATAGTACAATTTACTTGAACTGGTAGGAAAAAGGCAGGGTCCCTGCAGAACACCCTCCAGCAAGGGTGGCCAACCCAAGCAAGGGCAAGAGCCAGCGCTCTCAGCTTCTGCAGCAGAGGGCTGCAGGACAAACCCTCCGAAGATGAGAATTCAGCACCACTGAAACGCTCCTTCCTCTTCCTAGGGAGCCAGAGAGCTCCTCATGTTTCTATGTTGCCAAACTCTTGTTAAAATAGTACTTCCCAAAGACTGGATACTCAGAATCTCTATAGCAAAACAATATACCATAGTTCATGTTTACTCTGAAGACCACACACACACTGGAAAGGTGATGCTGGTGATGTGCAGCACAGTGCCTTACATGGGCTGCCTCTGCCCCAGGTTTGAAAGTGCTTTTTGGCCACATGCTCATTTGAACGTCTTATTCACCTTGAAAAACTTAGTTTACCATATTACAAAGGTTACAGAAATGATATTCCAGCACCATAACTCTGAAAAAATGATTTGGTTCACAGGAACAAGTAAACAACCAAGGCAGCCAGCTACATACTGAATGAACACGAGGAACGGGACTTGTTTTGCTAAGGGCCCCGGCTGTAAACTTTTGCATGGTAATTCACGTGCAAGGATACAGGGGTTACTGTCACTGATGTTGCAGTTGTCCAGGATCAACGGGATACCATCCAGCTCATTTACCTAGAGAGAAAGAAGATAAGTTTATACACTGCAAACAGCATGGCTATAGTCAGAGATTACAGATGACTTGTTCCTTTTGTGTTTTCTTATTCAATGTTATAATACTGTTTGCACTATTATCTGAAATACCTATATCAACCCAGAACTATATAAAACAATGTAAACAAAAAGTGATACTTTTCTTTTCACTGGACTTCAAAAACTTGGGGCAATTAGGTAGCCATATAAAAAAGAATCTAAGTAGATCACTTCCTAATACTGTTCACCAGGATAAACTCCAGATGGATATGAGATCTAAACTTAAATTAAAAAAAAAAAAAAAAAAAAAAAACAGTACTAGAAAAAAAATGGGTGAATTCCTCTTCTAAGCTGGGAATAGGAAAAGCTTTCCTAACTATGATTCAATCCGGAAGCAACAGGGGAAAGGTTTTAAAATATGACTATTTTTTTTAAGACAAATGAGAACTGGGAAAACTATTTGTAAGGTATCACAGATCTGGAAGATATTTGCAAAGGATTAATATTTCAATATATAAAGAACTTGTAAAAATTCAAACACCACCAACAATACAATAGAAAAACAGGTGAGATACATGAAACATAAATGGCACCAAAAATACAAATAAACTAAAAAGACATCAGAATATGTTCAAACTTGCTCATCAGAGGTAAGCAAATTATAATTACACACAACATTTCCTACCTGCCAGACTAACAACCAAGTCTGACAGCAAATGCTATTGGTGAGGCCACAGGGAAACAGGCACGCTCGTACACTGCTGGAGGGAATGATCAATGGTACAACTCCCATGAAAGGGAACTGGGTGTAAGCAGCAAAACGACACGTGACCCAGTAACCCCATTTCTGAAATTACAGATCAAAAACACACTACCCCATGAAATAAGGTTATTCATTACAGCACAGTTTATTTTGTTATTTTATTTTTTGTAAAGATGAGGTCTCACTATGCTGCCCAGGCTGGTCTCAAACTCCCAGCCTCAAGTGATCCTCCTGCCTTGGGCTCCCAAAGCACTGGGATTATAGGCATGAGTCACCGTGCCTGGCCCAGTTCATTTTTTGCTGAGCATCATCACAAAGTATAAAATTTACACTTTTAAAGTGTGCAATTTGGTGGTTTTCAGTATATTCACAGAGTTATATAACCATTAGCATGATCCAATTTTCAAACATTTTCCTAACCCCTAAAAGAAACTCCATACTCACTGGTCAGTCACTCCTTATTTCTCCCTCCCCCTAGTCCTTGGCAACTATCCATCTACTTCCTGTCTCTCTGGATTTGCCTATTCTGTACATTTCCTACAACGGAGTCAGATAATCTGAGCGACTTGTAGCCTTTTGAACCTGGCTTCTTTCACTCAAGATCTACCCGTGTTGTGGCACGTCAGTGCTTCATTCCTTTTCATGGCTGAGTAATGTGAACAGTGCATTGTATAGATATGCCACATTGTATTTTTCCATTCACCCACTAATGGACATTTGTGTTATTTCCACCTCTAGGTTGTCATGATAATGCTGCTCTGAATGTGCATGTACATGTTTTTGAGTGGATATAAGTATTCATTGTTCTTGGGTATATACCTATGAGTCAAACTTCTAGATCATATGACAATTATAAACATTTGAGGAACAGTCAGACTGTTTTCACAGTGTTTACAGTATTTCACATTTTCACCCAGCAATGTATGAGGGTTCCAGCATCTCCACAATCTCATAAACACTTGATACTGTCTGTCTTTTGTATTAGGCATTCTAGTGTAAGTGAAGTGGTATGTCATTGTGGTTTTGATGCTCATTTCTGATGACTAATGATACTGGGTGCAGCACAACTTATTATGAAACAACTAAAGTCTCTACGAATGGGGGCTGCTTACATAAACTATGGTACAAACACAGTAGACTGCTATACGGCTGTGAATGTGAGTGGAGAAGACTGCTGATGGACTGCTGCGGGAGGACTGCCAGGAGATGTAGCCTGATTACAACATGTTAATAGCCTTATATGAGAATCTTGTGTGTGATAATGGAGTATTTTTAAATACTCTGAACAAGAAACAATGAAAGGTTAAACCAAAAACAAATAATGGTTATCCACAGGGTAAAGAGGAGAACGGGGTGGAGGAAACAGGAATGCAGACTCTGAATGTGCCTTGTATAATTTTGACTTTGGAATCCTCTGTGTTTTATCTAACTTTAAAAAATTAAATTTAAAGTTACAAAAACTGAAAACATACAAATTAATCTAATGAAATATAAAATAAAGTTCTTTTTCAGAATTAAACAGTATTTTGACTTTACATCCCTAGTGAGATATACACAACCTAAGATGATACAGAACCACTGAACATTAACTATTCCAAACGCCATGTCCCACTGAAAGAAACCAGATCTCCAGCTGATTCTAATGCACAGACTTGCTAGGAATCTATTAATGATTCTTGTTTTACAAACGGCAGGAAGAAGAGAATAATTAATTGGTAATCATCTAATATCTGTAATTTTTTCCCAGGCACTGAAGGGGTGATGGGAAATGAACTACTATTTAGTAGACACCTGGCATATACTAGGTAATTAGATGCTTCAATGACTTCATTTAATTCTGAAATGCTAGAGTAAGTATTATTGGTTCCCTTTTACACACAAAAAAGTGAGGCTCAGAAGTCCCCTCCCTGTGGTCACTGACCTAGTAAGTGCTATTCAAGGTGAGATCTGGAGACCACTGTCAGTTTGTAGGAACAGACACTGAGGGGAGACGCTGAGAAACTGCTGACAATATGACAGCCATGCAGTGTCTGCTGAATCTTATGATGAAATTTGGCCTTGAATTCTTACGTCTTTTTTCAGATTTATTTTTCTAGTCATTCATTTTATACTATATTCTATGCAAATACAGGTCCAGGATGGTTTGAGGGAAAGGTAAGCGGCTCTTCACCACAGCTGGTTTAGGAAGCACTGGCAGGGAGGGTTAGGCCGCTATCGAGACTGGGTCTTACGGGGCAATCATGTGTTTGAGAAGCACAGAGAGAGTCTTACGGCCAAGTTGGTAATGACCCCACCTGAGACTGTCACCAAAGCTTCCCCAAGGATGCCCTCACACCCCCACTTCTCCTCTGATAACCTGCCCCACATCTACCAGCTGGATGGGGTACGTACACACAGTCAAGTCTGCAAATGGGAAAGAAGAGATGCCAAATGCCTTTGCCTTGTGCTGACTGATACTGGGGTGAAGATAAGGAGAGATCCAGAAATGAAGCAAGGGCCCTGTGAGTGTCACTGAGAAGAAAGAATCCAGCTGATCCTCACCAGCTCTCCACAAAGGTGTGATCCAAACCCTTCTAGAACACAGGTGCATCTCCACGCCAGACTGAGGTTGATTTTCATGCTCATAGTTTGTTTAGCTAGAAGGACATATAGCATGGGGCTCACAGAGAAGGCCTCCCTAAAGAAGTGGCATTTAGCTTAAGGTGAGAAGAATGAACAGGAATTAAATAAGGCAAAGGGGACTGTGGGAGTGTTTTGTGCAGGGGGAAGAGTATGTGCAAAAGCTGGAAGATAAGATGAAACAAGAAGTTCGTGGAACTGGGAGGCAGTGTGGCATAGGGATTAAGAGTGGCCACTGTGGAGCCAGACTGCTGGGGTCAAAGCCTTGCTATGAGATCTGCCGGCCTTGGGCAAGTCAAGAAACCCCTAAGACTTGATTTCCTCCCCTAAGACTTGGGGATGACAGTGCCTACTTCAAAGAGAGACTGTGAGTATGCTTAGCACACAGTAAATGCTCAATAAAGAGCACTGGGAGTGATAGCAGTAGTTGGCGACATTCACACTATTAAATGCAATTAGTTCATTTAGGAACAAGGAGTTGGGCAGTAGATCCTAAATGCATGAAGAAACTGAACAATTACTTCAACAGAGATGAATTTACACTTCCTCTCTGCATTAGGCAAAATTTCAAATTTATTTTCAAAAACCAGTTTTTTTTGATAAGTGAGAAATAAACGTATTCAGGATTCATTATTCAATGCGTGGAAAACACCTCACTTTCTACAAAAAAAAGTAGAACTCTTGAGATATGCTAAATGGGTAAGATGTTCTTTGAAGGAAATGCAATCACACACTAAAAACTGAAATTTAAGCAGGCAATAAAGGTGAACTAAAGAGTTCTTAAAAATCACAGTTCCACTGGAGTTGTAGGTCAACTGAGGGTATGCGTTCCTGGATAAATATTTCTTATGCATACAGCTGCATTAGGAAAGGATACAAGGGAATTTACAGAAGTTCATTAAATGTTTCCAACATAAATGACCTATTCTGGACAAGGATGACAGCAGCATTATGACAAATACACAATTATATACTTAAGAATGAACACAGTTTAAGGTCACTGGGAAAAGTAGACACCAATACAGCACCCTTCAGGAAGGGTGACTGATGATACAATTTTGTTATTACAAAGCCCAAGTTTACTGCTGTAACTACAAGTGTCAAGCTAATGTTGGGGGCAGGAGAGAAACAATTAAGTTTTCTTCTGTCAGCACTTCATTAAACAAGAAAGTTGTTTGTTTCTTTACTAACATGTTGGGAGTTGATTGTAGGCCCGTAATTAATGAGTCACAAGTTACAGTTCACACTGAGGAGCCAAGCTCAGTCAACACTTTCCCGTGGTAGTGCATCTCCAGGAGACAATAAGCCTGGCTTAAACAAATTAACATTTAGTCTCTGGAAATGAAGTGTAAACAGAGGACAACAAATAGATTTGCTAACTGTTCTTTCCCACATTAGCCAATAATGCCAGAGTAGGCACTCTGCAAAGGGTACAGGCCCAACTCTAATAACCAAACTCCTTTGGGAAAACATATTAGGTTGATAGAAAACAGAGCTTCAATTATTCTGGATGCTCTCAAATTGAGTGGCAAATATAAAAAGAAGGCAAGAGTACAATACAAAGGTGGACCCAAATCTCCTACACTGACTCCAGCCTAAATAATACTTGGTAAAAATGTATTTATGACATAGCTCCACAAAACAGAATCAAACACTATAACCAGAGACCTCATGCTGAAGGGAACAAATGACCAGGCTGGGTGTGGCAATGCTCCAGCAAGGCTTCCACTGAGGCATGATGCCATCCTGGGCAAGCCAAGAACCAACTCTGAAAGCTGGAAGCACAGAAGCAGCTGCTGGGTGAAACTGTCTTGCAGGAGACACACAAGCAGTGGCCTCCCGAGAGGAATCACTCACCATCCTCCGATGCAGAGGGAATACGAATACCATGCTCTGGGAGGCAGACACACATACAGCAGAATTCCCACTCAGCCTGTTAGCTGTGAGACCTTGGGGAGATTTCTGAACTTCATTAAGCTTAAATTTTCTTACATGAAACAAGAGGGCCATCCCCACCTCCCAGGGCTACAGTGAGGACTGTGTGGGAAAGCATTCAGAATGGTGCCCAGCACATCATGAGACCACAGGAAATAGGAATGATTTGTAATATTACTTTCATTTGGCTCTGAGATTCTAAAGGTTTCCTTTACCACCCACATTTGAAAAGAGCTGGATATGGTCATCTTTCACCAACCAATAGTTGTCCTTCAGCCAAGTTTGAATATGGAAAGATCTACTTCTACAATCATAAGAAATTTGGTAGATATGGGGTTACTCTAAGTTAGTGTAATGTTGTTCTTGACTGTCTCATGAACTGGGTGTACGTCTGGATTTGTAATTGCCATTCATACTCTTCTGCTGGCTTTAGCCTTACACAGCAATTCTAAGTCTCACAAAAATATAGTACCATCGATCTTTGTGTTGCATTTGTTTCCACAGTGTTTTGTGCCACTTAGCGGGGGGCATTGCAGGCCTCAGCTGCTGCTTTTGTCCACAATGCCAGAGCAGGAACAAATGGTGTGACTTGAGCAGAAGTAAAAAAGCAAGTGGCCTGGGCATTGCAGACACTCTCTAGAGAGAACACTCAAAGTCTGGCCAGTGCTCCTCAGCCTCGGCTACAACTTAGAATCACTTGGGGGAGGCTTTAAAAAGTGCCAATGCTGCGGTCCCAACCCCAGAACCAGTGAATCTGAATCTCTGGGCAACAGTGTTTTAGACAAACTCTCCAGGTGACTCTAATAAGAAGCCAAGGTGAGAACACCTATCTCCCCAAAGCCAAACAGCACCAAAAAGCCAACCTGTGAGACCTACTCAGAAGAAACGCCTGAAACCTCACGCACTGCCCTGCACACACTATCCCCTTTGGTGCTTCGTTTTCTTTACTTCTAAAAGGCACTTTATTGGGGTATAATTTACATATAGTAAACTGCAAGTGCCTCTGCATAGCCACAGACAAATCAACATTTAGAATGTTTCCATTCACCCCAAAAGCTCCTTGCGCAGCTCTGCAATCACTGCAACTCACCTCGCGCCTGCCCCACCTCCTCCTAGGCATCTGTTTCTGTCATTACAGGTATGTTTTGTCTGTTCTATAACACAAATGGGATTATTAAAAAGTGTTTTCCAATGTTTTTGAGATTCATTCATGTTGTTACATGTATCAGTAGTTTGGGTTTTTTTTTTTTTTCTGATTATGAATATACTAACATTTATTTATCCACTCATGTGTTGATGGTCACTGGGTTGACACCAGTTTTATCTGCAATGAATAAAGGTGCTATGAACACATGCATCTGTATCTTTTCATGGGTGCATGTTTTCATTTTTCGGGTGGACACCTACAAATGAAATTGCTGGGTCATATGAAGTATGTGTTCAACTTTATTAAGAACTGCCACAGTATTTTCCAAAGTAGTTCTACCATTTTACATTCTCCCCTACAATGTATTGGAGTTACTCTAGATCCTTACCAACACTCAGACGTTTTAGGCAGCATCACATTGTGGTCTTCATTTACATTTCCCTGATGGCTAATAATGTAAAGTATCTTCAGGAGCTTATGGGACATTTCTATTTCTTCAGTGAAATGTTATTCAAATATTTTGCTCATTTTACTAACTGGGTTGTTTTCTTCTCATTGAGTTGTAAGAGGTTCTTTACATATTCTGCATATGAGTAAGTCCTGTGCCAGATATATGTATTGCAAATATTTTCTCCTACACAATGGCTTGTTTTTTTAATTTTTTAATAATATGTTTCAGAGAGCAATGACTTTTTAGTATAGATGAGACACAATTTATCAAAACATTTTTTCATGGTATTTTTTATATCCTAAAATGCCCTGGCCTACTTCAACATATCCATAATGTTTTCTTCTACAAGTTTTGTATTTCCAGCTTTTACGTTGCTGTTTTAAATCAATTTTTGTTTGGTATAAATTAAGAGTCTAGGTTCTTTTTTTCTCCATAAGGATAAAAAATTGTTCCAGTGCCATTGTTGAAAAGAATATCCTTTCTCCACTGAGTCTGGACCCTATTCTGTTCCACTGGTATATACATCTATATTTCCATAAATACCACACTATCTTAATTAGCTTTACAGGAAGTCACGAAAGAAGTAATATAATCCTCTTTGTTTTGTTTTCAAAATTGTTTTAGCAATTGTATTAGTTTGGTAGGGCTGCCTTAACAAAGTACCACAAACCAAATGGTATAAAACACGGGAATTTATTGTTTCACAGTTCTGGATGGTAGAAGTCCAAGACCAAGATGTTGGCAGGGTTGGTTCTTTCTGAGGACTATGAAGGAGAATTTGTTCTAGGCCTCTCTTTAGCTACTGATAGTTTGCCGGCAATCTTTGGTGTCCTTGGTTTGTAGATCTCTGTCTGTATTTTCACATGACATTCTCATTCTGTGTGTAATCTGTGCCCTAATTTCCCCTTTTTATAAGGACACCACTCATATTGGATTAGGGGCCCATCCTCCTCCAGTATGATCTCATCTTAAGTAACTGCACTGGCAATAACACTGTTTCCAAATAAGGTCATGTTAAAGGTATTGGGGTTTAGAAATTCAACATGAATTTTTGGGGGTACAGTTCAACCCATAACAGCTATTCTAGGTCTTCTGCATTTCCAAATTTTAAAACCAGCTCATCAGTTTTTATAAAAAATGTTTCCTGGGATGGGCATGGTGGTGGGCGCCTGTAATCCCAGCTACTCAGGAGGCTGAGGCAGGACAATCTCTTGAACCCCGGAGGCAGAGGTTGCAGTGAGCCGAGGTCGCATCAGCCTGAGCAACAAGAGTGAAACTCCGTCTCAAAAAAAAAACAAAACAAAATGTCTCCTAGCATTTTGACTGGTATAGCATTCACTCTATAGGTCAACTTGGGGAGATCTTATACTTAACAGTATCGAGCTGTCTGTCAAATTTTAACTTCTCTCAGCAATGTTTTATGGTTTTCAGAGTATAGGTCTTGCACATACTTCATTAAAATTTATTCCTAAATATTTCATGTTTTATGATGCTATTGCATGTGGCATTTAAATTTTTTCTTATTATTCTTTGCTAGCTTTATATAATTTCCATTTACATATCTTGTAACCATTCAAAATTCACTTCTCATAACTATCAATTCCTTAACATATATGATCATCTCATTTATGAATAAAGCCAGTTTTACTTCTTTTCAATCTTTATGCATCTGATTTTTCTTTGCTTAGTGGGTAGCTTTGGACCTTCAGCACATTGTTAACTGGAGTGGTGAGAGCAGAAATTCTTGCCTTGTTCCTCATGTCAGAGAGTGAGCAGTCTTTTATCATAAAGTATGAAATTAGCTATTGAATTTTTTTCATAGATGCCTTTTTCAGGATGAGAAAGTTCCTTTATACTGTTAGTTTGTGGCAAATTTTAATGTGAATGAGTGTAAATTTTGTGCCAAATGCTTTTCCTCTATTGAGATAATCATATTGTTTCCTCCCTCTTATTCTGTGAATCCAGGAGAATGAAAGCGTCCGCTCTTCTAACATTAAACAAACAGTGCGCGGCTGAGATAAACCACCATAGTTCATGATACATTATCACTTTCTGTGTTACAAGATCCACTCTGCTGATATTTTGAAACGTGTTCTTATGTTTCTGATCATGAGAGACACTGCTCTGTAGTTACTTTGTTTTTTCCCTTTTAAGGTTTTTGTCCGGATTTGGGAACAGAATAGTGGTGGCTTCATAAAGTAAGTGGAGAAGTGTTCCCTCCTCTGCTTTCTGAAAGAGAAATATTGGGTATATGCTTTCCTTCTTAAATGCTTGACAGAATTCACTGCTGAAGCTATGTGTGCCTGGAGATTTTGTTGTAGAAACATTTTAAACTACAAATTTAATTTTTAAAAATATTTATCCTTGATTCAGTTATTTTGTTTCTTGCAAGAAAGCTGTTCGTATCATCTATTTTGTCAAAAATTTTTGACATCAAGTTGTTTATGCTGTTCTCGTATTATCTTTTTAATGTCTGTAATATCTATAATGATGTCTCCTCTTTCACTGCTGATAGAGGTAATTTATATTTTCTCTCATTTTCTTGACAGGTAGAAAGATTTATCTGGAAAGACTGATCAATCTTTTTAAATATGCATCCAGCTTCTGATTACATGGATTTTCTTTACTCTGTGTCTATTATATTTTCTACTTCAGTGATTTCCATTCTTATCTTTGTTAATTCTTTTCTTCTACTTACATTGGTTTAATCTACTCAGTTTAATTAGCTTCTCAAGTTGGAAACTAAGATGACTGATCTTAAATCTCTCTTGTTTTCTCATGTATTTTAAATTTCGTAAACACTACTTTATCCCCATCTCACAATTTAGATATGCCATTTTTCATTTTTATTCAGTTCAAAATATTTTCTAATTTCAATAGATTGTGTCTATGATATGTGGGTTATTTACAAGTGTACTGTTTAATTTTCAAATATCTTGGGATTTTAGAGATATTTTACAGTTTTAATTTATAATTCTGCTGTAGAGACAGAATATAGTCTATGTTTTCAGTTCTTCTACATTTAATGAGTTCTGTTATGGGCCCAGCATATGTCTGTCTTGGTGAATGTTCTATGTGTACTGGAAAGAATGTATATTCTGTTATTGGTGCAGTATTCACCAAATTTCACTTGATCAAGGTGGCTGATGGTATTCCAGTTTTCCATATTCCTCCTGCTTTTCTTTCAGCTTGTTCTGTAATTTGTAAAGATAAGAACGCTGAAATCTCCAACTATGACTGCAGATCGATTTTCTCTTTAGGTGTCAGTTTTAGTTTCAGTTATTTGAAATTCTGCTATTAGCAATATATGTTTAGGCTATTATGTCTTCTTGATGAACTGACCCTTTAATCATTATGAAATATCACTTTTTTTACATCTAGGGATATTCTTCGTCCTTAGATCAATTTTATCTAATATTAATACAGCCACTCCAGCTTTCTTATAAGTGTTTACAGAGTATATCATTCTTTCACTCTTAAGGTATCTTCATCTTTATATTCAAAGTATATTTCTTATCACAGCATATAATTGAGTTTTGCCTTTTAAAATCCAGTCTAGGCCAGGCACAGTGGCTCACGCCTATAATCCCAACACTTTGGGAGGCCGAGGGTGGGAGGATCATTTGAGATCAGGAGTTCAAGACCAGTCTGACCAACATGGTGAAACCCTGTCTATTGGGGGAACCAGTCCCCCAATATTTCAACATAGGTCTTTTCTATTTTCCCTAAGTGTCGGCCGGTCTGAGAAATACAGAGAAAGAGTACAAAAGAGAGAAATTTTGCAGCTGGGTCTCTGGGTGTGACATCACATGTTGGCAGGTTCCATTATGCCCCTTGAGGGGCAAAACCAGCAAGTTTTTATTAGGGGTTTCAAAAGGGGAAGGGTATGCAAATAGGGTGTGGGTCACAGAGATCACATGCTTCAAAGGCAATAAAATATCACAAGGGCAGAGAGGCAGAGTGAGATCACAAGGCCAGGGTGAAACTAGAATTACTGATGAAGGTCCATGTCCTGCTGGGCACACATTGTCACTGATAAACATCTTAACAGGAAACAGGGTTCGAGAGCAGACAACCAGTCTGACTAGAATTCGCCAAGCTGGAATTTCCTAATCTTACCAAGCCTGAGGGCGCTGCAGGAGACTAGGGTGTATTCATCCCTTATCTACAACTGCATAAGACAGACACTCCCAGAGCGGCCATTTTAGAGACCTCCCCCTGGAAATGCATTCATTTCCCAGGGTTGTTCCTTGCTGAGAAAAGAATTCAGTGATATTTCTCCTATTTGCTTTCTGAAATATGCCTCTGTTCTGCCCGGCCCTGCAGGCAGTCAGGCCTTATGGTTATCTCCCTTGTTCCCTGAAAATCACTGTTATCTTGTTCTTTTTCAAGGTGCCCAGATTTCATATTGTTCAAACACACATGCTCTACAAACAATTTGTGCAGACAACGTGATCATCACAGGGTCCTGAGGTGACGTACATCCTCAGCTTAGGAAGATGACAGGACTAAGAGATAAAAGTAAAGACAGGCATAGGACATTATAAGAGTATTGATTGGGGAAGTGATAAATGTCCAGGAAATCTTCACAATTTATGTTCAGAGACTTCAGTAAAGACAGGTGTAACAAGTTACAAAAGTATTAATTTGGGAAACTAATAAATGTCCATGAAATCTTCATAATTCTTCTGCCGTGGTTACAGCTGGTCCCTCCGTTCGGGGTCTCTGACTTCCCACAACACCATCTCTAATAAAAATATAAAAACTAGCTGGGTGTGGTGGTGAACCTGTAATCTCAGCTACCTGGGAGACTGAGGCAGGAGAATCACTTGAACCTGGTAGGCAGCGGTTGCAGTGAGCTGAGATCACGCCACTGCACTCCAGCCTGGGCAACACAGAAAGACTTCGTTGAAAGAAGACCAGACCAGACCAGACAAGACAAGACTTCATTCTAACCGTCTTTTAATTGGATATTTAAGCCATTTACATTTAATATATTTATCAACATGATTGAGTTTATCATTCTGCCATCTGTTTTCTATTTGTCTTGACTATTCTTTGTTCCTATTTTCCAGACTCTTTTGAGACTGAGCATTTTAAATATTCCACTTATTTCTCCAACACTGGATTATAAACTGTCCCTCTCTTTTTCTAAAAGTGGTTGCACTGGGGTTCAGAGTATACATCTTTACCTTGTTGCAGTTTATCTACAAATAATACCATACTACACCACACACAAGGTAAGAATGTTGTAACTGTACACTCCGTTTAATACTCTCATATATTTTTCTTCTATATACACAGTAAAAATCCCCTAATATATTACGATTATGATTAAAGAGCCAATTACATTTCAAAGAAAATTAAAAGTGAGAATAGAAAGATTTTCTTTGTACCCATATATTTAACTTTTCCAGTGATTCTGATCCTTTGTATCGATTTGTATCAGTCAGGTTTCCATGTGCTATCATTTACTTTCACCTTGTTGAATTTCCTTTAACATTTCTTATAGGACATTTTGCCTTCTTTTTTTTTGACCTTCATTTTTGAAGGATATTTTCGCTGGATACATAATTCTAGATTAACAGTTTTCCTTTAGTATTTTAAAGATGCCATTCCATTGATTCCTGTCTTGCATCATTTCTGAAGGAAAGCCTGTTATCGTTTTTTATCTTTGTTCTTATAAACTGACAGGCAAGAAAGTCAGTGAATTACAGTAACAACACTACAGAGAAGCTTAGCCAAAACCAAAAGCTGGTTATTTGTAAATATTAATAGAATGGAAAAGTTCCAGAAGGACTGAGGAAGGAAAAAAAAAGAATTAAAAGGGAGAAACAGGTTTTAGACAACCTCGGTAAAATATTAAAATATGAACAATTTTTTGGAAAAAATGTGAAAACCCAGATGAAGTAGACATTCCTGAGAAAAGTAGAAAAAGGTTAAAATTGACAGAAAAAAATCAAAGGCTTGAGTAGAACTGTCCTTTTTAAAGTGCCCAGCCAGGACACTGACTGTGTCCTGGAGAGGTAGGAGGTGGGGCTCGGACACCTGACCAAATTGAGGACTAACTAAAACAGGTAGGTCACGGGTGGAAGCCATTTTCCATAAGACATATCCACCAATATGTCATGTCAGTTTACTACTGCCATGGCAACACCCAGAAGTTACCGCCCCTTTCCATAGCAACAACCTGAGGACCTGAAAGGTGCCACCCTTTTCCTAGAAATTTCTGCATTAACTACCCCTTAATTCACATATAGTTAAAACTAGGTATAAATATGAATGCAGACCTGCCTCTGAGCTGCAATTCTGGGCACACTTCCTATAGGGCAGCCCTGCTCTGCAAGGAGCGGCACCTCTGCTGCTGCTATACACTGCTGCTTCAATCAAAGCTGCTGTTTACCACCACCAGCTCACCCTTGAATTATTTCCTGGGCAAAGCCAAGAACCTTCCCAGGCTAAGTTCAAATTTGGGGGCTTGCCTGTCCTGCATCATTGGAGAAAGGTAGGAGTTGGGGTGGCAAGAGCTCCTCAGTAGCAGGCAAGAGGGCCTCAGCATGGAGCTGTGTGATTGGTGATTTCTCTTGAGATGCTGTGGCACCTGCATCCTTGGCAAAGGCTGGTGGAATAGACTGTGACTTCTGAAGCAACAGCTGCCTAAAATGAAGGTGCAGGCTCCAGAATTCTAGTCATTTGTCACAGAAAGATTGAGGAGCCTGACAGAATTATTTGTTAAAGAGAATTGTGAATTCAGAACAGCAGAAGGAGCAGTGAGGGGTTTATTAAATGGAATAAGACCTCAAGATGTGGACTCTGCTACCATTGTTACCCCTATTCAAATGCAGGAGATGCTTCCGTCAGCTGGTATTTGGATAATGGACAGAAGAAAAGCACAGAACAATTACTGCCAGGCTTCGTGAAGACAACTCTGAAATTACCACACTCTGGACTGATGTTGTCACTGATGGAAGACAAGCTGAGGACAAATTCACAACTGACTAGGAGATGCTGAACACAAAGCTCTCTAGCAATCAATTCTATGTCTTTAGGTTTTGATGGCACTTTATCTAATTCAATGGTTATGGAGATTTTTTAAAATAAGAGAAGTCTGTTGGACATCAACAGAGTACAATAAAATTGTTTTTGAATTTTAAGGTAAGTCAGGTTTTGTGGGAGAACTGTAGACAAACCTGGTGACCATGGTCCTGAGAAGCAACTGCAGAGCCTGCAAAAGGCCTGGCTGGGCTATTAGGAGAAAGCATTTGGGTGGAACTAAAAAAGCTCTTATCAGTAAACATGTAAATCATTCGATTCACCTTATCTACGATCTTCATGTGGCTCCTTATGTAGGTGTAACTGCCAACGCAAGTTTAGAAGAATTTAACAAAGTCAGTAAAAATGTCGAAGGTTTTTCACCAAAGCCAATGACTCTTTTGGCCTCATTATTCAAAGTACAGAATGATGTTACAAAATTGGATTGGAGGTTGACGATTTCAAAAGAAGAGAAAAACCTTGGCTTATTTACAGTTAAAAACAAAAAAGACTGAATTAAAGCAATAGATGGTTCAGAGCCACTGAAACCCTACCAAGACTTTCTTAGGGACTTTAGGGAACTTGCCGTGACTTCTTACATATGTGAACTACCGAAGAGCTAAGGAGAGCGTCAGCCCCTAAAGGAAGAGCAGCTGTGCTGCTCTTCCTCCAGTTCCTATTCAGTGGGCACGACACCAGAAAAGTGGGCATTTCTTGGGGGAAAAGAAACCAGGGCTCTATTACAACAACTACAAGAACAGTGGAGAAAAAGTGGTTACCCAGGGGAAAAAGACGAACTTCTAACTTACCTAAAGCTAGAGGGCTCACTACTAAAAAGTGGAAACGTTTTGGTAAGACCAGTTTATTGATTGCCCTCCCTCTTAGTGAGATGAAACTAGAGCAGCATAAAAGCCAGCCTAGAGGACCTCTTTAGAAAAATAACGGTCTTATTTCGTGAAATATAATTATATTTTAGGCACTAAATTTAAGTCTACTCCTCTTAATCTGATTTATATCATTGAATCTTCTAATTCTTTCAGAATAATTTCTATGAGAAGGGTAGAGTTGATTTCTCCTATTTTAATCTATTTAGACTTCTAAAAATTTTTGTTTTTGCATAGGATTGTGCTAAGATTGATCTTAAGAAAAGGTAATTGCCTTGAAGAAAAAATGTTTATTAACATTTGGAATGTTTGTAAGTGTCAGTTCTTATCTGAATTCCAAAATAAACTGTGCCTGAAAAGAAAATAAGAAAAAATATTAAAAGAACAAAAATTTTAAAGATACTAAAATGACCAAGACTTACTAACAAATACAAAGACACAAATAGCTCTCAAGTGAGTTCCACCCAATTTGCAAGAAACAGAACATCTATTTTATATACAGGTTGTTCCAAAACAACAGAAAAATAAGGAAAGATTTCCAACCTATTTTACAAGGCTAGTATGACTTTGTTCCAAAACCAGGAAAGATAGACCACTGTAAAGAAATTAAAAGCCTTTTTAACTTATGAAAATAGATCCCCTTCCCCTAAAATATTCTAGAAATAATATTAGCATAACTAAATTAAACATGCTACAATAACACTTCATGTTCAGGCAGACTTTTCTCAAAAATGCAAGAATAGATTCAAGTGGGTCAGAAAATCTACAATGAACCTCATTAATCTACTCATAATAATATCACAGAAGAAGGACCCGATCGTGCTTAGCCCCTATTTATGATTTTTTTGATTATCAGAAAATTAGAGAACTTTTTTAATTTCAAAAAGGCTATGTGTCAGAAACCTATAGTAAGTGTCATAGGTAAAGGAAAGTTTACATAGATGCTAAGACCAGAAGAAAACACAAGGATACTGTCTCCTAGCACTGATATAGAAAAATAAATTCAATAAAATACTATAATTTTAAAAGGTCTTTGTTTAGAACGTTCTATCTCTAGAAATCAAGGATGCTCAGAAAATCAAAGAGGAACTAGAGTTATGTAAAAAGTATTTCAGTCTATTAGAACAGAAACAATGAAAGAATAAAAACAAACTAAAGCAATAAAGCTGATTTAGCTGGAAAACAGTAATTTTTTTTGGAGTAAGAGCACTTTGGGAGGCTAAAGAGGGAGGCTGGCTTGAGGCCAGGAGTTTGAGACTAGCCTGGGCAACATAGAGAGACCCCATCTCAATAAAGAGTTTTTTTAAAAAATTAGCTGGGTATGATAGTGCGTGACTACAGTCCCAGCTACTGGGGAGGCTGAGGCATGAAGATGGGTTGAGCCCAGGAGTTCGAGAGTACAGTAAGCTATGTCTGTGCCACTGCATTGCAGATTGGGCGACAGAGAGAGAGAGAGAGACCCTGTCCTGAAAAATAAACAATAAAAATAAATGAAATGGGAAATAAGATATCGAAGGTCAGGATAAAAAGATATAAAAAGGAATGAAAACGCACTGTTCTAACATACTTAAAGTAAATTTCAGAAAAAAGTAGATGTTTCAGTGGCTATTCGAACAGAAACTGCGACTGGGTCCTACAAAACCCACGAGAAAGAAAAGCATGGTCTTGACTCACTGGAATTACTGACAGCAAGATCCAAGAAATTACTGAGGAGATTGCTCCCAAATGTCTAGCCCCACAACTGTCAGCGACTAACTGAAATCTAGTGAAGCAGAAATGAAGACTTTCTCCATCTTTCCCTCAGATATCACAGACTTTCTGCTACGGTCTGCTAGTTGGCAATGAGTAAGAAGTGCTGGTTTCTGGGGACATACTTTTGCTTGGGGTAACTATTAGAAGACCAGGAATTGGCTTGTTTTCTAACTTTGGTGTATGTGTGGGGTGGGGGTGGGGGGGGCAGTGTTTTGATAATCCTGTGTCCTGTTAACTTTTTTAATTTTAAGAAGTGAGGCACATCAGAGGTTTGGTATTGGGTGTTCCTGAAAGAAACACACACATTCCAGCAAGAGACAGTCCAGGCAGAAGCTGTTAAAAAAAAAAAAATCCTGACCCTACACAGGCATGAAGATCCCCTCTAACTGGGATTGTGCAGAATAAGAAATCAGGGAGAATATATTTTGAATTTCAATTTATTTGAACACACATGGGCAAGAGAATTGGACTTTAATGCCTTTGGACTTTAATTTAAAATGCAATGTAATCTTTGGATTTTAATATCTCTCTGGGAATCTGATAATGAGATAGAATTAATATTCAAATACGGAGTGTCTCTTATGGGCATTTTATTATTACAATGAATGTAGGCCTTTCATTGGAGTATCTTAATATGGAATGAATTTTCCACCTTGAGGTCAAAGTGATTTTGCAGTTAATTAGATTCATGTGTTGTTCTGACCCACTTAAGAGTCTTCTGGGGGTAAAATCTCCACTCCTTAACAGTGCTCCAAGAGGAAAAAAAGGAGTGTAGTTGGCAAAATAGCCTCATGAAGGTGGGAGCAGGACGGTCCTGACAAACTGAGCTTCTCTCCAAAGGAAGGACACACTCCTACATCCCTATTGGCCAAAGCTACGCCCAACTCATCAGTGCACCACCACCATGATCACCACAAAGTGGCTGGATGGGTTAGGAGGCTCTCCCTCTCTTCTTCATGTCATGGAGAGAGCTGTATTAAATACTAACCCTTAACTTTTCCAGGCCCTTCACTGGCCCCTTCCCAGGGCGGTGACAATCGAATCCCTCTTTGAGTCATGCTGTATAGCGTTTACAGAGCAGAGCAGCTATTTATTTGCTTGTCTCACTCTGTCATTAGACTCCGGGGCTTTCAATGACAAGAACCATGTTTCCACTCATCCTTGCATCCCTTGCCTGGTCCTGGGATACTTAACAATGATTTGGTGAAAAAAATATACGCGTGTGAGAGGCAAAAGCTCACCTTCCACCCTTGCAGGGTCCAAATATAACCAACAGATATGTACTGAATGAAACTTAGCTGGGGGGAGGCAGGTGAGTAAATTAATACCTAAAAATACATTTACAGATTATGGTAATTCCTATAAAAGAAATACTAAGATGGTCTACTAGAGATTGAGAGAGCAGCCACAGACTGTTTCAGAGGGGTGGTCAGGTTAGAGGGGTGGTCAGGTTAGAGGGGTGGTCAGGTGAGCCTTTCAGATCATGATGATGTACTGACACAGTCTGAAGAACCACTGACAGAGCAGTGACTCTCCATCCTTACTGTGAATCTACATCTCCCGGAGAGCTGTAAAAACTACCCATCTCTTGGCCCCACCTCATGCCAACCTAATCTGTATCTTGGGGGTGATGGTCCTGGCACAGATATATAGTTTAAAAGCTCCTGGCTGGGCATGGTGGCTCATGCCTGTAATCCTAGTGCTTTCGGAGGGTGAGGCGGGAGGATCACTTGAGGTCACAAATTCGAGACCAGTCTGAACAACATGGCAAGACCTCATCTCTACAAAAAATTAAAACTTAGCTGCGTGTGGCATGTGAGCCTGTAGTCCCAGCTACCTGGGAGGCTGATGCGGGAGGACTGCTCAAGGGTTCAAAGCTCCAGGGAGTTTTGACTGTGCCACTGCACTGCAGCCTGGGCAGCAGAGGGAGACCATGTCTCTAACTAACGAATGAACTAAAACCTCCCTAGGTGACCCAGATTCACAGAAGGGTCAAATAAAAAGTCTTGGAAATCAGGAAAAAAACTTAGATTTGCATGAAAAGGAGCAAGAGTGGCACCAAGAAGGCCAGTGAGGAAGCGGTTGCGGACGCTGAATGAAAGGTGATGCAGGCCTGAAGGCTGCAACAGCAGCGGGGACAGAAAGATGCAGGTGGATATGAGATATACGGTAAAGGTAGATCAGACACTAACTGCTCTCTAGGACAGTGGTGGTAAGAGAAAGAAACAACTGGAAGATTCTAAGAGTCTGGTTGAGCTGGATGTGTGGTGGGATCATCTGCTGAGAGGGCAAAGAAAAGATCTGGGGATGCGGGACTTAAGGGCAAAGTCTGGGCATATTTCGCGGGAGGCACTTAGAGACGAGACACCTAAGTAAATGTTAGCAGTTATATATTTTCCATCTCTCATACACTGAGAATGTGAGCAGGTATGTCCCCTAGTGTGGAGTCCCAGGGACATGTCTGGGCTCAACAGGCATTCTGCTGTCATCTGCACACAAATGGCCCTTAAATCTAGGGCACTGGAAATCTCCTAAAGGGGGTAGATGGAGGTAGCAAAGGGCTCAGGACATAAAGGTCTCAGGAGAGAAATCTTGGTGCTCCTTGTATAACCCTGGCATCAGCACCAAGTATTTGAGCAATCCACACTAAATATTGTAGGCAAATGTAAACACTCATTCCTGATAGATTAATTTGTAAATGATATGAATATTTTTGTTCCTGGAAAAAGATCATCAGTAACTGAAATTGCACAAGATTTTCTTTACAAGTTACAGTGATCATCAGATTATTTGCCCACTGATTGTTTTTCAGGGTAGCTTCTTTCAGAAATGTATTTCCAAACTGTGGGTTGTGAAATATGCAAATTTCCTACTGTGTTCTGTTTAAATTATACAGGAATAACACACACATACATATATACCTCACTAAAGTGCATTAAATTATTTTAATTCCAACTGACTATTCTGTCCAAAGCCGGGATATGGGAAGAGCCACAAAAGTATTGATGAGAAAGTTCAACTCAAGACAAACGGACAGCATTCCTTCCCATACAGTAAGTCTACTGAGTACCCAAGGCCAAAAGAAGCAAATGCCAGGCTTGGGAACTAGAGGCTAGAAGGTAGGAAGGAAACTGCCAGGACACTCGGCATTTCCTGGATCCTCCTGTCTCCCTAATGCCCTGAGGGAAAAGGGGCCAGGAGGCACACCAAGACACAGGGGTAGACAGAAAAAGGTACCACCTCCAGTTTTGGAGTCAATGAGAATTAAAGTCTGTTACAGCTAGAGGATCATCACCCTCAAATCTCACTGCAGCCCAGCTGAATACTCTAGGGTCTGACCCTTCTTTCAGGAGCCAAGCCCCAACCCTGAGATGAGGACAGATCCTATCCATGAAAATTCTCTGTGTTTTTCAATGAACATATTATTAAATACTTATACTTAATTTGTTAAAAAATGAAGATCATCTTTATATATATAGTATTTTAGATCTTTTCATATAATAAAAATTCTTTGAAAATGTGTTTTTTTATAGTGTATTCTATTCAGTCACTATGACCTCCATAATTTACTGAACATTTCAGGACATTTGCATCATGACTAAATTTTCACCAACAGTGTAATGAGCATCCATATATACAATTTTTTTTAACCTCATCACTGATTATTTCTTTTGGAGAAATTCCCAAAAGAATTACTGGACAAAAACAAAACCAAACCATCTTTGACTGTCTTTGAGACATACTGTTAAAACGCCTCCCAAGAGGGTTCTCCTAATTCATACCACCCCTAGTACTGTCCATGCTTCCCTTTTTCTGACTGATGCTGCAGATTTTTTTAAACTGCTTTTTTGATAGGTAAAAAATGTTCTTTGGGGCTTTCCTTTGCCTTAAAGGAAGGTTGAGCATTCCTCCAGCTGCCTACATTTTATAAATTAAGATTTTATGAGATAAAGGCATTTAGTAGTACAAGTTTTGCTGACCAGCTGAGATGTGCCCACGGCATTGCACTTGGAGTGAGTACAAGACCTAAGTAAGGAAGAACCAATAATCCTTCCGACCAGGAAGCAACGCCCTGGCAGGATGGGTGATAAAGTGTGGGCTGCGCTGGCGCCCAGCTTCTCACACAAGGACTGCACCACTGCATGGGGCCTCAGTGGCCACACGGGAACACAGTGGGGCCGAGAATGTCAGAGACTGCACCCCATAAACTAACCCTGCTCCCCATGACACCTCCAAAAAGAAAGGAATCCAGAAAGAATGATACTGCAATTCCACGGCAAAACTCAATAGGGTAAAGTAGTAAGTAGCATTCTCCAAGCTTTTGTGACAAAATAAAGATGCTTTTCAAGAATAGTAATGGCAGAGGCTCTTAAAGTACCCAGAAGTACAAAAAACAATATGATTAATACAAATATTCTCTGAGTTCAACTACCAAATTCCAGAAAAATTAGCAACTATCTTTTCTTTAGCAAACATTCACATCTGAATTTAGTGCAATTTCCTCATGAATTATTCAACTAGCAGATAAAATCTTTGTTTAAATAATGAATGAAATTAACTGATTTTTAAGAAGCTAGTTATATTTCTGATTACAAGATGAAAAAAATATTTGGTGAATGAATGTCGTATCACTGCATAGCTACAAAATTTGTCTGCTTTGTGCAAAACAACCAGAAACCTTAGTGCTAAATGTCAGAAAGGTATTTTCAACTGATTTGGAATGCAAAATATCTTCCCATGTTTGGTCCAGGAGGACATGGCTCGGAGGCTGCCAAGTATACCCCTCCTACAGGACGGTGCAGACCCTCTGCACAGGACTGTCTCTGACTCTCAGCCTCGCGGCTTCCTCAGACTTCCACAGAACAAGGGGTAATGGCAAGAAAGCAGGGACAGGACCCAGGAGCATTGAGTTAAGCCTGGCACTGCCACCTGCTCAGCCATGTGAACTTAGGTGAGTCATTTTGGCCTCATGAAAAACAGGCCAAAAAGCTCTACTGCAAACAGAAGGTGTCATTTTAGTAAACGGTAAGAAAACAGAAAGTCTTACACAATACCTGGCTTCTAGAAAGTGCTCAATAAAATGGGAGAATTTAATATCATCTTTTATTTGTCCTTCTACTTAGGACATTTTTGTTGCATTCTTTCTAAAGAACTTTAAACTAGCTGAATCGTAAGAAAAAAAGTATAAGCAGTGTTAGTTTTCCATTACTGTCATTTCTTTAAGACAGTTTAATTAGGCAAAATGTCAAAAGCTGGCCAGTGAAGTATTTAAAGAGCTAGATGAAAGATCCCCATTTTTAAGTAGAAGCAGGAGAAAATATGAATCAAGAAGTGAATTTATCTCTAATGTACTTGAGTGCACATTACTTAAAACTCCACTCTATTTAGTAGCCTCCCTAAAGTACCACAAGACATGACTTGAGAAAGCAACAATACCAGAAAGGGATGGGTAAACCATGGCAGCAGCAGAGAAAACAAAGCAGCTCTGAAAAGTTGTTTTGGCACATCTGTGCTAACATGCACAGCTATATTCAGAACAAAAATAACCCATACAGCAAGTTTTTAAAAATATGCATTCTGCCTCTGCTACTTGGGGTGCAATCCCCACCCATAATGCATCATCTACAATGTCATACTTCAGTGCCTGAACAAACAGAATTCTGTCATGAACACATTCAGTCTTTAATTTTTAACCCATGGACAGAATCTCAGTTGCTTGTTGTATTATGATAAGCTCCGTGCCATCAATAAATAATGCCTTGGAAACTGTTGATCAGCTTGCCCATGGTGTTTAAAAAATAAAAAAATAAAAGGCTTGCTGGGAACTCAAGTGTCCAGCCTGTGCTGGGAATCTACCACACAGCAGCCCTTGAAATGACTATCTGGAATGTGTAACAATAGCCAGGATGTCCATTTGGGCCCTGCTCTAAGCTGTGTGTCCCCTGGGCATAGGGAGGCAGTCTACAGGTGAGCCCACGGGAAGCCAACGTCCTGTCCCTTCTCCCCTGCCTGCCATCCACACCTCCTGACAGCCTAGCACAGACCTCCAAGGTGAGACATGTGGAAGCCCCACTGTTACCTGAGGCAGACTGTGCAATGTGACACTCGGGGTGCAGACTACAATTAGGGGACTATGTCTTACAAATCAAGATCATGTGTCTTAGAAACAGTGTTAGCTCTGCTTGAAAATGGGAAATAGGAGAGGGAAAGGAAACATACACCAAGTATCCTATTATATTACAAATCTCCTACATGCAAATATTTGGTATTCCTAATGATTTGCAAGGTAGAAAATGATGTTCCTAGGTGACAGATAAAGAAAATGAGATCTATAAGGGTTACCTTGCTCATGGTCACAGAGCTTAATGAGTGGCAAAGCCCAGATCTGCTTAATTTAAAAATGTACATGTTTTTTTAAAAATTGTACCACACAAATTGCAGGTAACTATTTCTGGTTTTCAGAAAAGAGAGAATGGCTGAAATAACATTAAATGTGCTGGAAAACCTCAAAGCATGCAGCTGAAAGTGTTGAGGATTAAGAAGGGGAGAGGGAGAGCCAATGACACAGACCTGGCCTGCTATAGGACAGGGGCCGGCCTGCAAAGCAGTCAGGGACAAATGTGGGTAGTGGGCTGCCAGCCTCAGCAGACCTAGGAAGAGACCTCAAGTGCCAAACTCTCACCAGCCTTGATCTACAGGAAAGAAGTCTGACCATTTCCTCAGTGCACTCGGGAATCGTGCCATCAGCACGATACAAACATGACAACAGCATTTTCAGGTACTTTTCCAAGACCTGTTTCTCTGTGTGCTAACACCTGGCACCTGGCACTTCTTTTAATCTTCTATTTATTTATTTGATAAACATTTAAAAGAAAGCTACTTTGTGACAGACCTTGTATTGGGGATTAAAAGGTGAATCAGACACAGGTACTGCTCTTACCAATGTCAGGATGTGGGTGGGGATAAGGGAGAGAGAAGGCCCCACAGACAAGCAAAAAGCACCATTCACATCCAGCACTGGAGGGAAACACTAAGGCCCGTGGGAATACAGAAGAGGACACCTGACCCGGCCAGGAAGGTCCAATCAGAGGTGGCCCTGAAGGCCAAGCTTACCAGTTTCAACTTTGTCCTGAAGGCAACAGAAAGAATTTTCAGAGACTGGTGTCTCCAAAAAGAACAGAGAGTTGTACCCCCCCATTCAAGGATTCATGCTTTGCAATTTTCAGTTACCCGTGGTCTGAAACTATTAAGTGGAAAATTCCTAAAATAAACAATTCCTGTTTTTTAAGTTGTGTGCCATGCTGAAGAGCATAAGAAAATCTCTCATCATCCCTCCCAGGGCTTGGATCCTCCCTCGTCCGGCACATCCACACTATCTATGCTCCCCAGCCATTCTGCCATGATATCACAGTGCTTGTGTTCATGGAACCCTTATTTTACTTAACAATTACCTCAGAGTAGTGATACTGCCAATTTGAACATGCCAAAGAGAAGCCATAAAGTGCTTCCTTTAAGTGAAAAGGTCAAAGTTCTAGACTTAAGAAAAAAACTGTATGCTGAGGTTGCTAAGATCAATAGCATGAACAAATCTTCTATCTGTGAAATTGTAAGCAATCTATTGTTGTAATTGTTCTAGTTTATCATTAGTTGCTGTTGTTAATCTCTTACTGTGCCTAATTTATAAATTAAACTTTACCACAGGTACGTATGCATAGGACAAAACACACACACATAGGGTTTGGTACTATCCTCAGTTTCAACATCTACTGGGAGTCTTGGACTATATCCTCCATGGGTAAGAAGAGATGACTATAAACATTTCTTTAACATTTAATTTATTACAGTAAAGTGCACAAATCCTACATGTATCACTTATACAAGTTTTATATATGTAGGTAGACGTGTAACTACCACTCATATAGTGACAGAGAACATTCCAGCACCAGAAACTCCCTTGTGTCCTCTCCCAGTTCATAACTCCTACTAGAAGTTAGTATTCTAACCTCTATCGTCCTACATTACTTTGGCCACTTCTGGGATTTTGGATCAACGGAGTCATACAGTAGGCACTCTCTTGCGCCCAGCTGCTGCACATCCCAGAAGCTTCCTCTGTCACCACTGTGTAATATTCCCCTGTATGAATATCATAATGTATTTATCCACTCCATTAGTGATGGACACGTGGGTTGTTTCCAGTTTTTGGCTATTATAAATTAGGCTGCTATGAACGTTTGTGTACATGGCTTTTGGTGGACACGAGCACTCATTTCTACAGGATATATACCAGTGTAATTGCTGGTTTAGCAAAACAATATATTTAGCAAAAACACTGTCACTTTTGTTGAAAATGCTGGCTGATGTATCCTGGACTAAGGCCAATAGGCTGGAATCATGAAGAATAAAAGACTGATAAGAGATCCTTTCTTGTTTTAACAGGAGTGATGGGTTAATGGGATCATGGAAATTTCCAGAGTTGAGTCATTTGCTATTCAAAAGCTATACTAAAGAAACGCAATCCAGTCTTGACCCTCTTGAATTTCTAGGTTTACGGTTTTTGCCAAATTGAGGAAATTATTCTTTTGAATACTTTTTTGGCCTTTTATTAAAGTCCCACATATCCCTGAAGCTTGGTTAACTTTTTTGTACAGTCTATTTTCTTTTTGTTGTTCAGACAGGATAATTTTTACTCCATCCTCCAGTTCGCTGATTTTTTCTTCTGGCATCTCCATTCTGCCAGAGTTTTGACTTTTTATTTCAGGCTGCTGTCTTTTTCGGTCCTAAAATTTCCACGTGGCTTCTCTTTGTACCTTCTATTTCTTTGCTGAGATTTTTTCATTTGTTTCCAGTGTGGTCACAATTGCTTACAGAAGCATTTCTATGACGGATGCTTTGAAATCCTCATCAGATTATTCCAACATCCATGTCATCATCTTGGTATTGGCATCTGTTGACTGCCTTTGCTCACTCAAGCAAGGTAAGATTTTCCTGGTCCTTGGTGTAACCCATGATTTTTAATTGTAATCTAAACATTTGGGTGTAGTGGTATGAGAAGACTGAATCTTAAGTTTAAGTCTCCTATTTTAGCAGAGCTCGTTCAACACTAACACATGGAAGGCAGAGCAGCTCACTACTGCCAGGCTGTGGTGAAGATCTAGGTCTCTCACTCAACCTCCTTTGACACCTGGGGAGAGGGGGGTGCCTCACTACTGCTGGGCAGAGCTGGTTTGTTCGTGCTCCCTGACAGTGCAGCTGGGTGGGGTTTGGGGAATGCCTCATTACTGCCCAGTAGAGATAAAAACCTGGCTCCCAGCTCCATCTTCTCTGACACCACCTGGCAGGGGTGAGGGGTGCCTCATTATAAGCAGGGGAAGGTTTCTATTTAGGCTCCCCATTCGGCCTTTGTTGGTGGGCTGGGGCCACATTGTTTTCCATGGCGTTTGGCTGAAATAGGGCACTTATTGTCTAAAAGTTTTCTGTCTTAAGTTGCCCCCTTCTTGGTCCTTTGGGGAGAAAGAGTGAGCTTTCCTCGGGGCCTTCTGGTCTGCACCCATTGGTGTTTCTGGATTGACAGCTTCTCTAACATTAATCAGTCTGAGAAAACCCAGGGAACTTGCCACCTTGTCGTTTCTGAGTCCCAAGGCCCCTTGCCAGTATGCCATCTTCTCCCTACCTGTCAGTGTTGCCATGATTGCTTCATATATGATGACAGGGTTCTGGATGTATTTAGCTGGAGAGATTCAGAGAAGCGCATCTGTACCACCCTAATCCAGAACCCCAAGTCCAATCCCCAACATATTGTTTTTAAGGTGCCAAAGGACTTCCATTCACAAATGAAGACACAAGTTAATGATTCAGGTTTAGATTTCAGAAGATTAGGATATATTTGTGCAAACAAAAATAAAGGCAGTTGATATGTACTAAGCATTTGCCAGCACTGTTCACACTGTCACGTTACATGTAGTATCTGACCTAATCTTCCCTATGAGCCTCTGAGGCAAGACTTCCTGTTATCCCATTCTACAGAGGGGGAAAGAGGCTGGCACAGGGTCACGTCCACTCCACAGCAGGGCCAGGGTTGAACCTAGTCTGCCTGACTCCAGAGCCAGATCTCCTCCCATCACACTGCATAAATTCTGAAACGGGCAACAAGGGGGCTTTCACACCCTGCTCTCACGAGAGAATACAGTCTGGTGGGCACAGCGGCTCATGCCTCTAATCCTAGCAATTTGGGAGGTTGAAGCAGGTGGGTCATTTGAGGTCAGGAGTTCAAGACCAGCCTGGCCACCATGGTGAAACCCCATCTCCACTAAAAATACAAAAATTAGCTGGGCGTGGTGGCGCACACCTGTAATTCCAGCTACTTCAGAGGCTGAGGCAGGGTAATCGCTTGAACCTGGGAGGTGGAGGTTGCAGTGAACCAAGATCGTGTCACTGTACTCCAGCCTGGGTGACAGAGCGAGACTCTGTCTCAAAAAAAAAAAAGATGATACAGTCTGCCTTTTTATCCGTATAAGCCTTTGTATTTGGAATTTCATGAATGTAGAATACTTAGATATGAAAACTCATAGATAATATTAAGTTTAAATGTTTAAGTGCAAGGACTCCTGATTGGTAAAATTATTAGAGTATACTTTTCCACTTTACTTCTTTACAAACCAGAGATTCTTTTTCAAAAAATATTATTAATTCCTAAATATTTTGAAAATGAAAACTCCAGAAGAATGGCATATTTCCAAATAAAGTACAAATGATTCTTTTTCTTTGTACTCTCAAAAAGTATGTACGAATTCTATTTCATCTCTGCTAGATTAGTTTTCTTGTCTGTAACCATGCAAGGCAATACAGAATTGGTCATTTCACAGCATCTGTGCTTTCAGATCTCAACTTTTCTTACAGGGTTATGTGCCAAAGGAAGAGCGTTAGAGGAAAAAGGATACTACATAAACACCACATAAAAATGACAAGGATGCCTACTGAGGCCTGAAATCACTACTGGTGGTTGCATACTGCAAGACGGCCACTTACCCCAACAGCAAGTCTAGTCTCGCTCTCAGCTGTGGAGGTTGCCCTCCTTAAAAGAACAACAACAACAAAAGCTCAACATAACCCTCTTCCTTCCAGTTCATCTTTAGTCTTCTAAATTATATTCTGGAGTCTCAGAATGCCAGAACTGGAAAGTGCCTTCAGTGACTATGTGGTCCAACAAAAATCATACTTCTACTTACAGAGAAGGCCCATGAAAGAAAATTATCCTCATTAAGAAGCTGAAGAAACTGATAATTTCTCAAGATGAGTGGGGCCCTGGTACTCCAATATTATGCATTCTGTACTTAGAAACATGAAGAAATAAAGGTGTTGCTTCATTACGAAAGGGAAGAAATGGCGGCTTCTTGCAGGAGAGAACAACGCAAAGCTTTATTTTGGGGAATCTGGTCACAGAGAAAATTCATAAATCTCACACTCAGAGCTGAAAAGAGCCTGGAAAAACTCAGTCCAGTCTCCTTACTTTACAAATGAGGAATAAGCAAAATTATTTTCCCCAACTCAGACAATCAGGAGCTTCTAGATCCTCTGATACTCCGTATTCATTCCACTCAGCAGACACGCCTGAGTGCCAAGACGGAGAGTGCTCACATCCTAGGACCTTCTGTACAAATATCAAATTAATTAATTATCAAAATTGAATGTATACAAAGAAACTAGTATTAATGTCATATATTAATCAAATGTTTACTTTTTCCATTCTCATCTTTTCCATCTAAGCCATCCCGTGTACCAAGAACAATCTTGTCAACCTCAGACTGCTCTTAGCTGGGAAATCAGTGACACTATTTTATTCACTTAATGGAGAATCCTAATTTCATGCAAGCTCCTCTCTCTCTTTTTTAGGCTAATTGTACCAGATATATGCCCAATTACTTCTAATCATTCATTATTTCAATAAAAACCTCAAGAATAGTAAACATGGAATTATAAGGGTTCCAACTCTGAACAGAGGTTCTACTTTGTTTTACACATTAACAACCCTATATCTGGCATCATAATAATAACGAACATCACGGAGCATGTATTCTACTTATGCTTTACAGGTATCATATATTAATTCATCTAATCCTCCCTACGAGGCATCTACCATCATCCTCATAAAGGGAAGCTTCACTGAGACGCAAGCTCTATGAGGGCCAGTATTTGTCCACTGCTGTATTTCCTGAGCCTGGAACAGTGCCTGGCACATAGTAAGTTCATAATACATATTCATTGAGTAAATGGATAAATGACATTAATAGGGGAAAAATTAAGGTACAAAGAGGTTACAGAACATGATCGATGTCATACAGCTATTGCATAAAGAGCTGGGATTCCAACTACTGAGTTTTTTATTGCATTAAGTCAGGGGCCAGCAAACTTTTTCTGTAAAGGGCTAGAAAATACATAGTTAAGACTCTGCAAACCATACAGTCTCCACTGCAACTATTCAACTGTGCTGTTGTAGTATGAGAATGGCCATAGGCAATATTAAACAAATGGACACAGCTATGTCCCAATAAAAATTTATTTACAAATAGAGGCCAACAGCATAGTCTGCCAACCCCTACATTAAATCTTCATAAGAATCAAGGTCTTTCCACTACATCTCATGGTCTCTATGAAAGGGAGACTTGCAGACCAACCATGCAGTAAGAATTTGCTTTTGCATTTTTAAGCTATAAAGCAGAATCTCAATTCTCATTTGCATCCTGGAAATCAGAACCATGACTCCAGCAGGCAGCTAGAGCTTAAGTGCACAGGCAGGTGTGGAGGGGTGCGTGCAAGTGCACAGACATAGTTAATCCAAAATCTGTTTTCACAAGAAAATCTGACCTTACATTAAGTACTGTGATCTGGAAACAATGCAAAGACTCCATCTGGAAGACAGGCAGGGCACAGGATTGGCCATTTCTGTTCTCATAAGGAAAACAGCCTAACCAAACTAAACACTAACCTGGTTAAACGTGAGGCTGAACATAGCTGAATGCATTAATCATCAGACAGGACAATAAAGGAAAATATGCAAGCTCTCTCCTAACTGTTTACCACTTGTATTTTTCTTGGAACAGAAATGCATTTTATATATTATATGAACCTGTAAAAAACGCGTACCTGGTAAAACATTTGAACACATACTCAGAGAATATTAAAACATGAAATATTTCATCATCATTAAAGAATTTTGGGTTCACAAAGGTTTAAACACCCACCCGACTCCGGCTATGGTAACAACGACATAACAGAAACTAAACAGCACTTTATGCTAACTGGATATAATCTTGATAATTATAGGCTATTCAGTATGTAACAAAGTATGACAAACCTCTCCCTAAGGCTGATCCATCTCAGTAAGTAAGGTATCACTTAGAAGCAACAGGGCAAAGTTTGAACAGGAAAATCCAAATGAATTATTTTCTGAAATATAACAGTAGCTTTCTGGTTTATTTAAAAGTAATGCTCATGCAAACATAAAATCATTCAAGTTCAACATTGTCCATTATTCAAATGACATATTATTTGCCTCAAAAAGTTCAATACATTTATTGAGAAATTATATGCAAAAATGATGCATAGGAAAACGGTGTAGATTCTTCCATGAAGAAACTTTAAAACACTCTTATTTGTCTCAGAATCACTGGCAAAAACATAATTTAATTAGAATACCAATGCTTAAAAAAACTGGCAGCAGCAGTTAGTATTTTGGGTGATATTCATATATCAAGCATCACGTTATATACTTTACATATATTATCTTTTGTGTTTACAGCAATGCAGCAAGACATAATGCGTGCATTATTTTTATTTTCTCCATTGAGAAGGTTCAGGCTCAATTACTCTTGCCCCAGATCACACAACTAGTGGGCAGCTGAGCCATGCAGGCTTCAGAACCTGGTTGCCTGGCCTTCAAGTCCAAATTTCTCTTCTGTATCACAGTTTAATTCCCTTAGAGCAGGGTTCCAACTTTGACATTTAAAAAAAAAAGAAAAAAAGTATCAGGGAGTGTAAATTGTAGGAAAAACTTTGCATGGTGGTGGGTGTGTGCACTTTCCTGAGAGGGGAAAATTTTAAGGGGGAAAAAAATGAAGGGTAGTCAGACAAAATATCCGTGTCATGCATCACACCCGCAGATATGATCATCTTCGTTTCAAACACCTTTTTCGGTGATGTGCTTATGAAAGTGCTTTATAGAATGCAAAGTGCTATCAAGAGATTAGTTCTTATTAACAAATCAACCAATGGGTGGTTTATGATTAAGGTAGCCATGGTCCACATTAAGTTTTAGACAGAAAGAAATGGAAACAATTACTGAAGCCTTTACACAACGGGTGTTTTTTTTTTTTATTCTGCAAAATATTACCTCTGGTTAACCATAGGGTTACAGAGAATATCTTGATTTTGAGGTCATGAAAACTAAAGTTCAGAAAGGTCACAGGACATGCTGAAGGGTGTTCATGCACAGCCCTGGGCTCTCTCAGTCGGGTCACCCTCTAGCACACGGGTCATGTGTGGGCCAAGGACGGAACCAATGGGCTGTGGAGTGGCCACGGATGTCGGTGCCCATGGCGGCTCGGCTTAATCTCCGGGAGCTCCAGGTTTCAAACAACAGCAAAGGGATATTAATGTTACCTCACAGGCTGGCTGTGAGGGGCTGAATGATATAACAGGTTAAAGGTTGTAGAAATATTTCTCATTGGTGCTACTGTGCTGAATAAATTGAAGATCCAGGTCATGACATAAGGCACTAATGAAGAAATAAAAACTTTAAGCATGGAAACTACTCAAATGCTGTTTTTCACTAAACCTCTCTCAATAACAATACTGCAAGTCACATTTTTATTATAAACAGTCACACTAAGGAGAAAAACAGTGTTATTATGCAGGCTAACACTGCTGAAAGCCACATTTGGCAGTCACCTAATTCTAACCATATTTTCCAGTATTAACAGCATTTTAACAAAACTGAAACACTACCAAATAATCATTTCTGAACCTGCTTCAACAAGCAAATAAGAAAATGTTTGAACAGAAGAAAGACAACTAAATATGGACTAAATATAAACTTTCAGCAAGCACCCACCCCTTCTACAAACCCTCACAATGTTTGTGTTGTCCAACTTTAGTCTCAATTTCTTACAAAATCTCCATCGAGCCACTTAAGAGAGGGAGCATCTAGCTAACAGGCCCTATGTTGAGGTCCAGATGTGATCACAGGGACAGGGACACAGCCCCATGCCCAGGACCAGTGGCCTCCTGTTATGTCTAGCCCTCCCAGTCGTCTGTGCGCACATATCTGTCCCCTGCCCACTCCCATCCCCTCCTTCTGTAGGAGTGGTAAGGACTGATGGCCAGTGTTTCTCAAAGAAGGCCCCAGACCAAAATTCCCACCTCTAGAAATGGTGGAGTCTTAAAATCTGCAGAGTGGATAAGTGCTTCTGGTAATACAACACTAAAGTTTCACAAACTACCAGAAAAAGGGATGGGGGAAAAGCAAAACAAAACAAAACAAAAAACTTTAATGTTTTTCCACCCCCTGTCTTTTCTTATTTATTTGTTTGCTTTGAGACAGAGTCTCACTCTGTCACCCAGGCTGGAGTGCACTGACATGATCTTAGCTCCCTGCAACCTGCAACCTCCGCCTCCCGGGTTTAAGTGATTCTCCTGCCTCAGCATCCCCAGTAGCTGGGACTACAGGCGCACGCCACCACACCCAGCTAGTTTTTGTATTTTTAGTAGAGACGGGGTTTCACCACGGTGGCCAGGCTGGTCTCAAACTCCTGGCCTCAAGTGATCCGCCCGTCTCAGCTTCCCAAAGTGCTGGGATTATAGGCGTGAGCCACCGCGTCCGGCCCCCCTGCCTTTATTTTGTGAAAAACATTAAACATCCTTTCTCCTTCTCAGGAACCTGACATGGAAGATTTCCTAGGGTTGGGATCCTTTGCTGTACAACACTTGTCAGGACTGGAGAGGCAGGGAGCTGTCAGGTGGACATCTGGAATTTCATAACAGTGATCTCTTACATCAAAGCAGTAGTTCCCCTCTGCCTCCAAGGCAGATTTTATTTCCACCGTGAGGAACAGGAGACCTGGAGCTCTCCCACAGGAGGGCTTGCTCGCACGCTGTGTCTGCATTATCTGTCTCACTCCAAAATAGCAATGCAGGGACTGGCAGGGACAGGCTGCCATTCCAGACAGGTACAGTTCCTGCTCTCACTCTATTGGACAGATGGCCATGGTCAACAGTCACAGACTTATGGAGGCCAAAGACTCCCCCGGCAGAAATGCCAAGTAGGAAGCAGGTGCCACACCATGCCTACTAAGGCAGGGCCACTCCCTGACATTAGTAGGCTGTCACAGCGCTTCCCAGAATGCCAGTGCACACATGCACACACGGAAATCGTGCTGGCTGAAGCACATAGCACCAAATGGTTCTTTCTGTCTGCAAGACCTGAAGAGGGGCTGTTTTGATGGTTTCATGTTTCTTACAATTTGATTCTACTGGCCATTCTCTCTACCCAGAAAGGACTGCAATGGGAAATCTACATAGTATCCCACTAATGGGAAATCATTACATAGAAATAAACCTGTGGATAAACCCATCTTTCTCTTGTTCTTCCAATGGAAGAACAAAACAAAACAAACATTAGGTCATTTCTTTTTTCTTTCTGTGGTTTTGTTTTCCTTGTGATTATTTTTTACTGTCTCTTCAGGTTTAATAATTCTTCATTCAGGCCAGGCATGGTGGCTCACACCTGTAATCCCAGCATTTTGGGAGGCCAAGGCGGGTGGATCACCTGAGGTCGGAGTTCGAGCCCAGCCTAGCCAACATGGTGAAACCCCATCTCTACTAAAAATACAAAAATTAGCTAGGCATGGTGGTGCATGCCTGTAATCCCAGTTACTTGGGAGGCTGAGGCAGGAGAATCACTTGAACCTGGGAGGCGGAGGTTGCAGTGAGCTAACATTGTAGCACTACACTCCAGCCTGCGTGACAGAGTGAGACCCCATCTCAAAAAATAAATAAATAAATAAATAGTTCTTCATTCAGTAAAAAGTAGGTTCTGTTCCCATTTAACCCCCACAGAGAAGAAGGCAGGCAGGGCCATCACAGCATGATCAAGTAAGGCTTGTGACTCAATGAGACACAAAATGGCAATAAAAGACATACAAATATTGGAAAGGAAGAAATAAAACTTCATCCTTATTCACCGGATATGATTGTTTATGTAGAGAATCCCAGAGAATCTATTTTTCAAATCTCCTAGAATGAACGAGTTGAGCAAGGCCATAGGAGACAAGGTCAATGCAAAAGTTAACCATATGTCCACATGCTAGATGAACAACCAGGAACTGGCTGTTTTTAAAAAATAACATGTACAGTTGCTCTCCCACCACATGTTATACATGGTCAGCCCTTGTATCCCTGGGTTCCATAGCCTGAGACTAATTCAACTGAGATCAAAAATATCTGGGGGGAAAAATTTTTTTAAAATACAGTACAGCAACTATGCACACAGCATTTATATGTATTAGGTATTATAAGAAGTCTACAGATGGTTTAAAGTATACGGGAGGATGTACATAGATGAATATGCAAATACTACACCATTTTGTATCAGGGACTTCAACATCCATTTTTGGTAGCCACAGGGGTCCTGGAACGAATACCCTATGGGTACCAAGCAACCACTGTGCTAAAAATAAATCTAACAAAGCATATACAAGATCTACATGCTGAAAATGAGAAAACACTGATGAAAGGCATTAGAGAAAATCTAAATAAAAAGACATTCCTGGTTCATGGATTGGAAGACTCAACATACTAAGACAATGATTTCCCCCAAAGTGAGCTGTATATTTAATGCAATTCCAATCACAATCACAGCAGAGTTTTATACAGTTATGAAAAAGCTATTCTAAAATTTACATGGAAGGCTACAGAAGATTAAATCGCTAAAATAAAGTTGGAGGAATCACACTACCCAATTTTAAGATTTACCGTAAGTCGACAGTAATAAAGACAATGTTGTACTCGTGAAGAGACAGGCACAAAGATCAATGGAACAGAATAGCATATTCAGAAATAGACCCACACAAATTGGGCCATTTGATCTTTGACAAAGGTGCAAAAGCAATTCAATGAACAAAAAGGATAGTCTTTTTAACAAATGGTGCTGGAAATATTCATCATCCACTTGCAAAACAATGAGCCTTGACCTAACCTTCACACCTTACAGAGACAGACAGACTAACTCAAATGGATCCTAGATCCAAACAGAAAACATAAAACTACAAAATTTTAGGGAGAAAATCTATGACAAAATTCTTGTGATTTTGAATTAGGGATAGAGTTCTTAAAATGACATGAAAAGTATGATTCATAAAAGAAAAAAATTGATAAAGTGAACTTAAAAAATTTTAACTCTTGCTCTGCCAAACACACTGCTAAGAGAATGAAAATGTGGGCTACCAACTGAAAAAAATACTATGGATCACATCTCTGACAAAGAACCTATAACCAGAATACACAAAGAATGCTCAAAATTCTGCAATAACAAAGCAATCCAGCCGGGCACAGTGGCAAGTACCTGTAGGCTCAGCTCCTCAGGAGGCCAAAGCAGGAGGATGGCTTGAGGCCAAGGAATTTGAGGTTGGCCTGGGCAACACAGCAAGACCCCTTCTCTTTTAAAAAAAATTAAAATTAAGACAGAAAGAAAACAACTCAATTTCAAAATAAAGAAAAGACTGGAACAGATACGTCACCAAAGAAGACTCAGGCCAGGCACGGTGGCTCACCCCTGTAATTCCAACACTTTGGGAGGCCGAGGTGGGTGGATCACTGAAGGTCAGGAGTTCAAGACCAGCCTGGCCAGCATGGTGACACCTTGTCTCTACCAAAAATACAAAAATTTGCTCGGTATGGTGGTGCGTGCCTGTAATCCCAGCTACTCAGGAGGCTGAGGCAGGAGAATCACTTCAACCTGGGAGGCGGAGATTGCAGTAAGCCAAGATCACACCATTGCACTCCAGCCAGGGCAACAGAGTAAGACTCCATCTCAAAAAAAAAAAAAAAAAAAAGAAGAAGACCCAAGGTGGCAAATTAAGCATACGAAAAAACGTCCAACATCATTAGCCATTAGGACAATAAAAACTACAACAAAATGAGATACCACTACACACTTATTAGAATGGTTAAATTAAAAATACTGACAATACCAAGTGCTGACAAGGATGTGCAGAGTTGTATTCCATTGTATGGATATACCATTGTTAATGCATTCAACCATTAAAGAACACTTGGGTTGCTTTCAGCTTTTGGCTACCATAAATAAAGCTTCTGTGAACATTTGTGTGTAGAGGTTTTTGTGTGAACCTGTTTTCACTTATCCAGGGTAAATACTTAGGAGGGAGACTGCAGGGTTGTGTGACAGTATATTTTAATTGTATAGGACGCTGCCAGGGTGTTTTCCAGAGTGGCTGTACCATTTTGCATTGGAGGGAAGAAGATAGCCTCAGAGAGCCAAAAGGGCTGGCCTCGAGTGCCCCCAGGATGGATCTAGGTTCTTCTCTCTGAGAAGGCTCTGTGGCCCTGTCCTCTCTCTCCAAGTGAGCACTTCCTGAAAAGCTACACAGGGATCAGGGAGGGAATTTGGGGGTATTTCCAGGCCATGGGACCAAATGAAACAATTCACTGACTAAACGGTCTCGGCAAGGCATGGAGAATGTGAGGTGACTGGATCCTGCCCTTAACTCCCCTTTCTTTGAGAAGCCCTCTTGAAATCCTGGGCTGAGCCCAGCTGCAGTGAGCTCTCATGCTTACAAGTTTGTTGCCTCAGACAGGCCGAGAACCATCAGCGGCTCTCGCACATGTGGACGTGGCTCTGTGGAAAGCCCTCAGGTCTGGTCCATTCTGGGAGGCCTCAGAGCCCAGGTCTGTCTATCATCCAGCTCATCCAGAGTCCCCTCTGCTCTGGATGAATTTATCTCATTGTAAGAAACACATTTGCATTGCAACCTAATACACACACACATTCACAGACACATACAGAAACACACGTGTGTGTCCCATTAGTGTATATACTCATCACATACCCCCCCTTTTACACATCACCTGTCCCAACCAGGGACAGTACTTATCTTGTCTCGTTTTTACAAAATTCTGGTTATGACCAGAGAATTTGTTTCATATCTCGTTAATCGGATGCAACCCGCATTTTTAAAAACTCTGTTTAAGATGGGATTTAAACAGATAAGGGTTTCAATCATATTTGCTGTGAATTGCTTGGGCAAATTACTTTTGACTTTGGTTCCTCGTGTGTAAGACAGGAGTAACACCTCTCCTAGGTAAATGGCATACAGAAAGCACAGAGCTTGACACATAATCATTTCTCAAGAAACAGTAGCCATTACTGGTCTAGAAACTCTAAGCCACCCTTCTTCAGCTCTTAGTCTTGCCATCTGGGCCACAGCCTGCTCTGTGAAACTGCATCTGAGAACCTTTATTTAGAACTGTATTTATAGAGTGACAAAATACTTGTGGTAACATTTAATTTTTATTCAACCAACATGTTTATAACTTACGTTCCATCAGAAAATTTTTTATATTTTTTAACTTCCTGACACTCTTAAGAGTTTTTGTTCAGATCACACTCTACTGCATACAGAATAAATTCATTCATCAGACATTTTCTGAGCACCTGGCAGACATCTTACCAGGCTACTCAAGAAGGCAAGAGAAAAGAGGTGTGGCGCCTGGCCAGGAGGACGCCCAAGGCTGGCTTCAAGGTCCTAGGGAATCAGCCTTGGTCTACTTTTCTTGACCAAGTCTATTTGAGATTCTCTCTAGCTTCAGCCAAATCTATACTGACCCTTTACCTTTCTTCCTCTGTACCTCTGCTGGTGTAATTCATTCCTCTGGAATATTCTCTTCACCGCCACATAACTGCTGCCCACCCTTCCTCAAGGCCCAACTCCATGGTGACCTCTTTTCCAAGCCATCTCCACTCCCCCTATACTATGGCATTGGGGGCCTTCTGTGCCCTCATAGGGCAGGATTCTGCCCATTTCATGCTCGATTCTCCCATCTACCTAGCACAGTGCCCTGTACCAAGCAGATCCTGTAGAAACGTCTGTTGTAACTATGAATATAACAACAAAAACGTGTCTACATGGGGGAGGGGGGACGAACGGCACCATGTGCACACGTTACTCTGTTGATAACGCTGCCTTTCAGATTCCATGATGATTCCCCTGCCCACCAAGAGCTCTCGACCTTGGGTCAACAACAATAACAACTCTTTAAAAATTTTTAACCATTTTTAAAAATGAAAATTTCCAAACATACCACAAAGTACAGAGGGAGAGAAGTATAATACATACTCACACACCCAACATTCGGCTTCAAAAACCACCATGTTGTCAACTTGTTTCATCTGTCTTCTTCTCACACTTTTTCCCACCAAGGGTATTTAAAATAAATTTCAGCGAATCATTTCACCAACTAATACCTCGGTATTTCTAACAGATAGCACCTTAACAAAAATAACCAAATTGCCATTGTTTTGCCTAGAAAGATTAATTTCAATTTCTTAATATTACCTAAGAGCCAGTCCATGTTCAAATATCCATGAACATCTCTCCATGAACATCTCAAAAATGTCCTTTACAAATGATTTGTTCAAATCAGCACTCCAACAAAGTCAACACAGAGCTTCTGCTTGCTGTGCCTCCTAAATCGCTTTAATCTGTAAAGGTATGTTCCTCCCCACACCTTTCAAGCCATCTGTCACTGAGCAAGCTGGCTGTTTGTCTTGTCAATTTTTCTGCCCTCTGGATTTGGTGACTACATTTTCTTTAACATGCCCCCTCTCACCTTTCTCTAAACTGGCAGATCTAGAGGTTTGATTTGGTTGCAATTAATTTGTTTTAGCAAGAAAACTTCACAGGTGGTATCATACTTACTGCATACATTCTTAGCATCGTTACGAACATACGTATTTTTGTGTTTTTATGTGCTTCAATCCACTACATTTTTTTTTTTTTCATCCTCAAACGATTCCTGCTTTGGACAATGGACAACCCTTTAAGGGTCCTGCGTCCTTGTGACATAGCTGCGGGGAGACTTTGGCAACTTTCTTGTATATCTATATGCCCGAGGTCCACCTTCCCCATTTCCTGCCCCACCTAGAACCAGCCACATCTACAAGGAGCCCTGGTTCCTTATAGAGAAAAATGATATTAAGAAAGCACAATTTGGATGATACCGGGGCTCAATTATTTTAGTTCTTTTCAGTGAACAAGGCTAGGAAATAGGCACTTTCTGGAAAGAAAAACACTAACCATGAATTCATACTGCTATTTCCAACTCAAACTTTAAGGGTTTTAAACTCCACCTCTTTGTTTTTATCTTTATATGCTTATTATGCTGATATTCTTGCTTCCCAACAGCTTTAACATAATCTGTTTTCTCTATTCTAAAATAAAGTATGTAGCACACGCATATAAAACAGTGTGTACACATACACATAGTGTAAGAATTTCAGAGTAACAACACCAATGTTGCTACTAACAAAATGCAGTTTATAATTTATCTGTGGCTCTTCTGTTCCTAGGTTATATCCCACTAGAATTACATTGTCAAAATATGATGTTTTAAAATCAGTTCAAATATCCTCTCTGTGAGATATACACAGATTCCTTCCTTCCTTTTTTCCTCCCTTTTTTCTTTCTTTCAAGAAGAGACTGTATTTCTATTTCATTTCCTTTTTAATGTTTTAATTAAGTAAAACATACACCTGATTTCAAGGTAATTCTGTAAAACAGGCACACTCAAAGAATTTTCGTTTCTATCCCTGTCTATTCCACCCTGGCCTCTCCGTTTAAAGTTAACCATTTTTAAAATGAGTTTTTAGTTTATTCTTCCATGGTTTATTTTTTAAATTGTATACAAAAAATGTATGGGGGGTGTGTGTATGTGTGTATATACACACATACGTACATTATATACATATATGTATATAAATATATGAATACGTATATATATTCCTATTTCTACCTCTATATTACACACAAGACATAGCATACTATAAAAATGTTCCGCGCTTGCTGTTTCCACATAATAACAACCTCTCAGATCACTCTGCAGCACGTATAGAAGTCTACTTCATTCACTGTGATAATGCATTGTATTTCATTATATGGACATACCAGATATCCCCTACTGATGGACACCTGGGTTGTTTCTAACTCCTTGAAATAAGAAATAATGTTGCAATTAATGGTCTTGAACTAGTTTCTAGTACAGAATCCTAAAAGCAAGACTGCTGAGTCAAAAGCAAATGCATGTGAATTTTACCAGACACTACCAAATTCCTATCTACAAAGATGGCATTTCCACCACAGCAAGAGAATATCTGTTGCCCTACGGTCTTGCAACTACATTTGATATCAAACAGGTGAAAAATGGCATCTCAGTGAGTAGTTTGATGTGCATTTTTTCTTTTTATGAGCAAAGTTGAGCACTGTTTCACTGGTTCAGGGCGCTTTGCGTTTATTTTTCTGTAAACTGTCTATTCATATCTTTTATCCATTTTTCCATAGGGCTAGTGGTTTTTGTCCTTAATTTTTGGAAACTCTTTGTATTATGGATATTAGCTTTCTGTTTGTGATTTAAGTTGCAAATCTTTCCCCCTATTTTTTATCATTTTACGTGCTTATTTGCTTTTCGTCATCCAACTTTTTTTAACGTACTTAAATTTATCAACCTTTTAATGCTTCCAGACTCTGAGGTTATATAAAGGAACTCATTCATGTTTTCTCCTAATACCTGCATGGGTTCAGGTGTTTTACATTTACACCTGTGCCATTTAGAGTTCATTCAAACTGATATATGTTATAAGGGATGAATCCAATTTTATCTAAAGCAGGAATTCCCAACCTTTTTGGCACCAGGAACTGATTTCATGGAAGACAATTTTTCCACAGACCTGGGGGAAGAGGGACTGCGGGGAAGACTTCGGGATGAAACTGTTCCACCTCAGATCATCAGGCATTAGACTCTCACAGAAAGCACGCAACTTGATCCCTCGCATGCACAATTCACAACAGTGTTCACGCTCCTGTGAGGCTCTAATGCCACTGCCGACCTGACTAGAGGCAGAGCTCAGCTGTGTGGCCTGGTTCCTAACAGGCCATGGACCAGTACCAGTTCATGGCCCAGGGATTGGGGAACCCCCGATCTAGAGGTAGCGGATATCCTTGTCCCTATACCTTTTATTAAATAATCCTTCTTTTCCTCCCAATGATCTGAGATGCCGCTTTACGTACACTATATTTCCAAAAATATTTGAATCTATTTCTGGATTTTTCTACTCTGTCCCACAGCCTGTCAGCCTCTTCATGTGCCAATGCCAGGCTGTTTTGAACAGTGGAAGCTGTATAACATTTTTAATATCTGGTAGAACTAGCTGTTATTTTTCTTTCTCAGAGAATTTCCTGGCTATTACTGCTCATTTATTTATATAAATAAACTTAGAATCAACTAATCTAGCTCAAAAAAAAAAAAAAAAAAAAAAAACCTGAGGGTATTACTGAGATCATATTAAATTTGTAAATTAATGTAAGGAGAAATGCTATCTGAATGAAATTGAGTCTTTTTACCTAAACACATGGTACGAATAGATACAATTTTCATGTAGGCTACTTCCATCTCAGTAGGGTCTTCACGAGAACAACCAATATTTTGAACAGCAAGAGAGAGATTTGCAATTTTTAGGAAGTAATTTATATTTGAGGAGTAATTTATGACATGGAGGGGCTTTTAAAATATTTGCACTAAAGATGTGAGCACCCAGGAAGGGGGAACTTAGGTAATGCCAAGGTGCAGGTGGAGGAGGGAGCAAATCCACCACAATCAACCCCTCAGTCCCAGCTGACTCTAGAGCAACTTCTTGCAATTAGGAATTAGGAGGAGAGAGAGAGGAACAATTCACCAGAGCGCAAGCTTATCTTTCAAATTCTGGGCAGCATTTTAATGCCTCTAAACTAATTCCTAACGACTGGCAAAGTTGAGCTTTACTACAAAGCCTGCCAAGTCTCCCCAGTGCTCTGTCTCCCTCTTGGTGGCTTTCAGACTTGTCATGCTCCTCGCAGCCTATCTGTACCTTCCTACGAAGATGTGCTGCAACCTCCTGCTCTTTATCATCCCCACACACAGTCAAATCTTTCCTCCAGCCACTGCCTTGGGGAAGAAGTGGCTTCTAGGACTGGCCCCACGATGAGATGGCAATCTCCTTGGCTCCCGGAAGTGTTTCCACAGGGGCCTACTTTGCGCTGCTTTCCAACCAGTATGTTTCTTCAAACATGTTTCATCAGAAATCCTGAAAGGGATTTTTACCATTTATAAAATGGAAAGTTTATCATATAATCCTTTAAACTGTAAAATACAAGATTACCGGTGACAATGACTGTTGGGAATTAACTGAAAAATGAAGAGCATATACTGAAGATGTGAAGAGGTTCAGAATAAAAACCACATACAATTTAAAACAGACAAATGTCCCCACAGTTGCAAGGACACTAGCAGACAGCACTAACATCCTAGCTGTCTGATGCTGAGAATTCAACAGAACGTGTGTGGAACAGAAGCGCCTGTGAATTTCCAATAACTCCAGAGCTTACTAAATATATGTGTGGTTTAGGAATGTTATTTGTTCCATCCAGAGAGTCTCATTTTACACCGTTCTGAAGAAATTATTTGGGTGCTCAAATTTTGCTTTGCTCCACTTCGCCAAAGCATGAAAGGGTTGATACCAAAAAAGAGAAACCTCTATCTTAGCTTCAATCTACCCACAAAGGATGATGGGGTAAAAAGTCAACAAAACTACCACTGGTAAAAGACAAAGGCTCGTGAAGAGCGAGTTGGAATCTGAAGCCTGAAAGGGCATGGCCAAACAAACCTGGATTAGCCAGACGCAAGGGAGATCTCTTTTGAGAGCTGAGACTCAAACTCATGGGGAAAGGAGGGGAGTTGTAAACACTTTATACAACAGAAGCCTTGCTAAGGGAAACACTTCCGCGGAACCTTACCAGGCGCCCTGATCACGTGCTGAGCAGGAAGGCAGTGTGAGAGCAGGGAGTCTGGAAGGTCTGGGCCTCAGGCAACAAGGCTTGTCTGAGTGGGGGTGAGGATGGGAGGGTAGGGGTGGATCTAGCCCTGCAGAGAGGGAACTCCCCTGCAACGGGGGAAGGAGAAGATGATTCCTGCAGAGTTTGGACTTAGCAAGCAAGCGTCTAAAGTCAGGGTCAGATGCTGCAGTATTGAAGACAAGTGTGCACCGTGAGGAAGGATTTCAAGCACGCGCTGCAGGATCAGGCAGAAGTAGAGAGGCTGCCGGAGAGGCCGGGGAGAAACTGGCTGGCCGAATTCTGGAATGGAACTCACAAGTCAGGTATTATAATTTTCTCCAATAACATGTAGCAGCCTTAGATAAGAAGCAAGGGGGCCTGGAAGACACTGGGGGAGGTAGGGGTAAGAGCCTAACACAGCCGGCACCTCAAGACTTCCCACGCTTACCAGCTCACTCAGTGAGCCCACTCTACCACTATGCTATGCTGTTCCCAGCACCAGAGTGGTGAAGAGACAAATGGTCCCTGCCTACCCTCCCTGTACTTACATTCTAGGATTGCAAAGAGCAGAGCAGACAAAACCAACCAAAAATGTGCCGTAAATGCGTGCATATGAAGACAGTCTGACCTGTGGCAGTGAAGGAACAGAGAAAAAGGCAAGAGCCCAACCTGGGGCAAAGGAAGGGTCCAAAGAGCTGGGACAGAGAGGTGGGGGCATGCCAGGGTCCGACTTTTAACCAGTAGGGGGCAGGAAAGGCCTCTGATGAGATGAGCAAACAGCTGAGGGCGCAGCAGCCACACACTCTGGAGACCTGGGGCTGTGGGGAGGAGCACAAGCACAGAGGGTCAGGCAAGAAGCCGCCTGCCTCCTGGCAAACCGGGCGAGGGGCCAAGTCCAAAGGCCTCAGCTTGAACTTAAAGGCCTTCCGTAACCTTGACGGAACCTTCACTCCCACTCAGCCTCATCTCTGAGGAGCCCTCCAAGTCTCTCCAGGCAGTTCCCACGTTCCTTCCTTCTCTGGCCTGAACATGCCAGGCCCACCTCAGCACCACACTCTCTGCAGCTCGCCAGATTCTCCCACCACCTTCCTGCTCCCAGAACACTGTCCGGCAGCCCTCCCCAACTGAGAGTCACCAGGGTGAGGAAGAGGCGGCAGGAAGGCCACAGAAATGTCATTTCCTAGGCCTCCTTCCGGATGAAAGTGCTGTAGCCACAGCCTCCTAACTCCAGGAAAAGGGACCACGCAGTTCTTTGGGCAGGAGAGGCCATGGCTTTACAAAGCTTCTTAAATGCTTCTGTGCATCCCAATCCCCTGAGGATGGTCTGATTCCAGATACTGGGGTGGAGCCTGAGACTCTGCATCTCAGACAAGCCCCTGGATGATGCCTCTGCAGTCCACAGTCTGGGTTGTGAGGGACTACAACAGGGATGGAGACAGGCCCAAGGGAAGCCATGCAATTATTCTCACTTGGCATTTAGAGCCAAAACACAGGGGAAGGCATCTGTCAGTGGGGGCTCCAGAGCAGGGAGGGGAGGATATGGAGAGATGGCTGGGGCCATGGGAGGTCACCAGCCTGGAGACACGAGTAAGAGTGAGGTGGCCTCTGGGGGACCACGGGGCAGTCCCTGAGGCCTAGAAGCCCCTTGGTTCATGCTCTGGGAGTCTGTGCTCTCCCTGTGGCCTGAACACATACACTCTTGCCCAACTTCTCTTCAGCCAGCTGGAGAGTGAGGAGGAAGCACCCCGGCCAGACAGGAGCACGCCTGGGAGCCTCCCAGGAAGATGCGACAGGTGTGCAGACACAGGTCTGGCTAGGGTGGAGCCCATCAACACTGAGCCAGAACACACACTGTGGAAAGAATCCTGCTGCTGCAGTCTGCTTCTGACTGAAATCAACTGCTTTATCTGCTATCTATCATAACAAAGATAAATAAGAAACGAGATGTAGTCATGAAGCGGGAGTGCCTACCCTGGGTCGGGTCCTCTGTCAGGCAATGCAGAGACAGAGAAAAATAAGCTGAGGCAGCTGCGCCTCCAGAAAGAAACGCAGGCTGGTCAGGGGAAACAGATAAAGGGCAAATAAACAGAAACACAGTCTGAGAAACGCACAGGGGACGGAGGAGACCGACTTCCTTTCTACCTGTAATGCCAAGCTTTTCACTTTTTCTGTAATTGTTACAAGTAAAATACTATCTTTTATTATTAACTTTTGTTGTTCGGCTCACTTAAACCATAAAGTGAAGTAAAAACATATGACTAAATAGGAAGTTTTTAAAAATCAGAAAATCTGGGAGTCAGAAGGCTCTTAAAGGCGTATCTGGTCCATTCACCTGCTTCTGGTAAGACCACACCTACTTCATCCCAGACAGATGTGGTTTTTTAAAAAGCCAGATTATACTTTAATCTATTTAAGTATAGTTTCAGCCCAACTGCACTTAAATCAACCTCTTCTGTTTTAGCCAACATTTTTAAAAAATCTAACACAATGGTCTAATTTTTAAAAATTTTAATTAAAGGCCATTTGGACAAGCAACCAACTTTTCATATTCCCTGAGTTAGAACTTAAAACAGATTTTAGTGTAACTACTAACAAGGACTAAGCAAAAACTGGGAAGAAGTGTATGACAAAAAAATAATAATAATAGGGCAAAGGCTTGCATAAAATATTCCAGTCACTGGATTATAATGCTTCATTACATTTAATTTTTACCTTTTCAAGATTATACCTATGATAACGGTATTACAATTTAACCAGTTATCACCTAGTCTTCCATAAAGGTTGGTGAGAAATAAAAATTAAGTAAACATAGTATTACATAAGCACTTAGAAAAGTTTAACTGTGAAAACAATGAACAGATTTAAGAATATTCATTTGTTCATCCCTAAAAGTTTACAGAGCACTCACTGTGGGCCCAGAACTGTGCCGGGGCCTTGGAGAGAATGAGGAGCAAACAGACATGGAGCTTACATGCTAGGCTTATAGTGTTTTAGATGGTAATATAGTCTCTGCTCAAAATCACCAATATAAAAACATTAAAGTCTCAGCTACTTGGGAGGCTGAGGCGGGGGAATCGCTTGAACCCGGGAGGTGGACGTTGCAGTGAGCTAAGATCACGCCACTGCATTCCAACCTGGCGACAGAGCAAGACTCCGTCTCAAAAAAAAAAAATTAAAATACTCAAGTTCAATTGTTTTCACCCTTGAAAACATAAGGCAACAATGAAAATTCAACTTCTTTCCCAAAAGGATAACAATAATGAAACAGAATAAGCTACTTGAAAGCTTCCTCTTTCATTACTCTTTATCAAATTATTGTCTCTCAAATATGTCCCTTTATTTCCAGGCTTAGCACCACCCTCCAACCAGGCCTCCACTGCTGTAGCAACCTTTTAACTGGCTCAGGGATCCACTCCGCACACTGGTGCTCTTATCAGTGAGGACGGGCTAGTTCGTGCTGCAATAACAAACAATCCACAAAAATCTAAGTGGCTTAAAATGAAAGTTTCTTTCTTTCTCATGCCACTTAACAGCTGTGTGGCCTAGGGAACACTACTTAACCATTCTGGCCCTCAGTCTCCTCATCTGCAACATGGGGAAGGTGTCATCATTAAATGAGGTAAGAGATGAATACCCAGAACTGTGCCTAGGACACAGGACACACTCAATAAACAACTACTATCGCTGTCGTTGTTATTCTTGACACCACAAATCTTGATCAGAAGCCTTCATCAGAAGCTACTAAGGCTTCTGATCAAGATTTGGGGTATCAGAAATAATGGGATATGACTATACCATATCATCTAGCCATCTGTCTCCCACAGTAGATCATGAGCTACTTGAGAACAAGGACTGCCTCTGACTCCACTGTTGAACTGCGGAGGTTCACAGAAAGTGGTGCATGGTAAGCACTCAGGAAGTGCTTGCTGCACTAAAGGGAACAATGTTGAATAATAATTACTGGCGCGTGAATAAACCCCACATGTGCTGGACGTACACAGAGTCCCATATTAATGGGACACTCTCAGATGCATCTGGCCCACAGGAAACCTAACTAAAAGCACATGAGGAAGACAGGGACTGTCACCTGTAGGTGGGAAAGATTTACAGCTTTACAGACCCAGAACCAAGCCACAGTGTGAGCCAGGCCACCAGTACATGGGCTACTGCTCCCAGGGAAGTCTAAGCAAACGAAGGAGGATGCTCCACATTGTGGAACTAGCACAAATCTATCTCCATCTGGGGAAACAATGTAGTTCAAGATTCCCCCTGTTCCTCCTTCCTTTCTTAGGGCCATCATTCCCCTGCCCCATGCTGTCCTGGCACACTGGCACACAACAGCCAGCATGGCAAAAGCTTTCTGAGGGGACAGAGGTGCTCTCTGTACCTTGACTGGGGTGATAGTTACACAGGTGCAGACATCTGTCAAAACGTATCAGCCATTCATTAAAAAACCTGCATTTAGCTGTATGTAAATTAGAAAGAGAGAGAGAAGCAAGCGGTAGACAGTGCTGACTGTTATATGGTCCTTTAGCTCGTGCTGGCAGCTGAGGTGTGACTCCGCCCCACGCCATCCCCTGCAAAACTAAAGCCTTATGAAGGGCAGGGTGGGTGAGAGGGAGGAGCTGATGCAGCTCAGTAAACTGGCCTCTGGAGGACATTACGAAACCCTGCTCATCCTCGTGCATCCTCCTGAGGCCTTTCCTCCTGCTTCATGGCACAAGAAGAGTACGGAACCCTCACCCTGATCAGACTGCTCTAGAATCCTTTTTGTTTGTTTGTTTGTTTGTTTGTTTGTTTGTTTGACACAGGGTCGTGCTCTGTCGCCCAGGCTAGAGTGCAGTGATGCGATCTCAGCTCACTGCAACCTCTGCCTCCCAAGTTCAAGTGATTCTCATGCCTCAGCCTCCCAAGTAGCTGGGATTACAGGCACGTGCCTCTACGCCCGGCTAATTTTTGTATTTTTCGTAGAGACAGGGTTTCACCATGTTAGCCAGGCTGGTCTTGAACTCCTGACCTCAGGTGATACACCCACCTCGGTATCCCAAAGTGTTGGGATTACAGGCGTGAGCCACCGTGCCCAGATTCTAGAATCTTTTACTATTTAGCATCATCCTGTAAGCTTGAAGTTACTTGAGGGCGAGGACCTTTTCTTCCTCTTCCTTCTCTCCAGCACCTCACATAATGCTTAGCACACAGTATGCTCTTAATCAATATTTGTTTCTCTGGCTGTATGTTTCTAAAGTTATCTTTAAAGATATGAGATATACTGCCTTTAAATAAGACTGGTACTTCTAACGTAAGAATAATGTCTAAATTACATTAAATCTTGTTAACTCTAAAGATTCAAATCTCTTCTTTTTTAGATAGGTATGACTCCTACTGTCATGATTTATGACTCCATAAAAGCCATATATTTACTGGGCAGAATAAACGGTAAGCTTGGTATGCATAGCACAGCACTAGAATTCTTGCTGTAAAGATTGCTGATGCCTCAGGCTGTTTATAAACGAGATGTCACATGAAGCTATGCATCAAGAACTTGCCCTGAAGACAAAAACATCGCATACTGCTCTATCAGGTCCATGTTTAGTTACAGCTCCTGGCGCTCCGCAGTGACTGTGTGTATGCACACGTGCGTGCGCAAACACATGGCCAGTGTGTTTAAACGAACACCTGGCAACCCGAAAACAACATCTTAAAGATAGCTGTCAGAGCATGAAACACTGCACTAACCAGGAACTTCCACGGCTGTGGATTAGCACAATAACACATCAAAGCAACCTGGAATTAAGTGTGATATGCCTTAGGCAACTGCAGTTTCTGATGATCAATAATTTGAATCTAATCTTCTGAACCAAAAATAATTATGTATTTTGTTCCAAGCACAAAGTCAGTAGGTACAGCTCAAGCCATGAATATGTCATTTCCTAAAAGTAAAACTGGTTTTTCTGAGTCTTCATATGGATTCTAAATGGCTAGAAAAGTCTGCAGTAACAATGGTGGTGCTCCATGGAGGCACTGGTGGTCTGTTGAGTACCTGTGCTTTCCACACGGTGGCTCAGCTAACTCCAGACAACCCTGCAGAGAGACTGTGACCCTGCTCCACAGCCGAGGGACGTAAGCAGTGTGGACAACTGTGAGCCAAATGTCAGGCGGGAGCCCCGGAAGCTCAGGACAATGGGAGCTGGCAGGGGCGGGGTGTGGAGGCAGCACCAGGCATCACCCACCCCCTGTACAGGGCTTCCTGACGCCACTGTTCTGGTAACAAATAGCTGCATCCGTCTCTGCCATACATTTTGGAAGCATCAGATTTAGTCTGAATTTGTGTGTCTCATCATAAAAGCTCAACTTTTTTCCTTTTTTTATAAATTTCAAAAAAAATTCAATAGTATCCACAGGAGAGGTCCAATAAATGCCAATTTTATAAATATAGGCTAAACGAATATGATCGTTGGGAGAAAGTGTGCCAGAGTTTATTTCTCTAGTAAGTACAAGTTGAATCATGTATGAAAAGTACTATTAGAGAATAACTCTTAAAAGAGAATCGAATATGAATTAATTAATATAACTCTAATCACATTTTTAAATAAATACAATTTCAAAACAATCTGACTTATATATGAAAAATGCATTGAATCCTACGTGTATGTAGAAAAATTTTATCCTATCCACACTTACTAATACTGTACCAATGGTTTTTTTTCTAAAATGGCTAGAAATGATTTTTCAAGATTAAGAACAAATCTATCTTAAAGAGAATACAGAGAAAGAATCCGTTTCTTTCTTCCTCCAAAGTACTGAATGAAACATCCACGCCTCCCTTTGGAACATTCTCCAGAGGCCTTGAAGAGGGAGCAGCAAAATCCTGAATTCTAGTCTGGGCTCCCACCTAGGAGCCTCAGGCATTTTCTGCCTCTGCTCCCAGCCAGCAGGCGCTGCTGGGCCACACTGTTAGAATCAGCTGGTATTGCTCCAGCTGCACTGATGGTCTGAGGCAATTTTGTTTTGTGTGGGGCTAGGGGAGGGAGGAAGGTGTAGTTGAAAGTCGCCAGGGTTGGAATTCCAGTAGGCAAAGGACACGCCCTCTCTTCGAACTGCTCCGAGGCCGCCAGTCGGATTTTTCCTGTCAACACCCCCAGCACCCGCCTCCCCATCAGACTCCTCAGTCCTCCTCCTCCACAGCCCCAGCCCCAGGCAGTCCATCCAGAGCTGCAGGTGCAGACCAAAGCCATTCCTCCACAAAAAGGAGGAGGGCACAGCCACTTGGGAAAGCACGTGGAACTGTGTCTCTCATCTGGTTCTTCTCCAGTCCTTCGCTCTTCCTCAGTTTCCACGTGCTGACGGAGTGGAATTCACACGATGAGAACTCAACTCCAGCTCCCTCTCTTGCCCCCAACTCTGACATGGAAATGATTTCATTTAAAGGTTCCTCTTGGATTTTTCCAGTGGATACATTCAACATGATCACTAAAACATGTCAAGTAAATACCAATGAATCATTCCCAGCAAGCAGTCTCACATTAAACCAATTATTCAAATGTCTGAGAGTAATATGAGCTAAGTGCAGCTTGTAGAAGGATTTGTAACATAAGATGTACAATAATACAAAAAGTTCAACCTGAAAAGGACAATCATAACCCCTACCCCCACCCCACAGTAAACTCTGAGGGGCAGCCTCAGCTGGACTGGGAAAAGTTCAACATATTTAGCTCTTTTCTTTTCATGCAATAGTTCATTTTTCTCAAATGATTAAGGCATACATATTCTCTTGCTTAAAGCTGGTACACAATTTCCTGTAATAAATGTATATTTTTGGAAATGTCAGTCTTTCAAGGCTGTACGCAGAATATTGATTACTTTAAAAGGGTCTGGGGCTGGAGGTGGTGGCTCATGCCTAGAATTCCAATGCTTTGGGAGGCGAGGCAGGAAGATCACTTGATCCCAGGGGCTCGAGATCAGCCTAAGCAACACAGCAAGATCTCATCTCTACAGAAAATTTAAACACAAGCCAGGCATGGTGGTGAACACCTATAGTCCTAGATACTCAAGAGATTGAGGTGGGAGGATCCCTTGAGCCCAGGAGTTTAAGGCTACAGTGAGCCTGTTCACACCACTGCACTCCAGCCTGGGTGACAAAGCACAACCTTGTCTCTTTAAAAAAAAAAAAAAAAAAAGTCTAGGTAAACAAAGAGAATCCTATTTTAAACTTAATTAACAATAACATGGAAAACTCCAGCTAATGGCATCCCCCAGTGGTCAACTCTCTCAGAGACTCGGCCAAGGCCGAGTCTATGCCAAACATGGCAGGAGGAGGGGGGCGGTGGGCGGCTGTGTAGTGGTGCAGAGCAGGGGTCTGGGGCCAGGCCACCTGGGTTTTTATGTGGTTGCACCCTTGACTGGCTGTGTGCAACCTCAGGCAAGTTATTGAATCCTGATGTGCCTCAGTTCACAAATTTCTATGATGGGGATAGTATGTTCCCATCTAGGAAATATCATGAAGATAAACGCATGGATCTATTTAAGGGCTCAGAAAAGCACTTGACACACAGTGAGCACTATACAATGCTCGCCTGCAGTACTGTGACTCTGGTCATTATTACTCATTTTGGAAGCAGTTTACTTTTCAGGGTCTTGAATAAGGTTCAAAATTTTATTTTTCCCATCCATATAAGAAACCAAGTTAATATTACCTTTCCCCCAAAAGACACATGGGTACTTCCAAATATACACAAATTATTACTATTAATAGCATGAAAAACACAAACAAGATACTGATGACAGTAATCAACCCCAGAAGTTAGCGTGGCCAGGAGGAGGGAAGGGGAAAGGAGCAGCGCCTGGGAGGCAGTGACAAGGCAGAACGGCCAGAGAACCTTTGCACCTCTTCTTGCTCCTCCTTGGTCTCTTCAGGACCCCTCATCAGAGTTTGCTCTCAGGAAAACTAGAAATACATCCACACAAGTATGTAAAAGAAGGATGAGGGCGTAAAACATTTCCCCTCCAAGGTGTGTTTGCATTTTGACATAGTCTGAACTAAAGGAAATGAAAAGTTAAAAGTGGAATTCCTAGCACAATGAAACTAACAGAAGGATAGAGGGTCATGGAGAAATCAGGCCACACCTCTGCCTATCTGAATGGGCTGCTGATGCAGGATTTACAAGCACTGTGCAGGCACAGGAAGTCCTGAACAAGGGTATGGAGGGTCAGAGGAGATCTGCTTTGAGGGCTCCACAGGACCAGCACAGGACCACAGGTGGTGCTCCTTCCCCGTGCCCTGCCACCTGGCTTTCCTGCGCACCAGGATGCTGGCTTGTGAGAGAGCCAGTCAGTCCTGTGTGTTGAGGGACGGTCTCGTAGCTCATAGGCAGAGAAGGAACTGGCATGGACCTCATGCTTCTCATAGTCTTGGCACCCCTTCTTGGTGGCTGCCTGCCCAAGAGCCTGTTGCAAGGAGGGCCAAGACTTTTTTTTCTTGTTTGAGACGGAGTCTCACTCTGTTGCCCAGGCTGGAGTGCAGTGGCACGATCTCAGCTCACTGCAACCTCCGCCTCCACAGTTCAAGTGATCCTCCTGCCTCAGCCTCCCAAGTAGCTGGGACTCCAGGCATGCGCCACCATACTCAGCTAATTTTTTTGTATTTTTAGTAGAGGCAGGGTTTCACCATGTTGGTCAGACTGTTCTCCAACTCCTGACCTCAGGTGATCCACTGGCCTCGGCCTCCCAAAGTGCTGGGATTACAGGTTTGTGGGACTATTGAGAGAGCACTCCCACCACTGAGTGGCTTTGAGGAAGCCTTTCCTGCACGTTTAACTTAGAGAGGCAGAAAGACACAGTAAGCACGGGCTCTGAAGAGGATGAGATAAAACAAAACACACCTCTGAAACATCCCACTCAAGCCCATGCAGGAGGCATTTGTGGAAGGTCACTGTGACTGCTGTCATCAACAATAATTTAATCCTCACAACAAATGCATGAGGCAAGTAAAATCATCTCCACTTTACAGAAGAAGAAAGGGAGACTCACGTAAGTCAACATGTGAGGTGTTGCCTGGAAAATCCTAGAATTTAAGCTGTTTTTTCCCCTAAATCAAAATTTCCCATGCACCATGAAGGTGGGTCGTCTCTCAGCAGCTCCTGCTTAGCTGACAGGACTCACTTTTGCACTTAACCCCATAAGGCTCAGGAACCCAGGTTGCGTCCTGCCACTGGGCAGTGTGAGTATCATTCTCAGAGGCCAGAAATAAAACCCAGAGAGGCAGACAAGAGTGGAGGCCTCCAGGATCCAACCAGGACAAGGTCCCTAGAGGCAAGAGTTTTAAGGACTACAAACAAGTAGGTGGCTTTTGGCTTACAAAGGGCAGAGACAAGTTACGAAACACTCTAGTCTAGGATGGGACCCCATCAGAGGCTGCCACTTCATAAAAATCTCTGTGCGCCAGTTAATAAGGTTTTGCGGCCGGGCGCGGTGGCTCAAGCCTGTAATCCCGGCACTTTGGGAGGCCGAGGCGGGTGGATCACGAGGTCAGGAGATCGAGACCATCCTGGCTAACACGGTGAAACCCCGTCTCTACTAAAAATACAAAAAACTAGCCGGGCGAGGTGGCGGGCGCCTGTAGTCCCAGCTACTCCGGAGGCTGAGGCAGGAGAATGGCGGGAACCCGGGAGGCGGAGCTTGCAGTCAGCTGATATCCAGCCACTGCACTCCAGCCTGGGCAACAGAGCGAGACTCCGTCTCAAAAAAAAAAATAAAATAAAATAAGGTTTTGCGTTGCTCAGACATCTCAGTGGGGAATTAGGGAAGACCATTACCACAGGCACTAATGCATCCAGAGTCACACTGTCAGTGTGGTACTAGAATCCCAAGTCAAGAAATTGTATTAATATAAAAACTGAGATGGGCGCAGTGGTTCACACCTGTAATCCCAGCACTCAGTACTTTGGAAGGCTGGGGCGGGTGGAGTACCCGAAATCAGGAGTTCAAGACCAGCCTGGCCATCTCTACTAAAAATTAGCTGGGTGTGGTGGTGCACCCCTGTAATCCCAGCTACCAGGAAGACTGAGGCAGGAGAATCGCTTGATCCCAGGAGGTGGAGGCCGCAGTGAGCTGAGATGGCACATTTACACTCCAGCCTGGACAAGAGCAAGGCTCCGTCTCAAAAAAAACAAAACAAAACAAAAAAAAGAAACGCTGGTAAGAGGTGGGTGGACCCTCTAGGACCCCAGGAGATGAAAACAAAAGCAAATCATTCAGCGAGTGCAAGTCCACAGCCAGGACCTATGGGACTTCCACAGAAAAGGTTTCTCCTAAGAAGATGAGATCAAGTTAAAAGACAAAAAAAGCATGGGGAGAAGAAACCACAGGTGGGAAGGAGGAGGGGAGGGGTTAAGGGAAGAGGGAAATGAGAGAGAACAAATGAGAAAAACTATACCCTAAAAACTAGAAATAAAAACAACCTCCAAGAGAAAATAAGTGTCTTAAATGACTCAAGACAAAGATGGACAACACAATAAAAACTCAGTGGATCGGCCGGACGCGGTGAGTCACGCCTGTGATCCCAGCACTTTGGGAGGCCGAGGTGGGCGGATCACCTGAGGGTGGGAGTTTGAGACCACCGGGGAAACTCCATCTCTACTAAAAATACAAAAATTAGCTGGGCATGGTGGTGGTGCATGCCTGTAATCCCAGCTACTCAGGAGGCTGAGGCAGGAGAATCGCTTGAACCTGAGAGGCAGAGGTTGCATCGATATGGCGCCACCACACTCCAGCATTGGCAACAAGAGCAAAACTGCGTTAAAAAAAAAAAAAAAAGAGTAAGTGGATCTGGAAAAAAAGCAAAATAATTCTCAGAAATGAGAGCTACAATAAGGAATCTACTAAGGCTGAAAACGGCCCAACCCTTAGCTCCCACAGTGAGCGCAGAGCCCATTGTGCAGCCTAGGGGCCAGCCCCAACCCCAACTCCAACTCCAACCCCAATCCCTCAGATGCCACTGGGTCCTGCACTGTCCCACACACCTGCTCACCCACCGCCTGCAAGGCTGACCCACTCCACTACCTGCCTAATTCTCTCATTCATCCTTCAAGGCCTGGTTCCAGGAGGTTCTTCCTGAAGTTCCAAGTAGGGGTCATTTATACCAAAAGCACTTAGGCACGTTTCTACTGCCTCTCAATCCCGTCACGCCCCACTTACTCTATGATACTGAAAGGAGAGTTTCTACATTTGCCTCCTTCTCTACACTGTGAATCCCTCGAGAGAACACTAGGCCAAATCCATGTCTGCATTCCTAGCGTCTAGAATACTGGCTGGTACACAGCATATGGCAAATACATACTTGTTGAATTGAACTACAAGCTCTTACCACTATGCCAAAATAGCATGTTCATTCCTATTTGGAGTAAAAAATATTCCCAACTTTAACTGCAATATAGCAGTAGGTTTGAATTCAAACTAAAACCCACAGCCTGAAACTAAGTATCATTTTTGATCCATTAGAATATGATGGGTATGAAATTAAATTCTACCTGAATAAGATAAGCAGTCAGCTTTTAAAAGGTGGGGGTAGGGGGAGTCAGACAATGCCTTCAAGCACTGATGGGAAAAGTCTTTTATAGGAACATAACTTTGATCCTCTTAATTTTCAGCTGCTGCCAGGAAAAAAAAAAACTAAATATGCTAAAGATCAAAACTGTTTTAGATGTGGGACAGACATTTCCACCTTACTATTATTATTATTATTATTATTATTATTATTATTATTTTTAGAAAAGGGTAGAGCTACTTTCCAACATTTGAAATAAGAGCACTTTTCTCAGGAAATGAAGCCTGGAGAGATATATAGACATTTCACAGGCAGATTTTCACTAGATTGAGGTATGTCATAGAAATCTTGAACATTCAAGCACTCAGTAAGAGCTGATATACCCAAGTCAGAACACCTGACAACAGAGAGAAAATTCAAATTCCTATTCCTTTAAAGGGGAAAAACACATATAACACAGTGGAAGAATGATCTTTGTATTTCCATCTCTGTCTGTCTCTTCCTCTCACTCTCTCTCTCAAAAATATACACAGCCTATCACCACCAGCCCAGCTATTAATTATCTCAGTTAGAAAAAATCTCCAGATCCAATGTTAATGTTTTAGTTTTAAAAATCTTTCAACTGAAAGTATAATTGAAACTGTCATTGCCAAAGCCCCCAGATCTTGGTCAAAGAAGGGTTAAGAGGTGTACAAAGTATAAAAGTAGAACAAAGGCCGGGCGCGGTGGCTCAAGCCTGTAATCCCAGCACTTTGGGAGGCCGAGATGGGCAGATCACGAGGTCAGGAGATCGAGACCATCCTGGCTAACACGGTGAAACCCCGTCTCTACTAAAAAATACAAAAAACTAGCCGGGTGAGGTGGCGGGCGCCTGTAGTCCCAGCTACCTGGGAGGCTGAGGCAGGAGAATGGCGTAAACCCGGGAGGCGGAGCTTGCAGTGAGCTGAGATCCGGCCACGGCACTCCAGCCCGGGAGACAGAGCGAGACTCCGTCTCAAAAAAAAAAAAAAGTAGAACAAAGAGGCTGGGTATGGTGGCTCAGGCCTATAATCCCAGCACTTTGGGAGGCCGAGGTGGGTGGATCACTTGAGGTCAGGAATTCAAGACCAGCCTGGGTAACATGGTGAAACCCCATCTCTACTAAAAATATAATAATAAGCCAGGCATGGTGGCACATGCCTGTAATCCCAGGTACTGGAGAGGCTGAGGCAGAAGAATCGCTTGAACTCAGGAGGCAGAGGTTGCAGTGAGCTGAGATTGTACCACTGCACTCCAGCCTGGGCAACAAAGTGATACTCTGTCTCAAAAAAAAAAAGGAAAGTAGAAGAAAGAAAGAATTACTACAATCACTAACCAACAGAGCATGTTTTGTTCTTATGATGGGAGAAAAACATGTACCCCTAGACATGTACCCCTTTCTTTTCTAACAGCACCTCACTGTTATTAAAGTAATTCAGGTTCACTGTAAAGATCACAAAAAGGATACAGAAAAAAAAGAACCAATCTTTAATCCTCTCGGCCAGAGAGAATTACTATTAATATTGTACTATATTTCTTTTGGGTCATTTTGTCATGCACATATGTATTTGTGTACCTTAAATATACATGTAACATACACGTAAGTAGGGACTTATTAGGCACAGGGCTGTCTCCCGCTTCAAATTCCCACTTACTATGACATCATGAGCACTGTAACAATACACTAAATACTCTCAGAAAACATGACTTTTATTGGATGCATAACATTTAACCACAATTTAGTAAAAGCCCATTTTCCACTGATGGGAAAAAGCAGACTATTCTTAATATAAATAGTGCTGAAATAAGCATAATTATAAATGTATCTGGTCCTAAGTGCTTATTATGTCTTCTATTAATTATCTAACTTATTATTCACAACCCTGTGCCATAAATACTAACATTATTCCATATTTGGTCGAGTAAACTGAGTCACAGAGAGGCTAAATAACTTACTGAAGGTTACCAGCTATTATTTAGAAGAATCCAGGTTTCAATGTAGGCAGGCTGGCTCCAGAGCCAGAGCTCTTCATTTATTTGTGGCCAAATCTACGATAATCTTTACTGTTTCTAATCCATAAAATACAGTGGCTTATTCTGAAAAATCAATTAAATATTATTCTGGCGTTTGTACAGGCGAGTCTAGCTTCCTCCCAGCAGTGAGCCAGTTTATTAAGGTTCCCCTTTTACACAAGCTTTCCTTTTCTCCCTGGGTTGTTGATTATCCTTATCACATGGTAACTTTTTGTAACTTCTCCTGGGTCTGTTCTGAAACTATGTTCGCCTCCACTAACCTACAAACTGTTGTAAATTGTTTTGATTATTTTTGCCTTGAAGTATATTTTAATATTGATATGACAATTCCTCAATTATTTTCATTTTATAGTCAAAATTATGGCTTATTTTTCACAGTGGGATTTTAATTGGCCTAGTAATAAAAATGAGTTTAAAAATAACTAATATCTTTACCATATTCCATACTTCCATAGAGGAACAACGTACATCTCTCAGTTTATACAGCTGGTTTTCCCCTCACCTAAGTCTCAGATATTCTTCTTTTGGATATTGTGAAATAATTGTTTTTACTGTTAAACACAAATCCATTTAAAATCACTGTTGTTGGCCGGGTGTGGTGACTCACACCTGTAATCCCAGCACTTTGGGAGGCCAAGGTGGGCAGACTGCTTGAGCTCAGGAGTTCAAGACCAGCCTGGGCAACATAGCAAAATCCCACTGCTACAAAAAAAATATATAAAAATTCGCCAGGCATGGTGACACACCTGTAGTACCAGCTACTTGGGTGGCTGAGGCAGGAGGATCACTTGAGCACAGGACTACAGTGGGCTGCATGCCACTGCACTTCAGCCTGGGTGACAAAAGTGAGACCCTGATTCAAAAATAAAATAAAATGAAATGAAATTAAAACGTCTGTTGTCTAAAAATTGATCATATGGCATAAGTAAAGAAAACTGATGAGCAGTTAGGAAAACTGGATTCATGACTTTTACAAACTGTGGAGTCATCATGGGCAGCACATCACTTCCCCAGTGTCTCCCTTTCTGTGCCTACACTATGGGGTAAATTATGCTTCTCAGAAATATGCATGTGCCTGAAATGTAGCCCTCAACATGAACTTTAAAGAAACCATATTCAGGCCAGGCAAGGTGACTCAAACCTGTAATCCCAGCACTTTGGGAGGCCAATGAAAGAGGACTGCCTGAGGTCAGGAGTTTGAGACCAGCCTGGGCAACATAGTGAGACCCTGTTTTTCTACCAAAAAAAATTTTTTAGTAGTCGGGCATGGTGGCACACGCCTGCAGTCCCAATTACGTGGGAGGCTGAGGTAGGAGAATCGCTTAAGCCCATGAGTTCAAGGTTAAAATGAGCTATAATCACACTACTGCACCCCAGCCTGAGCAACAGAGCAAGACCCCACCTCTTAAAAAAGAAAAAAAGAAAGGGAAAGAAAAAAGAAACCATTATTTACTAAAACACTTCAGACAATAATGAAAAAAGTTCAGTAAGAATTGTGGAATACGCTGTAATACAATGCCCCACCAACCCAAGGAGTCACACAAATTTGGTCATAGACTTCAAAGGATAAGTCTCAAACATCTCCTTTTGTGGAGACAGTGGAAGCAGTGGACAGTAACAGGAAAAGTATGGGCTCTGGAGTCAGAATTTGGCCTGCTATCACTCCAAGCAAGTAACTACTCTAAGCTTGACTCACCAGTAAAGCAGGGAAAGTCATCCAGCGTCCATTAATTTCACTACACTATGTACCCGGTGTTACGGCAGGTGTTAAGCCAAATGTGATGTGTCTCCCTTCAAGGTGCTTAAAGCCTAGGGGGGAATACGTGGTGATGGGAATTCCATGATGAAGCACAGGTCAAGGGCCTGGAGCCCAGTTAGTCTGCAACAGTAATGGTAATCGACAATAGTACACTGTTATGTTGCAATTATATAATCAGTATCATTCTTCTTTATAAATAATGTTATGCATTTCCTGGAAAAGAGTAAGTCAATTATTGTATAACAAGACACAGAAAAGGGGTTTTTGGAGTCAAATGGTAGACCATCCTTTAAGTCTTCTAAAAAAAATTTACAGCTGCAACAAACTAAACCATGATAGCTTCTCTCTAGATAGGAATTTTAATTTCATTTACTGTTACAGGAACTGTAAGTTCAGGAAACTAATGTTGACAGTTTGATTTATGAATTTTGACATATTTCTTGAACTGGGATTACATTACAAAGAAGTGGAATTCTAAGCAAGCCAGATCTTGCCTATACATTCAATCTTCAAATCAATAAGCTGAGATTTGGTACAACTTGCTTCTGACAAGAGGAAAAACATACAGTCCAATTGAGGTAAGACATTGCCCTGTAATTTAAAAGTTCCTTAACATACTTTCAGAATTGAGCTAGAAGAGATTTTGGAATTCACACAAAAAGCACTTCAGCTCTTTAATAGATAATAATGAGAGAGAAATTCAAGTCAGAAAGCATTTATGACAAGAATAAAAATTACTCTCATCCTAAAGAAAGTTCTCACATTTGTTTTCATTTTACTTCCTCCATAGAGCCCCATCTATTAGAAAAAGTAATATACACAGAATACAGAATATAAGGGTTACTTCGAACTTTGCAAATCCTTGTGAAATGTCATCTACAAATTTCTATGTAAATACATACAATGGGGAGACACTGGAATGAACTATATCTTTTCAATTCCAGAGGGACTGGTGGGGAGGGGAAGGGGAGGGGAGGGAAGTATTATAGTTAGAGACATAAGACAATCCATTATATACTTACTTTTTTTTTTTTTTTTAAGACAGAGTCTCACTCTGTTGCCCAGGCTAGAGTGCAGTGGCACGATCAAGGCTCACTGTAGCCTCGACCTATTGGGCTCAATCAACCCTCCCACCTCAGCACCCCCAAGCAACTGGAGTACTGGCTAATTTTTTAATTTTTTTGAGAAAGAGTCTTATTACGTTGCCCAGGCTGGTCTCAAACTCCTGGGCTCAAGCGATCCTCCTGCCTTGGCCCCCCCCAAGTAACTGGAAATACCGGCTATTTTTTTTAGAGATGGGAGGTCTTACTATGTTGCCCAGGCTGGTCTCAATCTCCTGGGCTCAACTGATCCTCCTGCCTCGGCTTCCGCAAGTACTAGGATTGTAGACATGAGATACTTCCTATACATGATCACAATGAATCCTCCCAACCCCACAAGGTATGACTGCCCCTATTTTATACATGAAGAAGCTGAGATTCAGAGAGCTTAAGACACTTGTCCAAATTTAAACAGCTAATAGATAGTCAACTAAGAGGCAACACTGAGTTTACTGAACTCTAAAGTCTCACAAGCTCTCTGCCTGTTGTAAGGCTCCTCTATGAAGAGCATACATGTGGATCCAATGTTACAAGCCAAGCAATGACAGAAAAGTCAGTGACAGGAGAACACAGTGCTCAGACATTTTCTGTTTGTTTGTTTTTTTTTTTTTACCCTCACTGAGGCTAGAACGCAGTGGCACAATCATGGTGCACTGCAGCCTCCACCTCCTGGGCTCAAGCAATCCTCCTACCTCAGTCTCCCAAATAGCTGGGACTACAGGCATGCACCAACATATTCAGCTAATTTTTAAATGTTTTTTAGAGATGGAGTCTTACTATGTAGTCTGGCTGGTCTCCAACTTCTGAGCTCAAACAATCTCCCGCCTCAGCCTCCCAATGTGCTTGCTGGGTTTACAAGTATGAGCCACTGCACCTAGCTCCCCACGCATTTTCAATAGCCGGCCTGGAATTCCCCAATTAGGCAGAGAGTTAGGGTATTGAAGCTTCCTATAAAGAAAGAAAAATGTGTATCTGGGAAAGAGAGTGAAGACCTTGGGAGATGGGTTTCATGAAAGACGAAGCATCAAGGGAGGAGCAAAGATAAAAGTGGTGGTAACAGTGGTATAACTAAGAAGGTATGGAGGTTGCTAAAGTAAAATTGAGTGATACCCAAATAAAATGCTTCATATGTCACAGTTTTACTGGTGATCAGTTTATGTATGTGTATCACACTAAAGACTTATTAAGTAAAACCAAAAACAACAGCACACGTATACTGAAATATGCATCAGAATCAACAACCCATAACCTATTTACACACAGAAACTGATTATAGGTAGAGTGTAAGTCAGGGGGCGAGTAGAGGGCAGAACAGTAGAGTGAGGGCTGTGGAAGAGAAAGTGTTTCTGCACATGTCAACAGGGTACCTGTGACCTTGAGTTCTGAAGGCCAAGTTAAGGTCACTCAGGGAAAGTATGAAGGTTGGGAAGTCCACACAGTGCTAGTATAGGCTGAAAATATAGAAGCTGGCCCTGCATGAGCACCAAAGGTCATGCTACCCTGGCCTATTTCAGGGCCAGAAGGAGGAGGGGGAAGGAGGAGGAGGGAGGAGGGAGGAGGGAGGAGGGAGGAGGAGGAGGAGGAGGAGAAACTGAACAGCATTTCCATAACCTTTAGCAGAATGGACATATGGCCCATACTAGTCAATAAAATTTCCTTGGTGGGCGGAAGGTAGAAAAACTAGATCATCTGTCCATCTGATTTGAAAAATGCATTTGGCTTTATGAAATAAAAATATTTGGGTTTTCTTCTAATAAAGATTCACTTAAAGAGGTTATGACAATAGTGAAGAAAAGAGGAATGGGGAAGAAAAAGGTAAACCACACATTCCTTATTCTAACAAAGAAGAAGCTGAAGAATGCTTTCTTCATGTTTTCAGCATTAGTATCTTCGTGCTTCTTACAATAGAAACCAAAACAGAATCTCCATTTAGGTCCACAAAAGTTTAGAAGTAAACTAATCACTACAGTTGTATCAAGGAAATACTATGCAAGTTGAGAACAAAAAAACAAAGTAAGAATAAAAGTCAATAAGGATTTGCCACCTCCCTACCATGACGTGGTAAAGGGAAATCTAGCAATTCCTTCACAATTCAGGAAACACCACATCTATCACATGTACAGACTTAAGCATTAAAGACTTATGAGAATTTGGGGTAAAATACATTTCTGTGCAGATTTCCAATCTGAGGCCAGGTACCTTAGGTACTTTGATTCTCTTAAATCTTGCCCAAAGACAAATATCTCAAAGAAAGATGACCACCCTTCCCAGCACTTTGGGAGGCCGAGACGGGCGGATCACGAGGTCAGGAGATCGAGACCATCCTGGCTAACACGGTGAAACCCCGTCTCTACTAAAAAATACAAAAAACTAGCCGGGCAAGGTGGCGGGTGCCTGTAGTCCCAGCTACTTGGGAGGCTGAGGCAGGAGAATGGCGAGAACCCAGGAGGCGGAGCTGGCAGTGAGCTGAGATCCGGCCACTGCACTCCAGCCTGGGCGGCAGAGTGAGACTCCGTCTCAAAAAAAAAAAAGATGACCACCCTTCCAACTGATACCATGCTCCTGGCAGTCCAGTGCCTGTCCTTAGAGAGAAATGCTCCTGGCACAGCCAGCCCAGAGGACACATCACCCCCCTGTTCCTCTCTGACAGGCCTCACCACACGAACTTTTGCTACAGCTTCTAGTGCACGTGTGTCATTCCACCACTAAAGTGACTGTCTTCTCCAGAGCATGCAGCACACGGCAGTTCTCACTCAGCAAGTGCTAGCTGAGTTAAATCACACTTGGTCTCTGGGCCTTGGGTTTCTTCATTTAGAAAATGATGGTGGAAATATCTTTTCAGCCCTTTCCACAGAGGTATCATAAGGCTCCAACAAACTCAAGCAGATGAAAAGAGCTCCAGAAAATGGAAAGGGCCACAAGAGTATAAGGGGGCCATCCAGCAGGTGGGCACCACACTCACTGCAATGGATGAAGTTACACAGACAACACAGACACAGCTGGGCTTAAAAGACTCTTACTCAAAATTCAGAGGACTCAGGCAGTGCCCAAAGATTTTAGGAAAATTTGTGTCAGGACTAGTTTTGAGATTCTGATTCAAAGAGGCAAGCACGGTCCCCAGATGCTGTCAGAATGGAAGCTTCACAGAAGATATTCATACCTTGCCTGACTTACCCACCAAAGGATCCCTAAGGCTGGGAACATTCGTATTTGATGAATGGGTGAAATCAGAAACAAGGATGCGAGGACCCCCAGAGCTCCAGACTTCAGCCGGGAGGGAGTCAAAGGGGCCTGGCTGACCTAGGAGACCCAGACTGACCAGCCTCCAGCCTGAAGTCCCTCAGGAAGTCTATTTTAAACCCTTTTCTCCAACCTTTTGGAAAGTTCTCACCATTGTGCAGGGAAGTGAGCACAGGCCTGAGAACTCAATAGGCAAACAAATCTAAATTCTACCCTGGGCTCTGCACCTCACTAACTGGATGGCCTCTCCTTAAAATGTGGTTACCAGAACCTGCTTTGCAAGGCTGATACAAAGATTAAAGTTGATAATACATGTAATTCACTAAGCACAATGCCAGGACATAGTAAACACTAAACAATAAATCATCAGTCCCTTTTGTCTTCTGGGCAAAGGAGGAACCCAAATTAGGCTAGATGCTACGAAATCTCTCCCAACTCAGATCTTTAGTCTTGGAGCAGAGACAGAGCCAAATTTCCCTTAAAGCCCTAGAGGGGTTAGAAGTGAGACAACCCATCAAGACAAAACACTGAGAATTACTGGTCCCGTGATAAGGACCTGCTACATAACCATCCATTCCATTTTCCCAAAACTATAACCAAAGTCATCTGAGTACTAGTGAACTCTATCCCTTGAGGCAACAATGAGCGAGGCAAGTATCTGTAACACCCAGCTGGAACCAGGACTTGGATACAAGAAAAAAGAAGACTCCAGCACATCCAGAATAAGATTTCAGTGTTGTGTCAGTCTTTGGAAGGAGGAAAAAAATCCCAGAGGTAATGCTTTCAGGTTCAGGCCTTTTGTTGACACAGGTAAGAAACTGGGAGAAACAGAGGCATTTGAGTTGATACTCAAAGAATGAACTCCTTCATAGCCTCTAAACTGTTTGCTGAGAAATCAGCAGTGCTATTAGCAACTGCACAAGTGACAGGACACAGCATCGACTTCCTGTGCGCCCCAGTGACCTCTACACAGCAGCACTTGGGCACACTTCATATTTACTTATGGTGCAATCTGATCCTGACTTCAGTGAGTTATTTCACAAGCCTTTTAAGGGTTACTACATTTTGTTCCTATAAGAGGCCAGTCCAAATTAGCAACAAAAGAATAGTTAGTTAAACACAAGAAAAACCACCTCTTTTGTGCTCAAGAAAGGCAGTCCTGGTCATTAAAAAGGTAAAGTGTTTTATTCTCTATCAACTTTCTTTTGCAAAAATCAGTCCAGTAATTTCCCAAGGGGGAATTAGTAGTCTCACTCTGCTGAAGATGAGGATTGCCAAAATGGTGCACCCATATACTAAAAGTGTAAGTTGTCTAGCATTTGGTTCTGTGCCATGTCTCACAGGAATTATTCCAGTTATCAATGGCTACGTAACAAATTACCTCAACATTTAGCATCTTAAAGTGGCCATTTTATTTTCAGTCCTTCTCCCTGCCTTTGGTTTTCAGACTAGATGATTTCTAATGATGTATCTTAAAGTGTACTGGCTCTTCCCTCTGTGATCCTTCTTGAGGTTAAGCATATTTGGTTTTTTTTTTTTTTTTATTGTAGATACTATATTTTTCAGTTCTAGAATTTCCATTTGGTTCTTTCTTATAGTTTCTATTTCTCTGCTGAGATATCCTATCTTTCCACTCTTATGAAGCGTATTTCCTTTACATCCTTGAGCATGGTTACATTTGGTACTTTAAAATCCTTGTCTGCTAAGCCCAGTATCTGAGTCCTCTCACAGTCAGTCTCTGCTGATTATCTTTTCAACTGAGAACAGGTCACATTTTCCTGAACATCAAGTAGTTTTAAACTGCATCCTGGACATTACAGGATATATTATGCTGTAGCAATTCTGGATTATATTATATTCCTCTAAAGAGTGTTGGTTTTTTTTTTAGAGGGCAATTATCAATTATCTACAGTGTAAGTTGGACTTACACTATAAACTCTAGGGTGGGAACTCAAATCTCAACACAATTATTTCAACCTTAGCTTAGCTGCTTGGAGCCTGCCCCACACGTGTGATTCAGGCATTAGCAGAGATTTAGATAGTTGACACCCAGAGTTTGGGGTCTGTTTTCTACTTTCCACAACTGCCCCCTCACTTTCCAATGCTATGGTTGCCCTCAAACTGTTCTATGATTCTTCAAGCTAGAAAGACTGAAGATTTTGTAACAGACTCTTCACTGCCCTGCCTGCCACACACTGTGTCATTCCCTTCTTCCAAGTGTCAATTTCACTCCAGAATCTGCCCGTTTGTGTCAAATTTGAGTGTCTTCACACGACTGTTTTTTGCCCGAAGTTTGTAATTGCTATTTGAAGAAGGATCAGTCCAACAGTAACTTCCTGGGCTACTAACAGAAGCAGGACCTACATCACTTATTTGTTTTCCCTACTTTTCACTTTTTCTCATAATACTATAGGTCATAAATTCAGAAAGGGCTTTGCCCAGTAGGGGGGCCCTGATCTGTGTGGCATCAGCTGGGCAAGTAAGAAACTGAGGATGGATCTACTCCCAAGGTGGTTTCTCACACACATCTCATGCCTTGGTGTTCATTCACTAGGCTTTTCCTCTCTCCTCATTGTATCTTATCTTCCAGGGCTTTTCCATGTGTATTCAGCAACTCACAGCAAGGTGATATCTGGGAATCTATACTTCTTACATGGTGACTGGCTTCTAAGAAGCCAGAAATAGAATCAGCTAGACCAGTTACGGGCTATGCTAGAAATAGTATAGGATCACATATTTGATTGCTCACAGCAGCCACAGGGCCTGCCCAGATTCAAGTGGATGGAGAAACAGATGCCAACCGTTGGCAGAGGAGTGGCAAAGTCATACTGCAAAGAAACACATGTACAATGCAAGACATTCTGCCACCATCTTAGAAAAACATAATCTGGCACAAATTTAATTAATATTTAACTAAGCAAATCAAATGCCACCCAAAGTAAAACTCCAGAAAAATATAGAAAGGTGAGATCAATCTGAAGCATATGGTCCAATTGTCCTGAGATCTTTCTTACCATTCTCTCACATTCTCGATATAATTACCTTCAAGCTGTTCTGCACATAAGAGGTTTCTAAAAGCAGCCTACTAGGTCCTCAAAGACTTCATATTTAAATATTATATTCCTTTTATATCCATTTTAAAACACCTAGAAGAAAAGGCTTATGATGCTATCGTCCATAAACATAGGATATAGATCTAAGCTTTGTTTTTTCTTAATAGGCAATAATAATTAGTGTTTATTAAATATCTACTGTGTGTTAGAAATTTGTCTAGGCTCCAAAGAGCCTATATGTTAACACATACATATATATACATATGTGTAAGTATACGTAGGGGGGTGTGTGTGTGTGTGTGTATACATATAAAATATACATCTCTCTATCCAAGCTACTTTCTAAGCACCTTAGGTTTTCACTCCAAAAGAGTGAATGTCTGCCAAAGACTATATTCTAAATGAAGCTATACATGTATAATACATACTAAGAAGTCCTCTTACCTTGTCTTGGTTATCTTTATTCTTGTAACACAGATTTCCAATCAGACGAATAAGATGAGACTTAAATCCCTCGGCCACATTGGAGATGTCACCTTCTGCTCTCACGCAACCACAATTACTGAAGATGTTTGTGGTTTCCCTTCCAGTTACATGAATTACCCGTAAAAGATCTATAACCAAAAGAGTAAACTTCATTTTCCACAGAAAAGTAACTTTTAGTATTTTGTACTAATAGTTTTCTATAACCAAATCTAATTTATTTTAATAGACTAAAGGTAGAGCACAGAAAGCTTTATTTAAATAATGATTACAAAGCTCTTCTGCCTTTGCTTTAAATAAGGATTAAAAGGCTCTTCTGCCTTTGCTTTAAATGTTGTGACTCTAGTTTTGGGGAGATAAGCCATAATGACTACCCCAACTCAGAGTTTCTATTTATCTACAAAGAAAAGTTAGCTAAAAGTTTACTAGCACCTTTCTTACAAAAAGGTTCCCAATCTCAACTTCTTTATGAAAGAACTCTTCTAATAACTTCAGTCAGTGAAGTCTAAAACCCAGTATCTATCCATAATGATGCATATGACAGAAACCAAGAAGAGTGCTTATTTTTCCCTCATCCGACTGGCCAAATCATCAGAAGCCAACATGTGTTCTCCATACCTCACTCCAGCTACATTCAGGAGAAAGAACTTACTACTGCTCTACTCTATGAGCGCCTCCAGGCAGCCAATGAAAACAGACAATCTTCCAGGAACTGCATTTCAGTGTTTCCGCATTTAACCCTCTCAACAAACCTATACAGGAAAGTATCCCTTCCCCAGTGTTATAATGAAGAAAACAACAGGCTCAGAAAAGTGCAGAGCTGGGATGGCAACCCACATCGAGCCTGGCTCCAAACTCAGGCTCTTTCCATAATCACTCAGTGTCCAGGTTCACGGTGTTTTATTCAAATTATCACTAAAAGCACTGTACTCAAAATACAACACTGATGAGGAATTCTAAGGATCTTCCTCTACAGCTCACTGCTAGCTCATCTATCCTGCTAGACACAAAGTCATCGTTCTCAGTACACTGGTCTCCAAAGTAAGTATCATCTTTTTAAAGGAAAAAATTGCAAATAATGCATAGCAAACCTAAGCATAGCCAGCCACAAGGAACAGGTTCTACTTCAATTATTTTGCAAACAGCTTTTTAGCAAGGTTGGTAATACTTTTAACAATGGTTTCTTGTTTAAAACCACTTTCTCATAAGATTTGTATATATAATGTGTACAAAACACCATTCTATGTGTTCACTAAATGTAAATGGGAAAAATTTACTGTCACATTTTGCAAAGCTATAGTAATATAAAACACAATCATCATTGCAAACCTCCCCTGCCCCACCATCTTCATCACATCCTATATTGATGAAACATCTACCATGTGCATCTACAGGCATTGTTATCCTCATATTACCGAGAAGGAATTTTCGGTTAAACAGAAGGGAAGTGGCTGAAAAACCATGTGGGCTCAGGTTTATCTGGCCCGCCTGAACTGTTACAACACTGTGATTCCTCTCAATAAAATATATTCACAAAATTCCCAAAAGTACACTGGAAATTAAGGATTTGTATTTGGATTTACATTACAGTATGACAAGCCAAAGATTTCTTAGCTAAAAATACAATGTGTGATATTTCACTCACCAATCACTCTTTCCAGCAAGCCAGGGAAAACCTGCAGATAGCCGAGCAGCTCAGTATTCGCAGTCATTTCGCACAGGACATCGAGAAGTCTAATCGTAGCCAGTGCCTCCTAGAAAGAAAATAAAACATAACTTTAAAGCATATTTTAAGTGAAATGATTTAACTGTTATAAATAACTGTAAGATAATAAAATATTTCAATAAATTTAAAGTCAGTGATTGTAATAAGTCAAAGAGAAAAACAAAACTATGAAGAACAAAACAGAAGTATGAAATATGTACACGACTCATCATTTTCACTAACAGCAGACATCTGCCATCAAGAATGCAAGATTATGTGTCATTATGTGTCTTCTTGGAGCAAAGAGTCAGAAAAGTTCTTATTCAAGCAAAAAGACATTCCAACAGTGGAATAAATGTTCAAAATTACTAGCTATGTACATGACATTTATGCAAATACTTTCTTTTTAAAGCATTCCCAGCATGCAAATTCCACTTTAAAGATACAAATAGCCCATGAGATACATTAATTTCTTGTCCACAGAAATCCTGTAAAATGCTGTGGTTGAAAAAACTCTGGCTTTAAGAACTTGCATAATTTCTGGGTAAATATGAACTTCTATGCAATATCTTGGTAGATCAGAAAGACAGTATTATTTGAAAACGCTACTTCACATAGCTACTAAATAATTTATTATCAAATACACTGCATGACCAAGAAACTGCCCAGTACCAACTGCACAGCATTAGTCTATATAAAAATTTTAAATGTAACTTTTGTCTAGATTTTGAACCCCATTTTTAAAGTACCCATTATTTGACAAAATGTGGCAGAGATTATAAAGTTAGTCCATAAAGATAACATTTGTCACTTTGGGAGGCCGAGGTCAGAGGATCACTTGAGGTCAAGAGTTCAAGATCGGCCTGGTCAATATGGTGAAATCCCGTCTCCACTAAAAAAATATAAAAATTAGTCAGGCGTGGTAGCGGGCGCCTGTAATCCCAGCTACTAGGGAGGCTGAGGCAGGAGAATCATTTCAACCCAGGAGGCGGAGGCTGCAGTGAGCCAAGATCATACCACTGGACTCTGGCCTAGGCAATAGAGCAAGACTCTGTCTCAACCAAAAAAAAAGAACATTCTTCAAAAGAAAAACAAATTACTTCCTTGTTAATGCTAAATGTGTATTTACTGCTTTCTAATTAAGAGATTTAAAGGTAATATATTAATATAGTATTCTGAAATCTCAAAATAAATAGCAAGAAACAACACATATTTTTAATGTCTTGGATCTTTAATTTTATATCACAGCCTTCTTTTGCTGAAGAGTTAAAGGGGAAAAATCTCAATTAGAAGTCTAAAGTTAGTACCATGTTAAAACGAGTCTTGACCAAGTCCATCAATTTCACAAAGCTTCAACAACCTCTTTTATTAAAGGCGTAGTTGCCCAGATTGTTTTCTTGAGATACCACTGCTCCTTCAAGAATAGACCTAGGGCAGACCATGCAAAAGGTAACCGTGGACACCTCATCCTAGCAGATAACAAAGATGCTATTACAGGCTACTAGGGTCATGTCAGAAATTCGGAATCAGAAACAACTTGATGAGGTTCCCACTGGCCAGCGGTGGCACATTAAACACCAGAAAGAATTACGGCAGCAGACTGAAAACAAAGCGAGTGGTTTTAAAGCTATGGCTTCCTGATGAAAATAAAACAAAACAAACCAACTCACTGGTCATCTTTGAATGATGCCACAAAACCAACTCATTACTCTGAAGATTGGTAATCAAGGGGGAAAACAATCAAGCACTTATCCTGCCTTTCTTCATCCCGTGTACCTCACAGAACCTAAGAATTGATTATGGAAAGTTTCTCTTTAAAAAATACTCCTGCTAATAAACAAAGAATGAACAATAATGTTCAAATGCCACCATTTTGCAACCCCTAAAGAATTCATGGATCTAGGTAATCATTAATGACTGCTAATATCACAAAGACATAACCAAGCCTCATGTGCTTCTTGATGAAAATAGTATCACCAACAACGAAACACTACTGCAAAAATAAACAGAAAAAAAAAACCTAACCCAAATCTGAATATGCCTCTGGAACTAATTTTCATTCACTGGAAATGCAAGGTAAAGAAGAATATGTTAAGTGCCATCTTGGAGACATACTCATCAAAATCTGAAATGTAGAAAAGTCTATGGGAAAAACAACCCAGTTTCTCCAACAAATAAGTAGCAGAGGAAAAAAAAGAAGAGGGAAGGGGAACCTATACACTAGAGTAAAGTTACGTCAATCAGTTGCAACATACGGCCCTTCTCTTTATGCTGTTTCAGCAAAACAAACTTGAAAAAGATTATTAGACAATGGGGGAAATCTGAATATTATTTATTTGATAATACACGTTATTATTAGCTATTTTAGATGTTCTCATCGTATTATACTTGTGTCTGAAGACTCCTTATCTTTGAGAGTAACTGATGAAATATGTTGGAGCTTTGAATCAGTCCATGGCAACTGGCATAAGAACGAGTGGAACTGTGGAGGACAGAAGAATGGTGATGAAGGGGAAGCTGCTGAAGCCAGGGGATGGCAGACGGAGTTTAAGTACACTTTCTTCTTAGTCTATGTTTGAAATTTTCCATGTTAAAACGACAGGAACAAAATTAGAGGTTGGAAGAGATGAACTGGAAGTCTCCTTCCAGCTCTTAAATTCTATGATATTGGCCCGGTGCGGTGGCTCAAGCCTGTAATCCCAGCACTTTGGGAGGCCGAGACGGGCGGATCACAAGGTCAGGAGATCGAGACCATCCTGGCTAACACGGTGAAACGCCGTCTCTACTAAAAAAAAATACAGAAAAACTAGCCGGGCAAGGTGGCGGGCGCCTGTAGTCCCAGCTACTCCAGAGGCTGAGGCAGGAGAATGGCGTAAACCCGTGAGGCGGAGCTTGCAGTGAGCTAAGATCTGGCCACTGCACTCCAGCCCGGGCGACAGAGCAAGACTCCGTCTCAAAAAAAAAAAAAAAAAATTATATGATATTAACTAAAATAAACCTAAAAGAAAATTAATCTATCCCCACCTAACACATCCCCAATTTTAGTCATTAAAATCATTTTATTAATGAAGTGTTTTTAATGAGCATCTGGAAATTAGTAATGAAAAAACAGCCAGGAAAATTTACTCTCTTAAAAAATAAGATTAATGAGTAAAATGCCCTTCCAGATATTTAAAAGTCTTATGAAACTAATATTAATTAAATCAGGCACTAGTGCAAAAAAAAAAAAAAAGGCCAGCAAATGAAGGGAATATTGTGAAAGATTTTGAAGTGAGCAAAAAAAAAAAGATTAGTCTCCTATCTCACCTGTCTCAGTTAACACTGTCATTTAGTATCTTTGAGCAATTTTACAGCTTTCTAAGTTACAGAAAACTTATATTAATACAGAATTATTCCTGTCCATTAAAATGCCAATTAGTTATATCTGCCTGGACTGCAACTCCTTTCTCCATAGATGAGTTTTTGCATTTATTTGTATGTCCGTTTCAGCATTTCTTTATGGCATATAAACATATATCTCTCTGAATTCTCCCTTCTCTAGCTGTTAACATCTTACTGGTTCCCTCCAATTTGTTTGGAGGGAACCGGTAATTGTCCAAAAAAATAAAAGAATTTAGGATATGACACAGGTAGGTGGGAGGATCCTCAAGCCCAGGAGCTGGAGAATACAGCAAGCTATGATTGCACCACTACACTCTAGCCTGGGCAACAGGGTGAGACTCTGTCTCAATTAAGAAAAAAAAAATTAGTGGAAAGGATAAGATTATTCACTAAATGGTACTGAAATAATAATGAACAGATAACATTTAGGGAACATTAACTTGTACCAATCAGCATATTAAATGTTTATATTCAAATACAACCTGGCTGGGCACGGTGGCTCACGCCTATAATCTTAGCACTTTGGGAGCCTGAGGCAGGTGGATCACCCAAAGTCAGGAGTTCAAGACCAGCCTGGCCAACATGGCGAAACCCCATCTCTACTAAAAATACAAAAATCAGCCAGGCATGGTAGTGGATACCTGTAATCCCAGCTACACAGAAGGCTGAGGCAGGAGAATCAGTTGAACCCGGGAGATGGAGGTTGCAGTGAGCCAAGACCTCACCACTGTATTCCAGCCTGGGCAACAGAGCAAGACTCTATCTCAAAATAAAAAAAAATAACAATAATATAACCCATTTCAAGAAAAAGAAGGGCAGAGAGAGGATGAGTAACTTTTCCAAAATCATATACCTGTAACAGAAGAAATCAAGATTCAAACCCAGTCAGTCTCACACCAAAGATTTTATAATCTTGAATAGTCAAAAGACATAAATAATTCATTTGGATCCATAACTCACTCCTTGCTCAAAAATAAATTCTAGATAAATAAAAAATGAGAACTAAGTACTGAAAGAACTAGACTATGTAGGTGTATATTTCCACAATCTAAGTGGAGAATTTACTTAAAAAACAAACAAAAATCTTCTTGGCTGTCAGCTCTCAAAAAAAAAAAAAGAAATCCAGAGGCCAGAAGGATAAAATTGATAACCTTAATTAGATTAAACACAAACAAAAAACGACTAAAAGGCTAACAGAACATCAGAAATAAATTCAAACAAAAATTACGTGAACAACAGTTTACTGTATGTATGACAGAAAGATTAATTTCCAGAAAATGCTTTTTAATAAATGCATTTTAAAGAGTAACCTAATATGCAAAACAAACATAATGGTCACTGAAAAACATTAACGAGAAATAGTAATTATATCAGATCTGCAAAAGGCAGCTCATGCAATCTTGTGTTGCATTGGTGTGCAATTTAGAAATCTCTCTAAAGTTTTTAAAAATACCTAATTCTTCGACCCAGCAATTCAACTCCAGGAATTTATAATCTCAGATTTACTTGTCCGAAATTTGTACAAGGATGTTCACTATAACATTATTTGTAAAGGTTCAAAGAAAAAAAAAGCCACCTGAAAGCAGTTGAAACGTCTACAGGGAACAAATGAAAAAATTATGATACGTCTATATAATTAAATAAATAAATATAAATACGTCTATATAATTAAATATTATTCATTAAAAAAATACAATGAATATACACATGCTAAAGTGCAAAGATGTACAAGTTATAAGTAAAAATAGCAAGCTGAAGAACAGTGTAAAAAATGAAAACAAAAAACATATAGGTGTGTATATACAAAAAAAACCTTTGAAAAGAAAACAAAAAAAAAGGATATGCATATAGATCTATAGAAAACAAACAGAGGCTGGGCAAAAAGGGGAAAACTTTGTAACCTTTTTTTTTTTTTTAAGATGGGAGTCTTGCTCTGTCGCCCAGGCTGAGGTACAATGGCACAATCTCGGCTCACTGCAACCTCCGCCTCCCGGGTTCAAGCGATTCTCCTGCCTCCACCTCCCAAGTAGCTGGGATTACAGGCGTCTGCCACCACGCCAGGCTAATTTTTGTATTTTTAGTAGAAACAGGGTCTCACCATGTTGGTCAGGCTGGTCTCAAACTCCTGACCTCAGGCGATCAGCCCACTTCGGCCTCCCAAAGTGTTGGGATTATAGGCCTGAGTCACCAGGCCCAACTGAAACTTTATGTTTCACTGACTTCAGCTTAAATAATTTTTAACAACAAAGCAAATACTATTTGCCTTATACAAACATTTAAGCCCTTCATATGTGGAAAAAATGCACTATTTATTGTAGAATATGTATTAAATATGTATTATGTAGCTAAATATGTAATACCTACTGCATAACAGGTACTACAGTATGGCCTAAACTGGGGTTGCAAAGATTAAAACAGAATGCAAATCCCACAACCTGAGGACAATTATTGTGTTATATGGGTATCAGAAAATACAAAGCTAAAAAGAATGTTTTTTAAGCTTTCAGAGAAAAGGCAAGGCTTGCCACCAGTGAACAAGATTCAGAACTGACAAAAATATATCAAAAACTGGAAATAAGTATATAAAATATATCAAAAGACAGGAATTAACATGAGAACCCAAAACTATTTTTATAAAGAAACATATGAAGAAAACCTTGGGATTTTAAAGCCAAACAATTACATCAATTAAAAAACACGTGCTATAAATACAACTGTTTCCATTCTCACTTTTCAGTCACAGCATTGAGAACTTTATTGAATATCTATCGTCTCCTAAAAAGATCACCAATGAGTAAATGCAGTGGTTTGGCAGAAGAATGGCTGGGGAGGAGGAGGCAGGTGGAAAGCCCTATTTGTAGCTTTTGCTGGTGTCCATGGCATAACTACTTCCACCATGGATGATTTCAAGGTACTAACAATTTAACAATCAGCTCATAAAGTTCTAAGTACTCAATAATCAACTCTTAGAAGTTACCACAGGCCAGCTCCAGCATACCACTTGGTCTTTGGCATATTTAAATACTGACATAAGGGGTCCCCTTTAAAAAAAAAAAAGTATGACATATCTACATTAATATGCACAAGTCATAAATGTACAACTCAATAAACTTCCAAAAGTAAATTAATTTGGCTTTGCAAAAGAAAACTGCCTATGATTTTGTTTGTTTGTTTGTTTGTTTGTTTTGAGACAAGGTCTCACTCTTCCCCAGGTTGGAGTGCAGTAGTGCAATCACAGCTCACTGCAGCCTCAACCTTCTGGGCTTAGGCAAGCCTCCCATCTCAGCCTCCCCAGTAGCTAGGACCACAGGCGCACACCACCACGCCCAGCTAATTCTTTGTTTTTTTGTACAGATGGAGTCTCCTTATGTTGCCCAGGCTGGTCTCCAACTCCTGGGCTTAAGCAATCCTCCCACACCTTGGCGCCCCAAAGTATTGGGATTACGGGCATGAGCCACTGTTTCCAGTCTAACATTTTCCATTCCATTAATATATAAAAATACTTCCCATCTTAGAGAAAAAAGTCTGAAGGAAAAATAAAAGTTTTCCTAAATATGAAAAGCATTTTCAGGAATTTCTCACTACAATACTGAAATCACCTATCCTTTAATCAGAAGTGCCTTGAAAAGTTTAAAGATGTGATCTGTCTTTTCTCTGTCTCCTAGAGAATTTTAAAACTTTTCTTAAGCATGACTCACTGCTCCTCCTGCTGGAAACAAAGGCAAATCTATCTCCAGAAAGTAAAAGCAAGCCCCTGAATAAAGACCTTTCTTTTCTATCACAGAAAATGAGAACTAAAGTAACGACCTGATTGTAAGACCTAACATGGTCTATATGACAAAGCACAGAAAATTAATACCAAAATGGTCCTGAACAAAAGTATATTCACAAAAACGGAAATACACTCTAGTGGTCGAGCAGTCACAGCCATGAGCTGCATTTACAACAGGAGTTAACAATTTCACAGTATTACACACTACTCTCTGGGAAACACTACGGATCACATTCTCTACCTTCCCACCTGTGGACAGTGGATGAGTATCCACTCTGGATTCCAATCCCTCTCCTCCAGTCTCACCCATTTGCCGATGGTGATTCCAGCATCAATTACTCCCTCTCTGCCTGACCATTCGTATCAGCATACAAAGGAACTCTCTATCATCTTCTATTAAAATGTGTTTAAATCAGCTTTACTGAGGTATAATATACATGTAATGAAATAATCCATCTTAAGTATACAGTACAGAGTTGTGTCAAGGTATACAGCTAAATGCCACATTCTATTATTAAGAAAGTTCCCTCACGTCCCCCTGCAATCAATTCCACTCCTTCATTTCCAGATCCAGGTAACATCTGATCTATTTTCTGTCATGACCGATATATCTGGCCTGCTACAGAATCCCACAGAAATGGAATCAGCCAGCATGTTCTCTAGTCTGTCTGGCTTCTCTCCCTCCACACTTTTGAGATTCTTCCCTGTCGTATCACAAGTGCATCCTTTTTACAGCTGAGTGGTCCAGAGAAAGAACAATTCTAACTTTATCACAGAAGAAAGGAGAACAGATAAAAACAGCTAGTTCTGAAGTAAAGAGGAGAGATAGAGAATTAACACAAGCTCCCTTCCACGTCCTGATAAAACAAGACCTGAATGATCTAAGGTAGGCTTAAGGAGAGTAAAAAAATAGTTTAAATAATTAACCAGGACAGTATACAACTAGGAATCTCCTATAAAGAAGAGAAGAAGCAAACCGTCTAGAAAGCAGTTTGGTAGTATGTATTAAGAGCTTCAAACATGTGATATCCTTACACATAGCAATCTCAGTTCTAAGATTATGTCCTAGGACAATAGCTGTGGAAACGTGCACAGATGTAACTATAAAGGCATGTACTACAGTATTATCTAAAATAAGTAGAAATAAGAACAACCTACTGCCAGATGTGGTGGCTCATGCCAATAATCCCAGCACCTCGGGAGGCCGAGGCAGGCAGATCACGTGAAGTCAGGAGTTCAAGACCAGCCTGGCCAATATGCTAAAACCCCGTCTCTACCAAAAATACAAAAATTATCTGGGCATGGTGATGCACACCTGGAATCCCAGTTATTTGGGTGGCCAAGACAGGAGAATTGACTGAACCCAGGAGGCAGAGGTTGCAGTGAGTCAAGATTGCGCCACTGTGCTCCAGCCTGGGCGACAGAGCAAGGTTCTGTCTCAAAACAAAAAAACACAAAAACCACCTAAATGTCCAACTACAGGGATTTGGACAAATAAATAGGAAATTCTTTACTTGAAATGTTATGTTGGCTTTTTTTTTTTTTTTTTTTTTTTGAGACAAGGGTCCCACTCCATCACCCAGGATGGAGTGCAGTGGGACAATCATGGCTCAACCTCCTGGACTCAAGTGACCCTCCCACCTCAGCCTCCCAAGTAGCTGGGTCTATAGGCGTGTGCCACCATGCCCAGTTAATTTTTGTATTTTTTGCCAAGACGGGGTTTCACCATGTTGCCCAGGGTGATCTGAAATTCCTGGGCTCAAGCGATCCTCCCACCTTGGGCTCCCAAAGAAGTGGGGTTACAGGTGTGAGGCACCATGCCCAGCCTATGTTGGCATTTATGTAAAAAGACATTTACAATGTATTATTTATTTATTCATTCAGCAAATATTTGCTAAGTGCCTACCATATACATAGTACCATGGACACAACAGTCAACATTTCTGCCCTCCTAGAGCTTACATTCTGAAGAAAAAATGGGAACCGCAAATGGAAGGCACAGAAGGCTCCACTTTTAATAGATACATATGTGCTCACGTCTATGCCTGTGTGCACGCATCTGATGTCATTTGCCCAGAAAATTAACCAGAGTTTGTTTAAGTCACTGACTCCGGATGGTAGGAATAAGAACACAGCTTTCCCTTACCTAAATTTTCTAACTATTCTCATATATGGATACATTATCTACATAGTATTTTTTAAAGCTTTTAAAAGAATTCTCATAGAGGACTTGACTGAGTTAGAAAATCTGCCCATTCTCTTTTACCCGAGATTGGGAAATCTGCTTCCCTTACCTCATCATCAGGAGGCTCCTCAGAGGCCAACTTGAGCACTGTCTTGCACTGATCCACAAAGGTGCTTGCAATCAACTCAGCATGCCGCAAAAACACAGGGATGTCATCCGTGGTGAGTGGCTCATCACTCGTTATCTTGCCTATCATAAGGTCTAACAGTGTAACTCTGTAAAACATAAAGGATTTCTGCATGAATCTATAAGACTTAAATTATACAATGCTAAAAATACCTAGGAAAGCAACTTTAAGGGAATATTATTATTTTAAATTCCTTACCTTGCCTATCATGTCTAGCTAGGAAAAACATGAATAAAGTTAATCTTCATCAATCACCTATTTTTTAAATTCTTAGTTTCTTGACGTGTCTTGGCCACAGAAACTAGAATTGCTTAATGCACCTTTTATGTCCATTACTTTCAACGTGAAAATAATTCAACATTTTAGAAATGCTCAGTTTTTTGTATGAATACATCTACGATACAAGGAACAGCAAAGTGAAATGGGCTAACATTTATTCACTATTTTCTACAGAGCTAAGCATTTTATACATGTTGTATCATTTAATCCTCACAAAAACTCCATGAGGCAGGTACTGTCATTAGTTTAACATTAAAGGTGGGTAAATAAGGCTTGGTGAGGTTAATTCACTTGTCCAGTGTCACAAAACCACTGAGAGTCTAAGCTAGGATTCAATCTGTGCCCTGAGCCAGGTGCTTTAACCACTCATTTGATAGTCTTTATTGTGAAACTTTACTATTTGTTTTAGTTTACAAAAACACAAATCTGAAGACCAAGACTGTGCCATTTTTACATCAATATATAAATTACCAAATAAATATTTCTTTTCAACCACCTCTTTCCCTCTCCTAGGAAAAATGAATCACACATAGGTCAATCTGTCTAGCATAAATCAATTAGGACATTTGCTCAAAATTATATTTTGATTTGGGAGTATATGTATAATTCTCATTTCTATAGAAGAAAGGGTATGAATATCTAAGCTGCTTATTAGCAAATAAGGGTAAATATATTCAAATTAGGCATGGAACATTTCTTACCAAGAAAAATTTAAATTATTTACTGCTTCAAGTAAGAAATAAAACTATACCAAACGCTTCCTGTACTGTGGCCAAATGATGGGAAATATCATCAGTCAGGAAAAATCACCTACAGACCTTAGCAATTTTCAAAACTCCTAAAACCTCACATTTCTTGTGGCAATAATTAATCCAAAATAAAACAAATACACAGTCCACTCAGTTGAGCACAGTATTACAGAATTTCTGTTTTCCTTTATTTAAATATAATCTTTAAAAATAAATTGAGGCTAAAAGTTCTAAAGCTTGAAATAAAAACTCAACAGTCATCAGAATAGAACCTCTTGAAAGTACAAAAATGCACAGCACCTATGAAACACAATGGAGAACACAAAATATCCAGGTAACAATCAACTGGATGGAACAGTACCTCACATCTCAGTATAAACGTTGAATATAAATCATATAAATGCTCCACTTAAAAGATACACTTGGCAGAATGGATTAAAAAAAAAAAAAAAATCACAAACCAAATATCTGCTGTCTTCAAGAGACTCACCTGAAACATAAGGAGTCTTACAGAATCAAACTAAAGGTGGTAGAAAAAGATATTTCATGCAAATGGAAACCAAAAGTGAGCAGAATAGCTCTTCTTATGTAATATAAAATAGACTTCAAAGCAACAATAGTAAAAAAAGATAAAGAAGGTCATTATATGATGATAAAAGTATCGATCCAACAGAAGATATTACAATTCTAAATATATATGCACCTAACTCTGAAGCTCCCAGATTCACAAAACAATTACTAGACCTAAGAAAAGATAGACCACATGACAGGCCACAAAGCAAGTCTCAATAAATTTTTTCAAAATCAAAATATATTGGCCGGGTGTGGTGGCTCACATCTGAAATCCCAGCACTTTGGGAGGCCAAGAAGGGCAGACCACCTGAGATCAGGCATTCAAGACCAGCCTGGCCAACACGGTGAAACCCCATCTCGACTAAAAATACAAAAACAACTAGCCAGCCATGGTGGCAGAGGCCTGTAATTCAGCTACTCAGGAGGCTGAGGCAGGAGAATTGCTTGAACCCAGGAGGCAGAGGTTGCAGTAAGCTGAGATCGTGCCACTGTACCCCAGCCTGGGCGACAGAGCGAGACTCAGTCTCAAATAAATAAATAGATCGATCGATCGATTGATAGAACTATATCAAGTATCTTCTCAGACCACAATAGAATAAAACTAGAAATCAATTCCAAAAGGAACCCTCAAAACTATACAGATACATGGAAATTAAACAAGCTGCTCCTACATGGTTTGGGGGTTAACAATGAAATCAAGACAGACATTTAAAATAATGATAATGATAATGATAAAATAATGATCTTCAAAATAAATGATAGCAGAGATACAAGTTATCAAAACTTCTGGGATACAGCAAAAGCAGTGCTAAAAGGAAAGTTTATAGTGCTAAATGTCTACATCAAAAAGTCTGAAAGATCACAAACTGACAATCTAACATCATACCTCAAAGAACTAGAGAAACAAGAACCAACTAGGCCAGGTGTGGTAGCTTACACCTGTAATCCCAGCACTTTGGGAGATAGAGGCAGGAGGACTGCTTAGTCCAAAAGTTTGAGACAAGCCTGGGCAACATGGTGAAATACTGTCTCTACAAAATATTAAAAAATTAGTCAGGCATGGTGGTGCATGACTGTAGTCCCAGCTACTTGGGAGGCCGAGATGGGAGGATCACTTCAGCCCAGGAAGGTCAAGGCTGCAATGATCGTGTCACTGCACACAAGCCTGGGTGACAGAGCACAACCCTGTCTCAAGAAGAACAAGCCAAACCCAAAGCTAGCAAAAGAAAAGAAGTAACAAAGATCAGAGCAGAACTGAATGAAATTGAAACAAAAGATCAAAATACAAAATATAAAAGTTGGTTCTTTGAAAAGATAAATAAAATCGATAGATCATTAGCCAGATTAACCAAGAAAAGAGAAAATTCAAATTAGCTCAATTAGAAACACAAATGGAGACATTATGGCTGGCACCACAGAAATACAAAAGACCATTTAAGACACTACGAACACCTCTGTGCAAACAAACAAGAAAATTTAGAGGAAATGAACAAACCTCTGGAAATATACAACCCTCCTAGCTTGAATCAGAAAGAAACAGGAGGTCTGAACAGACCAGTAACAACCAGTGAGACTGAATTGATAACAACAAAAATTGCCAAAACACAAAAAGACTAGGGCCACATGGATACATGGCCAAATTCCACCAGACATTCAAAGAATTGGCACCAATCCTACTGAAACTATTCCAAAAGGTTAAGAAAGAGAGAATCCTATCTAACTCTTACCTGACTCATTCTATTAAGCCAGTATCACTCTGATACCAAAAGCAGGCAAAGACATAACAAAAAAAGAAAACTACAGACCAATATCCCTGATGAACATCAGATGCAAAAATCCTCAACAAAATACTAGAAAACTGAATCCATCAGCACAGCAAAAAGATAATTCACCATGATCAAGTGGGTTTCATCTTAGGATGTAGGGATGGTCCAACATACCCAAGTAAATGTGATTCATCACATAAACAAAATTAAAAACAAAAACCATATGATCATCTCAATAGACACAGAAAAAACATTCAACAAAATCCAGCATCCCTTTATGATAAAAATTTAGGCATAGAAAGAACATACCTCAAAATAATAAAAGCCACACATGACAAACCCACAGCCAACCTCATACTTAATGGGGAAAAGATGAAAGCATTGCCCCTAAGAAGTGGAACAAGACAAGGATGTCCACTTTCACCACTTCTATTCAGTATAGTACTGGAAGTTCTAGCCAGAATAATCAGGAAAGAGAAATAAACAAAGGGCATCCAAATTGGAAAAGAGGAAGGCAAACTATCTCTGTTTGCCAATGATATGATCATATACCTAGAAAACCCTAAAAACTTTACCAAAAGACTCCTAGATTTGATCAATGAATTCAGTAAAGTCTCAGGTAAAAAAATCAATGTACACAAATCAGTAGCACTGCTATACATCAACAACCACTAAGCTGAGAAATCAAGAACACAGTCCCTTTTAAAATGGCTGCAAAAAAAAAAAAAAAAATCAAATGCCTGGAAATATACTTAACCAAGAAGGTGAAAGATCTCTACAAGGAAAATTATAAAACATAGCTGAAAGAAATCACAGATGACACAAACAAATGGAAATACATCCCATGCTCGTGGATTAGAAGAACCAATACTATTAAAATGACCATATGCCCAAAGCAATATATAGATTTAATGCAATTCCTATGAAAACACCAACATCATTTTTCATACCATTAGAAAAAATAGTCCTAAAATTCATATGGAACCAAAAAAGAGCCCGAATAGCCAAAGCAATCTTAAGCAAAAAGAACAATTCTAAGGCATCACATCACCCCAACTCCAAATTATATTACAAGGCTATAGTAACCAAAACAGGATTGTACTGATACAAAGCTAGACATACAGACCAACAGAACAGAATAAAGAAACCAGAAATAAGGCCAAATACTTACAATCAACTGACCTTCCATAAAAGCATACAAAAACAGAAATTGGGGAAAGAACCTCCTATTCAATAAATGGTTCTGGGAAAACTAAATAGCCACAGGCAGAAAAATGAAACTAGATCTCTCACCATATACAAAAATCAACTTGAGATGGATTGAAGATTTAAATCTAAGACCAGAAACCATAAAAATTCCAGGAGAAAACCTAGGAAAAACTTTATGACGTTGCCAACGGCAAAGCAAATGGAGATCCCAAAAGCAAATGGAACAAAAACTAAATAAATGAGACCTAGTCGCATTTATTGCTTCTGCACAGCAGAAGAAATAATCATCAGAGTAAACAGACAACCAACAGAATGGGAGAAAACATTTGCAACTATGCATCTGACAAGGAACTAATATCCACAGTCTACAAGGAACTCAAGCAAATCAGTAAGAAAAAAACAAACAATTCCATCAAAAAGTGAGCAAATGACATGAATGGACATTTCTCAAGAGAAGATCTACAAATGGCCAACAAACATGAAAAAATGCTCAACATCACTAATCATCAGGGAAATGCAAATTAAAACCACAATGAGATGCCACCTTACCCTGCCAGAATGGCCATTATTAAAAAGTCAAAAACAACAACAGATGTTGCCATGGATGTAGTGAAGAAGGAACACACACACAATGCTGGGGGGAATGTAAAATAGTACAACCTTTATGGAAAATAGTAATGGGGACTTCTCAAAAAACCAAAAGTAGAACTACCATTCAGTCCAGCAATCCCACTGCTGGGTATCTACCCAAAGGAAAAGATACCTGCATGCGTATGTTTATCACAGAACAATTCACAACTTCAAAGATATAGAACCAACCTAAGTACCCATCAACTGATGAATGAACAAAGAAAATGTGATCTATATATACAATGGAATACTACTCAGCCATAAAAAAGAATGAAATAATGTCTTATGCAGCAACGTGGATGGAGCTGGAAGCCCTTTTTTTTCTTCTTCTTTTTTTTTTTTTTTCCAGAGACAGGGTCTCACTCTATCACCTAGGCTGGAGTGCAGTAGCGTGATCTCAGCTCGCTGTAACCTCCACCTCCCAGGTTCAAGCGATTCTCATGCCTTAGCCTCCCTGAGTAGCTGGGATTACAGGCATGCGCCACCATGCCTGGCTAATTTTTGTATCTCCAGCAGAGACGGGTTTTCTCCATGTTGGCCAGGCTAGTCTCAAACTCTTGGTCTCAAGTGATCTGACTTCCTCCGCCTCCCAAAGTGCTGGGATTACAGGTATGTGCCTCCACGCCCAGTTGGAGGCCATTATTCTAAGTGAAGAACTCAGAAATGGAAAAATCAAATACCATATGTTCTCACTTGTAAGTGGGAGCTAAGCTATGGGTACGCAAAGACGTACAGAGTAATATAATGGACATTGGAGACTCAGAAGGCGGGAAGTTAGGAGGAGGGTAAGGAATAAAAACTACATATCAGGTATAATATACACTACTCAGGTGACAGATGCAGTAAAATCGCCGACTTCACCACTATATACACACACACACACACACACACACACACACACACAAGATTTTCAAGGAATGCTAAGAAAGAGGCCACCTATTCTGTGTGGCCCAAATGCCTGCTCTAAATATACTCCTTTTAAATCGGATTACATAATGTAGCAGTTATTGCTAAGTATAAGAAGTCGGGATCCCTGGCTTCAGGGAATTTGGCACCTAGTTCACTATTATTTGAATAGGTAATGAAATAGAAGAAAATAATTGTATCAGATTTGTGAGTGTTAAGGTATCCACAGATAGTGATGTGGAGAAATTAGAAAGAAAACAGATGGGTTACAACTGAAGAAAAGAATCAAACAATAGTACAGATCCTGAATTACGGGCAGATCCCAAACGGGCAGTCCTGAGTGAGGATAGGAAGGGTGGGCCCCCAGGTGGTGGAAATCAAAGTTGTTCAGCAGCAACAGGAGGCTCCGGTGTCCAAGTGGATGAAGTGCAGGGAGATCTGCAAGTGCTAAAGGGAAGTAGAAGTACACGCTGCCTTCCTTACACAATGACACACAGGCAGCCTCCTCTGGCTCAACTTCTCCCTGGCCCAGCAGATGCCGCCTAGATAATGCAGCTTTATTATATCATTATAAGATGAGAGAGCTAACAATGTGGGTACTGAGTGATTTCAAAGGAAAGAAGGGGGCAAAGTCAGGAAGGAATCTTTAAAATATAAAAGTACAAACTAAGTTTGAATATTACCTCAGAATAGACTATCCTTCATTAAATGATCCTACTTACATTAAGTCATCTGCCATTTAAACCTTCTAATGGTTCCCACTGTTAAGGAATGAGTCTAAAAGCTCTTTGGTCTGGCATATGGGTCTCCCCACCACACTCCACCCAACCCTCTATCTCTTCCTTGAAAATATAAAAGAATACAAGTGGTCTAACAAATGCTAGTTACTCATTGACTTATTCACTGTGGTGTGAAGGATGCAAAAGTAGGAAAGACCCAGCTAGAGGGGCTAGAGGCTAGCTGTCTAGAATTATTACACATTGGTGTGAAAGTCTAGCTCCCTTAACCCAGAAATCATCACTCAGGCTGCTTTGATTTCACCAGACACACCCCTCCAAGCAGAGCCATGCTGCCATAATTTTGTCTGTCAATCACTGGCTGTCGTTAGCATTCTATTTCTAATTCTCTCCTGATTAAATACAGTACTTATATAGTCTGCCTTAAAATTATGATTCCTGTTTTTTGTTTGTTTTTCATGTGACAAAGTCTCGCTCTGTTGCCCAGGCTGGAGTGCAGTGGAGCAATCTCAGCACACTGCAACCTCCACCTCCCGGGTTAAAGTGATTCTCTTGGCTCAGCCTCCAGTAGCTGGAACCATAGGCCTCAGAACTCCAATTTGGAAAATGTCAAGAATAATACCTATTTCACAGCATTTGTGAGGATTAAGTGACAAGGGCTATATGGTGCCTTCTATACATAACAGTGATGCTACCTGGAGAAAACGGCAAGGTCATCAGCATAGAAGTAGTAGTTGTTATACTTGTAGTTGCAGTAATAGTAGTAATAGAAGCAGAAACAGCAATAGCTCACGTTATAGATTAAGGTATTTGCCCTGGGTTACAGAGGTACGGAGGTGGTATTTGAACACTTTCTGACGTCAAAGTCAATTATTCTGCAACATGTTTACGGGGGTGATCATTACATGCCAGGCACTGAGAGTTTTATACATATTTCAATCAGTTGTCACAACAATTTCATGGGGTAGCTACTATTACTATCCTCATTAACCTATCCAAAGTAGTAAGTGGCAGCACTAACATCTGTCCTTAACTACTATGCTGTACATACACATTATAAACCTGAAAACTACACAAGCTGTTTACCATGACCAGCTGGTCCAATTCATTAATATTCACTCCAATTCAACTGGAAAGGAGACCAGACAAGTATGTAAATGTAGGCTCTCATTTTTGCCGAAACATGTCATGTGAATTGATAAGAGTCTATATCCAAAATGTCCCCACCAAGTAATCTGCACAAATAGACTACAGCCTCTGGGTGAAGAAGTCAACTAATTTTGACAACAATGAAAAGAACTAGCCCAAGAAAAAAGCTTAAGAATTTACACAGCACTTTCACTCTTGTACATAAAGACGCATGGTTATTACTCTCACAGTGAGGACAGGGACTGTGTCTCTGTAATGTTCACATGCACTCGCTTGCCCTCTCACGTCCCACTATGGGATAACACACCAAGAAAGCCCTCACCAAATGCTAGTGCCATGTTCTTGGACTTCCCAGCCTCAGACTGTTAGAAATACATTTATTTTCTTTACACATTAGCCACTCTCCAGTACTCTGTTACGGCAGCAGAAAACAGATTAAGACAGTGGATGCACCATTTACATTCCCACCAGTGGGAAATAAACAGTGCACAAGGGTTCCAATTTCTCCATATCCTTGCCCAAACTTCTTTTCAGTTTGTTGGTAGTAGCCATCCTAATACGTATCAAGTGGTATCTCATTGTAGTTCATTGTTAATCAGTACAGAGTTTCTGACATACAAAATGAAAAAGTTCTAGAGGTTGGCTGCACAACAATATGAACATACTTAACACCATTGCACTGTACATTAAAAAATGGTTACAATGGTAGTCTGGCATGGTGACCCACACCTGTACTCCCAGCTACTGGGGAGGCTGAGGTGGGAGGACTGTTTGAGTCCAGGAGTTTGAGGCTGTAGTGCACCATGATCACACTTGTGAGCAGCCACTGCACTCTAGCCTGGGCAACACACAGCAAGACCCTGTCTTATACCTTTTCCAAAAAAAAAAAAAAAAAAAAGAAATGGTTACAATAGTAAACTTTATATTATGTGTGATTTACTACAATTTTTTGACAAAGGCTATTGTCAAAATCTAGTCAAAGATTCCATAGGGTAAACTAGGGCTGTGACAAAAAAGAGAATAAATACATAAGACTTTGGGATGGTATAACTGATAGGGTTTACTGACCAGTATGAACTGAAAAGGTAAAGTGGAGAAGGTGAGTTTAACCTTGAGGTTTCCAACTTACTAGATAATATTACATTAATCAGTATACTAGCTGAATACTTTACTGAGTAAGAATATTCATTCATTCACTCATGTTTTCACTGAAACACTTTTTTTTCTTTTTGAACACCCGCTATGTGCCAACCACTGACTGGAAATGTGGAATGAAGAATAAGGAGGGATGAATCCTCGCCCTCAGGGCGCCAACAATCTAATGGAAATGTTCTACAGTAACAAGCAGGTATGTGACATGACATGATGAATGAATGATGCGATGAAATGACAGCTCATCTCCTCCAGAAGAAAAATAAAGCAAGGGCAAGGGGAGGTGGCAACTGAGCAGAACCCTGAATGAAGTAAGGATGCACCTGATACAACTTTATCAATAAAAATAGAACATTTTTAGTCTACCATCTCCATGTAGTTATGTAATAAATCATTTAAAAATAGATAATTTAGATAGACTATGGAAAATACCAGCTTGAATATTAAAAATACAATTAAACTGTGCATTCTTCTTGTATTCAGGTGTTCCTTACTGCAAAAAAACTTACCAATTTTTAGCACTGTATATTGTATTATTTCTTTCAGGTTCAAAAAACTACAAATACTTCTCTATCTGTAATGGGGGTATACATACAGGGAAAGGAGCACTGGAATTGGACTTATAAACCTGGTATTTCATATGACTTTAAAAGCATAAGCTTTTCCTTTTTGTTAAAGATATTAAAGAAGAAAAATGACCTAATTAATAAAAGACTACAAAACGTACACAAAGCTTAACTACTGAAACCTAAATAAGTAAAAAGTCCAAAACCACTAAAACTCGTGACTACAATCAAAAGATTAACAACTTTAAGAAATTTTTATCATTAGATCTGTAGTTTCTGAATTTATTTTGTTATTTTCCTAAGGCAACATTTCTACTAAGGTTAGGAAAAATACATGCTATTGAAATGAAAAGTGTACTGCAAATTATTTATTCAACACCCTTAATTTACAGGTCAAGAAACTGAATCCCTTGTACCTTACCATAGAGGTTTAGGGGAAAAATATATATACACACACACACACACACACACACACACACACACGAAACTGAATCCCAACAAGGTCACATGAAGAACTATAATCATAGCAAGGCACAGGGCCAGTGTCTTAGAACTCCTAGGTCACTGCTTTTCCTAGTACATTAACTGTAACATTGTGGACAGGTGTCAATTTTATTTTAGTCCGAATTATCCATCAGAAACCTATAAACCTAGCAGAGGGTATCACAAATAATAACACCCATGACCTAAACAAATGAGTACACCTCAAATATTCAACTGTAATACACAGCTACATAAATAACTATTCTAAAATCCAGGCACATGCATAAGATTTTGTTCTTAACGTTTTTCTTAATATGCATTTACTGAATAATGGCACTAACCTGGATCCTGCCACCCTCCATAAATCACTGCCTATTGTGGCTAAGCTGTAACGTTCACCAACCAATTTAAAACCATTACCAGGCCGGGCGCGGTGGCTCAAGCCTGTAATCCCAGCACTTTGGGAGGCCGAGACGGGCGGATCACTAGGTCAGGAGGTCGAGACTATCCTGGCTAACACGGTGAAACCCCGTCTCTACTGAAAATACAAAAAAAACTAGCCGGGCGAGGTGGTGGGCGCCTGTAGTCCCAGCTACTCAGGAGGCTGAGGCAGGAGAATGGCGTAAACCCAGGAGGCGGAGCTTGCAGTGATCTGAGATCCGGCCACTGCACTCCAGCCCGGGCGACAGAGCGAGACTCCGTCTCAAAAAAAATAAAAATAAAATAAAACCATTACCAACACAGAAACATGCATTTAGAGATTCTATGCCAACTCAGAAACCACACAGCTTTTCAGTCACGTGCACAGAATACCCTATATGGAATGCTAAATACTGAAAACCATGCTGGCTGGGGGGTTACCTTTCTTGATTGTTCAGTTTGGGAAACATGGCTTGTACCAATTCCGGGCTTTTCAGAAAGAGGTCTGTAATAATCAAGAACCTAGGGAAAAAAGAGGAGGAAAGTTTGGTTACTTGAAACAAAGTAAAAGAGACATGACATGCCCTTATCTACTTTATAAGCACAGCTTACACACAAAAGCATTTCTTTTCAGTGAATTTTTGATTTGCTGTAATCTTAAATGTTTTAAAAGGTTCACATACTATTACTCTATTAGCAGCTAAAAGGAAAAAAAAATCCTAACAAAATTTTTCTCCAATTTTATTTCTGAAAGCTTTATTGAAATAATTTAAATTGATTCAACAGGAAGACACGGACTACTATAGCTTTTATCTAAGTTGAGAAAGAAAAATTCTTCATTTAGTAACAAGATCAGGTATAAACAAAAAACATACTGAATTGTTTTAGTCAGAAGCTAACTGCTACAATGAGCCAGAGAAAGACTTGTCACAATTCCATTACTGGCTTGATTATTCACTCTTTAAGAATTCTCAAGTTACCAAGAAAACATCCTCATTGTCAAGCAATGCACTCATCTAAACTTAGAGATCAACTTAGGGAAACCCCAAGGCAAAGATTATAGGCATAGTTCTTCAAAGCACCCCTGTGACAACTGAAAACATTCAACAGTATTATTAATTAATTCTGAATTATATTTACCAGAAGGCATCTGGGGAAAAGACTTAAGAACTAGGGAATATACTGTTTATAACCAGGTTATAGTAATAAAAATTGACTGTAAGCATTAAATATACTGACACATAGTTTAATCACTTAACAAACACAATACAATAAAACTATATTCAGTCTGATAACCAAACGAAGCATATTAACTACTACAATACATTGTCATTTCACATAAAAGCAAAATTCAAATACATACTCTATTTCCTCTACAGCATTTAAAACAGCTGATCAACACCCTGATGTAAAATATTCCTAACAATAACGGATAATATTTGGAATTCTCAAACAGTATTTCTATCACTCTGGGCAGGTGAATAGAAATCCATGCATTCCAAGCTGGATACACAGACTAAACTGAGATCTTAACGCTCATTAATAATTCAGGTACTTAGAATTCAAAGTATTTCCCCATAGGAATATCAAAACACAATATTCCAAGTCACAAGCCATAATTACAAATATATTCTCCAAACAATAAAGACCCATATTTAGACAGATAATTTACAGAAGAACATGTTAAGTGCTGACAGACACACATTAAGGATTATATAATAGAAACAAATGTTTCTAACAGGCTACGGGCAAGAGGCGGATGGACAGGGGGCAAGAAGATCAAAGAGGCTAGAGGAGGTATTTTGGCAATCCCTAGAAGAAGGAAAAGAAGACAGCATTTAAATTAGAGGCGGAAGAAAGGACTTAGAAAAACAGCAAGAAGGAAAGAACAGCAGTGTGTTGGGGGAACTATAAGTAATAAATACTATTACAGCTTCAAAAGGAAATCAGGACCCAAAAGTGTGGGTCTTCAGAGTGTCTCAAGTAAAGAAAGTTGCCTCAACTAAGGTTTGAGTTTATTGAAGACTGATATGATAACTACACATTCTTTCATAATGTTGGTAATTACTGCTCTTTTTCTTTATTCTTGATCAATTTTGTTGGTCAAAGATCAACTTTTGCCTTTGTGAATTTTTTCTACTGTTTTTGTCTTATGTTTCATTGATTTCTGCCTTCATCTTTTATTTCCTTCTTTCTGACTTATTCAGGACTTACTATGCTCTTCTTTTTCTATCCTCTAAAAGTAGAACTGTGGGTCACTGATTTCAAACCTTTCTTTGTTAACAGAAACATTCAAGGCCAGTGGCTCACACCTTGTAATCCTAGTACTTGGGAGAATGAGATGGGTGGATTACTTGAGGCCAAGAGTTTGAGACCAGCCTGGCCAACATAGCATAGTGAAACCCCATCTCTACCAAAAACACACAAAAAATAGTTGGACGTGGTAGTGCATGCCTGTAATCCCAGCTACTCAGGAGGCTGAGGTATGAGAATCTCTTGAACGCAGGAGGCAGAGGTTGCAGTGAGCCAAGATCGTGCCACTGCACTCCATGCACTCCAGCATGGGCGACAGAGCAAGACTCTGTCTCAAAAAAAAAAAAAAAAAAGGAAGCATTCAAAGCAATAAAGTCTCCTCTAAGCGCTGCTTTCATTTTTGTTGTTGTCTTTTTAAGACACAGGGTCTCGCTCTGTCACCCTAGCTGGAGTGCAGTTGTGCGATCATAGCTCACTGCACCCTCAAACTTCTACGTTCAAATAATTCTCCCACCTCAGTCTCCCAAGTAGATAGGACCATACACATGTGCCACCATACCCAGCTTTTTTTATTTTTATTTTTTTGGTAGAGACAATGCCTTACTATGTTGCCCTGACTGGTCCTGAACTCCTGGCCTCAAGCTATCCTCCCTTCTCAGACTCCCAAAGTGCTGGGATTACAGGCATGAGCCACCACACTTGGCTGCTTTTGCTTTATCCCACAAAACTTGATACTTCAGTTCAAAATATTTTCTAATTTGCCTGTGATTTCTTCTTTGACAAATCAATCAGATGTGTTAATTTCCAAAAGTTTGGAATTTTTCTAGAAATCATCTTATGTGCAAGAGAATGTACTCTATGATTTCAATCCCTTACACATTTACTGAGACTTTTCTACAGCCCAACCTACTGTCTAACTTGGTGAACATGACACAAGCAGGTGAAAAGAAAGTGGAGTTTGGAAGTGCTGGGGGAAGGTCTATAAATATCACTCAGGTGAAGGTGGCCACCTACGACAGTACTACCAAGATCATCTGTATCAGGGGTGTCCAGTCTTTTGGCTTCCCTGGACCACGCTGGAAGAAGAAGAACTGTCTTGGGGCGCAGATAAAATACGCTAACACTATCAATAGCTGATGAGCTTAACAACAACAACAAAATAACAAAAACAACTCACGTTATAAGAAAGTTCAGGAATGTGTGTTGGGCCGCAATCAAAGCCATCCTGGGCCGCATGCAGCCCGCAGGTTGGACAAGCTTGATCCATATCATCATGTTTATATAATGTATAAAACATCAGTCTATACTGATATTTGTCTATGAGTTCTGCCTATGGCTGAAAAGCAGGTGTTAAAATCTCCAACTATCGCTTCTGCTTCTGGGCACACTGGAATAACAATTTACCCTCTACCTTAAACAACATAAAATCAGATGATATATATAAACAGTTCTTAAACAGTGGGAAACAGACTGTGTCTGCTTCACTTTGGAAATTTTCTTCTTGAAAAACCAAAAAACTCCTAATAAATGCTCAATAAATGTGATTTGATCAATAGGTTTATAAAATCCTTAAGGACTTAAAATAGTAGAACTGAGACATAGTAAAGGAAGGACTAAGTTCTGCATGCTGGAATGTGTGTTTAGGAAGCAAAAGTTGAAGTAAAAAAGTTGTCCATGGATGGAGTAGTAAGGGTACAGGGATTAGGGCAAGGACGGAGGAAAAGGGGAGACAGGTCTCAGCCATGACAGTGCTCTGTTGCTGGGACCACCAGCATCATCTGAAACAAAAATGAGAGTGAATCCACACTGCAACATTTAAACCAACATAAATTCCAAGTAAATCAAACACTTAAATAAATAAATTGAAATGATATACTAGAGGAAAGCCTTGGTAGAGGAAAGCCTTGGTAGAGGAAAGGCCTTTACAGCTATTATCAAAACTCTGGAACACATTTTCTTAAAAGACTGATAAATTCATCTACTAAAAAAAAAAAAAAAAAAAA
>NC_045452.1:27409922-27585852 GCF_002776525.5 Piliocolobus tephrosceles | reverse complement strand
TTTTTGAGACAGAGTCTCGCTCTGTAGCCCAGGCTGGAGTGCAGTGGCACAATCTCGGCTCACTGCAAGCTCCACCTCCCAGGTTCACGCCATTCTCCTGCCTCAGCCTCCTAAGTAGCTGGGACTACAGGCGCCCGCCACCACGCCCGGCTGATTTTTTGTATTTTTAGTAGAAACGAGGTTTCACCGTGTTAGCCAGGTTGTTCTCGATCTCCTGACCTCGTGATCTGCCCACCTCGGCCTCCCAAAGTGCTGGGATTACAGGCGTGAGCCACTGCGCCCGGCCAAAAATCAAAAACTTTTACATAAAAAAGTACCACATGGCTGGACACAGTGGTTCACGCCTGTATTCCCAGTACTTTGGGAGGCCAAGGTAGAAGGATTGCTTAAGGTCAGGACTTCAAGACCAGCCTGAGCAACATAGTGAGACCCCATCTCTACAAAATAAAAACTAAATCAGTGAGGTGTGGTGGTATGCACCTGTGATCCCAGCTTCTCAGTGGGCTGAGGTGGGAAGATCTCTTGAGTCTGGGGAGATTGAGGCTTCAGTGAGCCATGATTGCACCACTGCACTCCAGCCTGAGTGACAGAGACTCTGTCTCAAAAAACTAAAGAATAAAGTACCACAAACAAAGTCAAAATACAAAAACAGAAAAATATAAGTATTTTATTTTATATGAAGGGTGGTATCCCTAATCTAGAAAATACTCCTATACATTGATAAAGATCAACATCCCAAGAGAAAAATAGGTAAAGAAAATTAGAATACACATAAAAGAAAAAATAAGGTTCTCCAACTCATAAGAAAAATACAAAATAAAACTGTGCAAAAAGGTCAGTTTACACCTTGGCAGAACTGGCAAATCCAACCCTTGCTAACACTATTGGCAATGATGTGGGACGGGGAGTTGACGCTGGCACAACAGCTATGAAGGACAACCTGGTTTGTTAAAATTGTAACAGCACATTCCTTTTGACCCAATAATTGCACTTACGAATTTATTCTACAATCATACTTGTCCACATGCAATATGACATGTGCAACCAAGGCTATTCATGGCAGTACTTTCTAGTCATGAAAAAATGGAAACAATCGGAATATGCCCATCGAGAGGAGACTGATGAAATAAATCCTGGTACATTCATACAATCAAAGATCTTCAATTGAGGAAGGTCTTTATACAGGAATATGGAAAAATCTCAGAAATGCACTATTTAGTGAAAAAAGCAAAAAGGCCAACAGTGTGGGGAGAACTAGGGGATGTGGCTGGAGGAACTAGGTAGATGGCTGGGGGGAAACTATGCATTTTGATACTTGAACCACATATTGTCTATCAAAAAATTCAGTTTGTAATGTAAGAAATATATACAGGCAAAGTAAGCTCACACTTAGTTCTATTTAATAACCATTCTGCTAAAGAGTGACAGTATTTCTGTATCTTGGTGGAAGCACCATTCAGATGAACCTGGCTCCTCAGGCTTCAAGGACAAGGAACGGTCATGAAGGAGAACTCAGCTAAGTTCTCCTAAGGAACTCCTCAGTTTAATCTTGAAATTCATCATTTAAATGTCATTACAGAAAAGCTAACATTCACTAATCACATTGTTGATGCCAAAGCACTAACTACACTTTACATCATTCTCTACACTTGCTAAAAAACAGAATGCATGAAGGTCTCTCCTCTCATCTTTTTCTTTCTCATTGATTATTGATTTTAAAGTACGTGAACAGTTGCAGGCAGAACCAACAGACAATGAAAGGCAAACTCCTCACTGGGAGACAGAGACAGTCCTAAAGGCAGGGGGGTTCAGGGACATTTTTTTTAATGAAGGTCATTTATTATCCATATCCATACATGCATACAAAGGCGATGCTATACTCAACATGAGTAAAATAGATTTCATTCAGTTCAGAACCCTAGAAAATGTTTTTATACCTCATAAACAAATTTTGATTTAAATGTGCTATGGAAAATAATTGCCACTCTCCTTTGTTGTAAGATCTGGTTAATGTAACCCACAGTTGCTTAACACAGCAATCTGGACAAAGCTTGCAAAGCTGCTCTAGAAAATAACCTCCCTTCTCCTATTAAACAGTTAAGTAACATTTCCAATGGGTTAAATGTGAGTAGCATTAAATCAGAAAAATATCAGTCCACTGATTCAATGGCGATGCATCCTCTACTAGAAGAAAATGAGTTATAATCTGAAAAATATATAAACAGATTTTCTGAATCTACATGTGCCAGGAGCACTGGGGAAACGCATTACACACATGCACATCCCAGCCACCCTTCCTTTAGTGTTGTCCTCTAAGGGAGGCAGTGGGTGTAAAGATTAAGAGCACAAATTTTAGTCTCAGAAAGAGCTGGGTTTGAGTCTCAGTCCAACACTCATTGGCAGAGTGACACTGGCTAAGCTGTCTACCCTTCAGTATTAAGGAATTCTGCTTCTCCTGTTTCTGGTAATAATGCATCAGAATTCAACTCCAACAAAAATCAGAGAAATTAAACTATATTTACCTCCTGAAGCAGAAGCAGATGATGAAAAGGACATGCATTCGCCAAACACTGACAGTTCTTGTGGCTATCTGCCTCTTTCTCCCCTGTTCAGCATCCCCTTTTTTCCTTCTTTGGAAAACAAGAATTCTTTTTCCTTCAAGAATGAGCCCAAACCTGGTAGCTTTTTCCTTCAAGAATGAGCCCAAACCTGACAGCCTGTGACCCCAGGGGAGGGCATGTGACTGTACACCCCAACCAACAGCACTGCCCCAGGGATGACAATGCGACCCAAAAAGAGACACTTGCACGCCTCACAAACATCCATCTGGTTATTACCTCTTTGTTTCTCATTCCCAAACTTCTCAATACATTTGCCAGTCAATGTTTACAGGAGAAACTTTGTTTTATATTCTAAAGTATTCCAGACAACATTTCACAAAAAGATGTACACATACACACAAAATCACAAGATGCATTCCATACATTGTTGGTAAAAAGTCAGAACCGCGTACAGACATTGAAGAAGCACTTCTGGCATAATGGTGGCATTAAGAGGCTCCATGTTCCCGCATACAAAGCAAACTGTCTGCTGACAACTATACTAATTCTATGGCAATCAGAGAGAAATGTTTTAAGCAGTACACATCCCTAACATGATAGTCTGTTACATATACAGGCGCTTTACCAAGTTTGGGTTTTTTTTTAATTAAGCATTTTTATTTTGAGATCATTGTAGATACACACGAAGTTTTACAAAATACAAGAGAGACTCTGTGTACCCTCACCCAGTTTTCCCCAATGGTAACATCTGTAAAACTATAGTATGCGACAACCCAGATGCTGACAGTGACACAATATGCGGATCTTACTCAGGTTTCCCAGGTTAACTTGTGCATTTACTCATGAGTAGCTGTGAGCGTGTCTTTAGCTCTATGTAATTTAATAACGTGGGTTCACAGATCCTCTCTCACAGGTAAGATCCAGAATGGTTCGGCCCCCCTTTATAGGTACACCCACCTATAACTCAAGCATCCTTCCGCAATCCCTGACCACCACTAATCTGTTCTCCATTTCTATAATTTTGTCATTTCAAGAATGTCATGTAAATGGAATGATACATTATTTAACCTTTGGGGATTCACTGGCTTTTGTTTTTTAACTCTGCTATAATTACCATGATATTTTCCTAAGTTATGGCTTGTACCAACAGTTGTTCCTTCTTATTGCTGAACAGTATTCTAGTTTGATTCTATTGTAAGACACTGACGGAGGTTTTGGGTAGACATGTAACATTTTATAATGTCCCCATTTTTAAGAAGGAAGTAGGCTCTTAGCCACTTTTTTGTACAGAATGGCTAATTTTCAGGAATAGATTACTGACGTAAAATGAAGAAGCCTATAAAGAGTTCTAGAGAACAATGCTACAGACCCTTTGGGGGGGTCTCTCACCAAAGTCTTATCTGGTTCAGGAGAACCAGATAAGCCTAAAGTGACTGAAGGACAACAATGCCATCAATCACTAGACTTATTCGACAACTATTACTACCAAAAACCCTTCAATGGATGGGGTTGGCAAACTGTTCCATAAAGGGCCAGATAGTAAATATTTTAGGCTTTGCAGGCCAAATGGTCTCCATCACAACTACTCAACTCTGCCACTGTTGCATCAAAGCAGCCCTAGACAATATACAAACAAGCTTGGCTGTGTTCCGATAAATATTTATAAAAAGAAGCAGTGGGTTGGATTCAGAACATGGGCCGTAGTTTGTAAACATATGTTCTAGGTGATTTGGATAGAATGATGACCAGGACAAACTCCAGGGCCTTAATGGAGCTAGTCCTACATTCTAGCAACCAACAATAAACAAGAAAGCAAATAAGATTTGTATAATGTTCGATAGTGGTAAGTGCTCTTAAATGAATAAAAGAGAGTAAAGCGATATGGGTTTACAGGAAACACTACTGAACATAAAGTGCTGGGAAGGTCTCTCAGTCGAAATGATAGATATTTGAACAGAAACCTAAAAGAGCTAGCCACTCAAAGATCTAAAGGAAGGTTCCATGCAGAAAGACAGGGGTGTAAAGATTCAGGACAGAACAAACTCGGGATATTAAAAGAAAACCAGTAAAACCAGATGGAACTAATGAGCAGGAGTAAAAGTAGTAAGAAATAAGATGAGGTGGTCAGTCAAAGCCAAGACATGACAAGTACTTTGGATTTGCTTCTAGGTTGCAATAAGAAGGCATTGAATGGTTTATTTAAGCAAGGAGTGACAAGAGCTACAGTAATTTTTAAAAGGTCACTCTGGCTACTGTGTGATGATTCAGAGGGCAAGAGGAGAGACAGAAGGATGACTGAGAAAGTTCTGGCAGCAGCAATGAAAGATGTCTATGGCAGAGGACGTGTGAAGTAGGTGAATGTGGAATACGTTTTGAAGATAGGACTGATGAGTATAAGTGGGTGAGAGTGAAAGAAAATCAGGACTCAGGTTCCAGGCCTCAGCAATGAGTAAATGGTGGTGCCAGTTACTGAACAATAAACACTGGTAGAGCAACAGGAGGTCTTATGCTGGGGGAAATCAAAAGTTTGGATGCAGTCTTCATATATTTCAGATGCCAATTAGAAGCACATAATAGGAAGCTGGATATGTAAATCTGGAGCTTCAGCAAGAGGTCAAGGCCAGAAACATAAATGTGGAAATCATCAATTTAGAAGACGTATTTAAAGCTGTGGTATGAGACGAGGTCACCCAGAGAACGAGCAATAACGGAGAAGAGTGGTCTGAGGACCAGCCGTGGGCCATGCCAACCCTCAGCAGGCAAGAGGAGCCAACACAGGAAGCAGGAAATGTGCCTTACAACAAAGCCAGCACAGGAGAAAAATGAGACAAAGATGAGACAGATACTGATGACATCTCTCAGCCCTGGATTCACCATGCCTTCACCCAATGACCCTAGAATTTTCCAGTTGTACAGGCCAATAAATTCCTTTCTGTGCATAAACCATCTGAAGTGGACTTCAGTCGCTTAGATTCAGAGGAATCATAACTAAAATAATGCTTATCATATGCCAGATATTATCTTGTTAAGGATCCAATAACAAACAACACTAAATCCTGCCTTACAGGGAGCTCACAGTCTAATGGATAATTAAATGTGCTAAGTGCCATGAAAGTGGAATGCATGGCTGTTGTGAGCAAACAGAAGAGGGGCAACAGATTCAGACTGCAAGAGGATGGACAATTATGTTTATCTTCCTAATATCGTTATACTTAAGCTGATAATAAAATGTACATGCATAAGGCAAGACACATCCCTAGAGAATACAAAATAAATCAACTAGATAACCCAAATATTAACAAAAAAGAATGCTTTACTCCCAGTTACAACTTCATTTTTGTAGTGAAACTGGGTAAAAGTTGAATGGATTAATAAAAGTTTAGGCCGGGCACAGGAGCTCATGCCTGTAATCCCAGCACTTTGTGAGACCGAGGCAGGGAGATCACCTGAGGTCAGTTCAAGACCAGCCTGGATAACATGTTGAAACCCTGTCTCTACTAAAAATACAAAAAATTAGCCAGGAGTGGTGGCAGACGCCTGCCTGTATTCCTGGCTACTCAGGGGGCTGAGACGGGAGAATCGCTTGAACCTGGGAGGCAGAGGTTGCAGTGAGCCAAGATCATACCTCTGCACTCCAGCCTGGGCAACAAAGTGAGACTCTGTCTCAAAAACAAAAAGTTTATACCAAAAGAGGCTAAAACTGGAAGAGTTCATGCCTCACCTTTGAAATGCAGACCACCTCTCTGAAAAGTGATCATTTTCATAATACATGACATGGCATTAATAAAAACAGGACACGCTCTCGAGTTCAGCATCACTTGCAATCCTGCCTCTGCTATATGTTAGTTGTATGACCTTGGTCAAGCTGGTTTACTCTGCTTAACTTTCATATGTACATAGTAGCAAAATACAATTCACAGGATGGCAGCAATGTGAAAATGAGATTACACAGACAAAGCAACCAACACTTCACAGGATCAGCACAAGGCAGTCCTACCTCTTCCTCTACCGTGTAATTCTGCACTGACTGACCTGACCTACTAGTGCACATTTACTGGACTTTCAGATTTAGATGAACCCAAAATAGGATCCTTGGATTCATTTAGGGTTATCTAAGAGCATGAAAACATCTTTCACACCTACAAACAAAAGAACAGACATTTTTAGAAAGACATTATACCAATAATTCAACCCAACTAGTGCCAAAGACTTTCTCGCCTACACTTTCCTGTGTCTCTAGAATACTCAAATTTAAAAACCCAGAGTTATTGGAATCACATTTGCCCTTTTCTAAGAAACAAGCAAGGGAAGAAAAGAAAACATAATAAAACCATGAATTCCGAGACCATTTAGTTTTGTACTATTTGCCACCTATCTTCTAAAATACGTAGGGGAGAAAAAAGGCAGAAAGTGGGTTTTCTCCAATTTCCAGGGATGAGTTTATATTTAACAGTAAAAACAACAATTTCGTCGGAAGCCTCTGGATATCCTGTGATCTCATTGTTCGTTACCAAATGTACAGTTTCTCTCACACAAATCAAAGTATTCCGCACCTGGACTGCATAAGTGATCTTTTAACCACTACTACATCCATCCTTTGTTCCTTTCTGAATTCCTTGTAGTGGTCTCTGATAACTTTAACTTGAGCTATTAACAGATTTTATATTTTGCCCTTTATGACCTTTGGCCCTTTATTCCAAGCTGCTAAAAAAAAAAAAAAAAAAAAACTGCAGATGATTAAAATACAGACCCAAGGTACTCAACAAATAAAACAGAACTCAGCTACAGAAAATTTCTCTAAGTAAGCTGACTCTAATGATGGATCCTGTCATGTTACATTTGCATACAAAGGGAAGTTTTCTAAGTCAACATATCATATTATTGTATGTACCAACCTGTTTGCAAATTTTAACTGAAATACAAATGAATATTCAGAAAAAGAAATAATTTCAAAATTAGGTATAATTTCAACGGAATGATAAAAGATTACACTGAAAGAAGCCAAAACTGAAAAAGCTCATACCTCACCTATGAATGCAAGTGGGATTACAGGTGCCTCAAGGCTTACTCCCTGGAGAAAATCTGTGGCCTAATCACACACTGACTACTATGTGCAAAACATATGTTAAAAATAGATTTTTTTTAAAAACGGGAGATTATTAAAATATAAACAACAAAATTTGTGATAAATTTTGTAATGAGAAAGGGTCAATGCATCAATAAGGTATAACAATCAAATATAAATGTGTGTGTGTGTACTTAACAGTGCATGGAAATAAGGGAAGCAAAAACTGACAGAACTGAAGGAGAAAATGGATGATAATTCACTTTCAATAATGAAAAGAATTAAAACAGAAGATCAGCAAGGAAATAGAAGATTTAAACAACACTATCAACCATCTAGCCAACCAGACCCAACAGATATCTACAGAACATGCCACCAAAACCAGCAGCATACACATTCTTTTCAAGTCTACAGGGAACATTCTCTATGATAGACCATATGTCAGGCCATAAAAGAAGCCTCAGTAATGTTAAAAAGAATGAAATCATATAAAGGGTGTTCTCTGGCCACATGGAATAAAATTAGAAAACCATAACAAAAGGAAATTTAGGAAATACACAAATATGTGGAAATTAAACAACAAACTCCCAAATAACCAATAAGTCATGAGGGAAATTAGACTATAATTTGAAATAGATGAAAATAAAATCACAAACACCAAAATTTATGGAACACTAAATTATGGGATGCTAAAGCAGTTCCTACCAGGAACTTTGTAGAAAAGTAAAAAAAGACGGAAGATCTCATGTCAGGAACCTAACCTTCCATCTCGAGAAACTAGAAAAAGAGCAAACCAAACCCAAAGAAAGCAGAAGAAAGAACATAATAAAGATTACAGCAAGAAGAAACGAAATAGAGAATAACAGTAAAGAAAATCAACAAAACCAAAAGTTGGCTCTCTGAAAAGAGCAAAAACTCTAACAAACCTTTAGCTATAGTGAACAAGAAAAAAGAGAAGACTCAAATTACTAAAATCAGTAATGAAGAGGGGACATTCCTACCAATCTTACATAAATAAAAAAGATTCTAAGGGTCTACTACTACTATGAACAATTTGTGCCAACAAATTAGATAGCCTAGACCAGTGGTCCCCAACCTTTTTGGCACCAGGGACTGGTTTCATGAAAGACAATTTTTCCACAGACAGGGGTGGGGGGATGGTTTCAGGATGAAACTGTTCTCCCTCAGGTCATCAGGCATTAGTTATAACAGATTCTCATAAGGAGTGTGCGACCTAGATCCCTCACATGCACGGTTCACAATAGGGTTTGTGCTCCTATGAGAATCGAATGTGGCTGATGATCTGACAAGAGGTGGAGCTCAGGCAGGAATGCTCGCTCACCTGCTGCTTACCTTGTGCTGTGTGGCCCTGTTTCTAACAGGCTATGGACAGGTACCAGTCCACAGGTCAGAGCCTGGAAGACCCCTGCCCTAGACCAAACAGGCAAATTCCTAGAAAGACACAAACTACCAAAACCAACCCAAGAAGACAACAATCTGAATAGACCTGTATTTAACAAGTAGGGGCCGGGCACGGTAGCTCATGCCTGTAATCCCAGCACTTTAGGAGGCTGAGGCAGGTGGATCACGGGCTTAGGAGTTCAATACCAACCTGGCCAAGATGGTGAAACCCCGTCTTTACTAAAAATAAAAAAAAAAAAAAATTAGCCTGGCGTGGTGGCAGGCACCTGCAATCCCAGCTATTCAGGAGGCTGAGTCAGAGAATTGCTTGAACCCAAGAGGCGGATGTTGCAGTGAGCCAAGATCACGCCACTGTACTCCAGCCTGGGCAACAGAGTAAGACTCCGTTTCAACAACAACAACAACAACAAAAAACAAGACAAGTAGGGATTGAATTAGTAACAAAAAACACTTCCCATAATAAAAAGTCCAAAACCAGATGGCTTCACCAGTGAATTCCACCACATATTTAAAGATTAATACTGATCCTTTACAATCTTCCAAAAACAAAACAAAACAAAACCTCTTTCTGTAAAGTCAGTATTTACCTGATACCAAAATCAGAAAAAGAAATCACAAAAAGAAAACAAACTACAAACCAATATGCCTTATGAATATACACACAAAAATCCCCAACAAAATATGAACCAAATCCAGCAACATATAAAAAGGATTATACACTATGAACAAGTGGGATTTATCTCAGGAATCCAAAGTTGATTTAAAGTATAAAAATCACTGTTAGACAAAGTATTAATAGACTAAAAGACACAAGCCATATGATTATCTCAACAGACACAAAATGTATTTGATGAAACAGACTTTCATAATAAAAACATTCAACAAGTAAAAGAAAACCAGCAGAAGTAGAAGAAAAGTTTATCATCCTGAGCAAGGCCTTCTATGAAAACCCCACAGGCAACAACACACTGAAAGACTGAACACTTCCCCACTAAGATCTTAAACAGGACACATATGTCTGCTCTCACCAATTCTACTCAACATTGTATCGACATTTCCAGTCAGGGCAACTAAGCAAGGAAAAGAAAGAAAAGGCAACCCAACTGGAAAGAAAAAAGTATTATCTACTTGCAGATGGCATAGTCCTGTACAGAGAAAATCCTAAGAATCACATACACAAAAAAATCTACTAAAACTATAAATAAGTTCAGCATGAAAGATTGCAGGATACAAGATTAATATACAAAAATCAGTTTATTTCTACACAATAGCAATGAATAATCCAAAAATCAAAGGATTCCATTTGCAATATCATCAAAAAGAATAAAATACTTAGAATAAGTTGAACTAACGACATCCAAAACTTATAGACTAAAAACTATAAAACATAACTGAAGAAAATTTAAAAGGCCTAAATAAATAGATGAATATCCTTTATTCATGGATTGGAACACTTAATCTAGGTAAGATGGCAATATTCCCCCAAGTTGGTCTACAGATGCATGTAATTCTTATCAACATTCCAGCTTTTTTTAATTAACAAATGGAAAAGTTGATCCCAAAATTAATATGGAAACACAAGGGACCCAGAACAACAACGAAAAAAACTGAAAAAGAACAAAGTTGGAAGATTCACACTTCCTGATTTCAAAATTTACTCTTAAATTATGGTAATCAAGACACCATAGTACTGGCGAAGAGAGAAAATGGACTGGAGGAAAAAAAAAACACTGAAGAGAGCCTCAGGGACTTGCAAAACAACAGAAGACTAACACTTGTATCTTCAGAGTCTAGGGGAACAGCTCCACATAGCGCCCTGGTGACCTTGGACTTTCCCACGTATACCATGCATGCCAGAGCTTGAACAGTGGCTAATCTGAGTCTTGCCTGCTGACTACCTTGTGATCCTCCGGGAACCCGAGATGGGAGGCCTGAGGCTTCTGAGGCTGTCTCCTTTTTGCTCTTCTGGCTCCCAAGGGAGGCTGTCATGAGACAGGTTCTGATGAGTTTTGCACTAATGAGGTACAGAGCTTTCTGCCCCGCCCCTCTTAGCATATAAAGCCTTTTAACAGTCATGAAGGGCTCCTCAGGAATGGGGTACCTCACAATTCATATCCTAATCATCCAGGTCTTTGTGGTATCTGGGACAAGGATCAGGAGGAGCTGGCCCCTTTGGCTTCTTCTTTGCCCTGTCTATATAAGTAAAAAACTGTCTAAAGCTAAAAGTAGATTGTTGTAACTTATATTACTTTCACAGTCCCATCAGTTGAGCCATAGCCTTGGCCCTGCCTTGGACTATGTGTGTGCCTAAAACATGGAGTCCCAGAAGAAGCAGAGAGAGAACAAGGGCCTGAAAAAAAGTATTCAAACAAATAACAGCTAAAATTTCCCAAATTAACTTCCCTAATTTGGTAAAAGACATAAATCTACTGATTCAAGAAGTTGAGGAGACCCCAAAAAGAGTAAACCCAAAGAAATCTAAGCCAATACCATAATTAACCTCTGAAAAGACAAAGAAAAATCTTAAAAGCAATCAGACAGAAATAATACATTATGTACGAAGGGTGGTGGTACATTATGTATGGGGGGCAATTTGAATGGCAGTTACTATCTCATCTGCACAGATGCTCACAAGGTAGCACCAACCTCTGATCTAACGAACTAGCTTCTGCAGCCACAACAGTCTGATCTGTACACTCCAAAGGTGCCTGGGCATTTCACACTGTTTTTTCATACACCAACAACGTCTGTCCCGCTCCTTACCACCTTAAAGAATTCTCTTTGTCCTTAAAGACTCACCTCAAGCCTCACTTTATTCACCTCTTTCACAAGTTCTCTAGATTCTGCTCAAAACCTTTTCTAATTTTGTCAATACATGTTAAGTTTTAACTTATTGTTCAATTATCACAATGCCCAAATTTTTACTTAAAACCTCTGCAAGGAAAGTGATCTGTCAGGATGTCCTAAAGCAATCAAATTTCTAACAAGATACTTACGGCCATTCTGACTCAGGATGTTTTTGGTAAGCATCTATGACATCAATTGCAATATTGAGGTTTTCTTCCAGTTCTTTCATTCTTTCATGATTAAGGGATGTAAACAAAATCATTGAAGAGTAGGCAACAATTTTTTTGTCCGGATGATTTAAGCAAGACCTTCCAAACAAGGAAATGAGACTGTTAGCCCAATTTAATAACGTGATAAAATAAAACACAAAAATAACAGTAATACCACTGGCAAATTCACTACATACGAATACTTTTGAGGATTTAAGGGAGAATTACAGCACTTTAAAATAAGTAGATTATTTACTGTAAAAATAGTAAATATAAACTTAGTCACAATAAAAAGTATCCAAAATATTAAAGTTGAAGTTGACATAGAACTCAGAAGGCAAAAAGCAAATAACTTACCATTAGAGATAAAGATTAAAATGATTACATTTATAAAACATTAAAATGTTCACTCTTGTTAGAAAAAAACCAACAGGTACAAAATGATACCTCAATGACTGCTGGCACTGCTTTAATAGTCCTTAGGGACAAGATGCCTATAGGAGAGATAGTACAGTGGTGCAAGAAATAGAATTTGGAGTCAGGAGCCTCGCTATAACTCCTAGCTCCTCTAGCTATCAGCCAGGGGGCCTGGGGAAGGTCACTGACATATTGATTGCCAATTATATCATGTGTTATGCAATATGGCAGGATTTTGCTTTTCAGTTAAACTTCATAATACTCTTCTGAAGGAGATATTATTCATATATTTCAGATAAAGAATTTGTTAGCTTCACTTGGCCAATAGCACAAAGCCAGCACCTGAAAAAACTGGAATTCAAATTTGGTTGTATCTGTCCCATAAATGCATAAAGAGTGAAGGCAAAGAACCTCTCTTAGCTTGTTTTCTGGTTAAAAAATAAAATACAATAACAAAACCTTCTCTATTTCATAGGATTTTTATGACGATCAAATGAGATCTAAAAGCAACATGTAAACTGTTAAGACTTCTCTGACTGTCCTACACTTAAGCCTCTCCCTTGTTTTTCCATTACACCCTGGATTTACCCTAATTACCTTAGTTCTTACATCACAACGTACGTGCCTGTTCCTTTATTTCCCTGACCAAACAATGAAATCTTCAAGAATAACGAATATATAAGTGACCATCGTATTCTAATCATCTATCCCACAACCTGGCAGGTATTAGGTGTCCAAAATGTTTTAAGGGAATGAATTCTCAAAAATAAGCAATGTCTATTTCTGTAGCTTGAATTTCATAATTCTCTTCTTCCACCTAAGCCCAAATATCATTAATATATATACAGCATGAATATATATACACCTTCAACTTTTAATTATTTGCAGGAATTTGAGAAATTCCATGAGCTAGAAGTGAATTAGAGTTTATCCAATCTTAACACTAAACTTCACGGAGGAGCCCAGGAAAGCTGTACAACCAGGAAGGCTGGCACGGAATTTAAGCAGCACAGTGTTTACAATGAGCACAGTCTTTGGATCCAGATGGCAGCAATGGGTTTAAACTCTAGCTCTGCCATTTACCAGTGATAAGCTTCAGGTCTCTCATCTGTCCAGATGGGGAGACAGTAACACTTACTCTGCAGGCTATTGTGAGAACAGAAGAAATACATGGATAATGCCCAGTTCAGGGTAGGTACACAACAGCTGCTGCCCTGCTGTGCTGCTTATACTGTTGCAACCACTAGTTACCCCATTCATTGGCACCAAAGCCTGAATTCGAAGCCAGGCCTCCCACTCCCAGACTGTGCCTTTCATACTAGGTATATTGACTCTATTGCCTGCTCACCTTTTACCTCAGCGCTCAATTTCTTATGTACAGAGCTGGTTTTTAAAAAGTAGAATCACCAGAAAAAGTACCAGGATCCAATCCAGGTAAATGGAATGTTACCCATGTCTTACACTGATAACCGGACCGGTTACCCATTTCTTACATGGATACACTGACTGTTTATCCACATCTTCTTCTTACCTTCCAAAACACACAGCATTGTGCTGGACATACCAGTATTCCATACATAAAGAATTCTAATTCACTGCCCATATTTTGGTGTTTTATTTTAATTATGCTTCTTATAAATTTCAGTGTCCTTAACAATATTACTTACTTTATCCATGACTTTTATTTTCGTAAAAGTAAACTGATATACAAGCAAGGACACAAATCTTAAGGGTACATACAGCTCAATGAACAAAGTTTGGATATGTACACATCCATGTAACCACCACTAAGGTCAAGATATAGACAAACACTTCCAGGACCCAGGTGTTTCCCTAGTGCCCTCTCCCAGCTGGCACCCACCCACCAAGAACAACTACTATCCTGAACTCTATTACAGAGGGTTACTTTTCGAACTTTATATAAAATGGAAAAATATAACCACAGTCTTCTCACAAGTTAGAAACATTCTTATCAATATACTCACAAAAACAGTTCTGGGAAAGCATGTACCCAAACAATAGACTGGGAATCTTCATTCCGTGAGGCAATGTTGCCTAAAAACTGCAAGCCACAGCGAAAAGCTAAGAATATATAAAAGTTTAAAATAAATAAATAAATGATTAAACACAATAAATAAATACATCCTAAGAAATATTCTTCATGTTATTAAACAGAAAGTTTCTGCTTGCTTCTTGTAAAAATTAAGGTCTCTCTCCACAAGGTCACTTTGGGAATAACATGAATATGCCATGGCTGGGTGCAGTGGCTCACGCCTGCAATCCCAGTACTTTGGGAGGCCAAGGTGGGTGGATCACTTGAGGCCAGGAGTTGGAGAGCAGCCTGGCCAATATGCTGAAACCCCATCTCTACTAAAAGTACAAAAAATTACTCAGGAGGCTGAGGCATGAGAATTGCTTGAACCTGGGAGGCAGAGGTTGCAGTGGGCCGAGATCATGCCACTGCACTCCAGCCTGGGAGACAGAGTGAGACTCTGTCTCAAAAAAAAAAATTAATATGCCTTACCAAAACAATATACTCTACATACAAAATTGATTAACTTATTGCCTGGGTGCAGAGGCTCATACCTATAATCCCAGTACTTTGGGAAGACGGGGTGCAGGGGAGGGGAGCGGATCACCTGAGGTCAGGAGTTGGAGACCAGCCTGACCAACATGGTGAAACCCCGTCACTACTAAAAATACAAAAATTAGCTGGGCGTGGTGGCAGGCGCCTGTAATCCCAGTGACTCAGGAGGCTGAGGCAGGGAGAACTGCTTGAACCCAGGAGGCAGAGGTTCCAGTGAGCTGAGATGAAGCCACTGCATCCAGCCTGGGAGACAGACCCAGAGACTCCATCTCAAAAAAAAAAAAAGATTTCTACTGAATATTTTGGAATATTAACACTCAAATCTGTGTAAAACTTAACATGCAAAAAGCCAACAGTATAGGTTGATCTGAAAACCAACTGACCCAACAACTCATCAGGCACCTAAGATTAATGCTCGGGATCAGAACACAATTCTGAAAAGAAAAAGGCTTAAAGATGTCCTAGACAGAAGAAAAGAAAACTCCAGACAGGCACAAGTGACAGTTTACTTTACCAAACAGCTTATCAACTGATCTTTATGTAAATACTGCAAATGTTATGAAGACCCTCAAAAATCCCAACATTATTTTTACAGATTAAGAAAGAATAAAGGCCAAAAACAACACCAATAACTCAATTAAAGTAACTCATGCTTGTGTTTACATAAAATTTGATGAGCATAATATATTCGTCACACCACTGCAATTATTCCCTGAAAATAATACTCTAAATATTATTTTGACAATGTAATTACAGTTCTTACCTCAAGTGTGGTAACAAAAAACTGGCACACAAACCCTGCTAAAAAATCTACCTAGAATAAAGTTCTCACAGAAAAAGAGTCGAAAGAGTACAGGCACTTTGTTAGAAACCAGAATACTTTTATTTAAAAGATTATTTGTAGTAGGTTTGAACTAACACACCATAAAATTTTTTCTAAGTTTCACTGCTGAATCTAAATTTCATTGTTGAATTTCAACTAAAATTCAGTCATTTCACTGGCTGCCATTTTCAAGGTGATGAGAAATACTACTTCCTTTCCATTTTCCTTCTTGCCTCAATAATATCCTTCCAATAATGTCTGTGGCTAAACACAAGCCATCTACTAAATAGGAACACAACTGAAAAATTAAATAAGACCTGAATAAATGGAGAGATGTTCCATATTCATGAACTTGAAAACTCAATAGTGTTAAGATGGCAATTCTTACCAAATTGATCTATAGATTCAATATCATCCCAAGTATCTACAATATACAGAAAACCTTTACAACTCTACAAGAAATAGACACAAACAGATCAATTAAAAACTGGACAAGGCCGGGCGCAGTGGCTCAAGCCTGTAATCCCAGCACTTTGGGAGGCCGAGACAGGCGGATCACGAGGTCTGGAGATCGAGACCATCCTGACTAACACGGTGAAACCCCGTCTCTGCTAAAAACTACAAAAAGCTAGCCGGGTGAGGTGGCGGCGCCTGTAGTCCCAGCCACCTGGGAGGCTGAGACAGGAGAATGGCGTGAACCCGGGAGGCGGAGCTTGCAGTGAGCTGAGATCCGGCCACAGCCCTCCAGCCTGGGTGACAGAGCGAGACTCCGTCTCAACAAAAAAAAAAAAAAAAAAAAAAAACTGGACAAAGGACTCATACAGACATTTCTCCAAAGACTTACAAATGGTCAGTAAGTACATGATCATTTAGGAAATGCAAATCAAAACCACAATGAAGTACCCCTACTTCACATTTACAGGATGACTACAACACAGAAATAGTCAGTAAGGATGCAAGAAATGGGAACATTCATACGGTGTCAGCAAAAAGTAATATGATTCAGCTGGTATGGAAAAGTCTGATAGCTCTTAAATGTTAAGCACAGAGTTACCATATGACCCAGCAATTCTATTCCTAGGTGTACACCCGAAAGAATTAAAAACAGATAAACAAATGCATGTACCAGCATGTTCACAACAGCATTACTCATGATAGCCAAAAGGTGGAAATAACCTAAATGTCCAACAAACGATGAATGAATAAACAAAATATGATGCATCAACACAACAGAGTATTATTCCACCATAAAAAGGAACGAAGTCATGATACACACCACAAGGTGGATGAACCTTAGAAACATTATGCTCAGTGAAAGGAGTCAGATACCAAAGGTCACATATTAATTCTATGATTCCATTTATATGAATTATCCAGAGTAGGTAAATCTACAGAAACAGAATGCAAAGTAGTGGTTGCCAGGGGCTATGGGGAGGCAGAAAGAGAGCAATTGCTCAATGAAAACAGGGTATCCTTTTGGGGTGATTTTCAGGCTGGGCGCAGTGGCTCATGCTTGTGATTCCCCCAGCACTTTCGGAGGCCGAGGTGGGTGGCTCGCCTGAGGTCAGGAGTTTGAGACTAGCCTGGCCAATGTGGTGATACCCCGTCTCTACTAAAAATACAAAAATTAGCCAGGCGTGGTGGTGGGCGCCTGTGATCCCAACTACTCAGGAGGCTGAGGCAGGAGAATCACTTGAAGCTGGGAGGCAGAAATTGCAGTGAGGCAAGATTGCGCCATTGAACTCCAGCATGGGCAACAAGAGCGAAACTCCATCTCAAAAAAAAAAAACAATTTAATTAGGTAGAGATGGTAGTTGCACAATACTGTGAATGTACTAAATGCCACGCGATTGTTCAGTTTTAAATGGTTAACAACATGTGAATCTCAGATCAATAAAAAATAATTAAACTCATATAAATGCAACTACCTAAATTAAGAACAACTCTTAATACAGCTAACAGGTAACAGGTCTTTAAGAATCTACTCTCTCAGACTAGGAATATGAGTGAATAGCCAAGCTAATAACCAAATAACCAATCTATTCCTCAATGACAAACTGGTTCATAAAAGTAGTTTCAGGTGGCCGGGCGCACTGGCTCATGCCTGCAATCCCAGCACTTTGGGAGGCCAAGGCGGGTGGATCACGAGGTCAGGACATCGAGACCATCCTGGATAAGACGGTGAAACCCCGTCTCTACTAAAATTACAAAAATTTAACAGGGCGTGGTGGCGGGCACCTGTACTCCCAGCTACTCAGGAGGCTGAGGCAGGAGAATGGCGTGAACCCAGGAGGCAGAGCTTGCAGTGAGCCGAGATCGCGCCACTGCACGCCAGCCAGGGCGACAGAGCGAGACTCTGTCTCAAAAAAAAAAAAAAAAGTAGTTTCAGGTATCCGCTCCGTTAAATTTTTTCTTAGGTCATCTACCTGCTTCAGTGAAAATCCTGTGAAGAATGAAATAATCTTTTGCCATATATTGTAAAAACTAAATACATCTTTTGTGGCACATTTGGGATAGAGCAGAAAAACGAGATACTGGACTGAGGGGGACATGGAGTCAAAAGAAGATTTTTTAAATGAAAAACGGGAGAGCATATTATATGCTGATGAAAATAATGGAGTAAAGAGGAAAAAAACAGAGGCTGCCTGAGAGCAAGGGGATAATTTCAGGAGAAAAGCTTCTGCGTGGGCAAGTGGCGATGAAATCCAGCACATGGTGGAGGGGCTGGCTCCACTCTAATAGTTATTTAATCACAGCATTTGTATGGCACTTCCCCTTTGCTTCTTTATTTAGGATATATCATTAAAAGAGAAACCTCCTTCTGCCCACCACAGCACTGCAGCTCTGGAGCGCCACACTACCCGCCCCATCAGGATCGTCAATTATGAAACACGGTACATTCTGAACTCTCTTTCTCAATTACTATACCACACAGAGACCTCAAAACAGCTGCCTTCCCAAGTGACGCAGTGAAACACGGACTTTACTGCTAATTTATAATTCCCTAATTTTGAGTACTGATGCTTCCATTTTATTATAAAATGGAGCTACAGAAGTATCTTTAAATATATAATATCATAAAAACATTTCACAACTAAATCCTACATCCTTTCAATTTCTTGAGACTATTTTAGAAACTACTAATGCTCAAAAAAAGTGGCGATGCACTTTGTGTGTAAATTCTTAAAGAAAGTAATTAATTTTTAATTACCATTTCCTAAAGGAATACCTCAAAATCAAATAGCAAGATCCAAGAATTTTTAGCAAATTGAGTTTAAAATGAAAACAATAAGAAATCACAGAAATTAAACCAAGCCAGGCAGTGGCTCTAACACGCTAATTAAGCCTATTTCACCTGTGAAATAAGACCGTCACCTCTAGTTCTTGTCTATCTACCAAGAGAAGCACACATATTAACATCAATACAAATATGCCTCATGTGGCCAGGTGCAGTGGTTCACGCCTGTAATCTCAGCACTTTGGGAGGCCGAGGCGTGTGGATTACACGGTCAGGAGTTCAAGACCAGCCTGGCCAAAATGGCAAAACCCCATGTCTACTAAAAAAAACACAAAAAATTACCCGGGCACCGTGGCAGGTGCCTGTAATCTCAGCTACTCGGGAGGCTGAGGCAGGAGAATCGCTTGAACCCCGGGGAAAGCGGCAGTTGCGGTGAGCCAATATCACACCACTGCACTCCAGCCTGGGCAACAGAGTTAAGACTCCGTCTCAAAAAAAAAAAAAAAAAAGAAACATGCCTCATGTTATATGCAAAGTACAGGCATTAAAGCTGTATATAAAACAATTTTTATAAGTCAAATTATATTTTAAATGCAACTGGAGATTTCTCATTTAAAGGATAGCCATTGAATTATAAGGTAAAGACGTTATTACAACAACAACGAAATTTAACCTATAATCTAGCGCATCTAACTTATCCACCTGGAAATTTACATTAAAATTTTCTAGGGTGTTTTTTTTTGTTTGTTTTTTTTGTTTTTCTGTTTTTGAGACAGGGTCTTGCTCTGTCACCCAGGCTGGAAGTGCAGTGGCATGATCTCAGCTCACTACAACTTCCACCTTCCAGGCTCAAGCAATCTTCCTACCTCAGCCTCCAAGTAGCTGGGACTATAGGTATGTGCCACCATGCCCGATTATTTTTTCTTTTTTTTTTTTTTTTTTTGAGACAGAATTTCGCTCGTCACCCAGGCTGGAGTGCAATGGCATGATCTCGGCTCACTGCAACTCCACCTCCTGGGTTCAAGCGATTCTCCTGCCTCAGCCTCCCAAGTAGCTGGGATTACAAGTATGCTCCATCACGCCCAGCTAATTTTTGTATTTTTAGTAGAGATGGGGTTTCACCATGTTGGCCAGGCTGGTCTTGAACTCCTGACCTCAAGTGATCCGCCCGCCTCAGCCTCCCAAAGTGCTGGGATTACAGGCATGAGCCACTGCACCCAGTCTTTGTATTTTTTTAGAAACGGGGTTTCACCATGTTGTCCAGGCTGGTCTTGAACCCCTGAGCTCAAGCAATCTGTCCACCTCGGCATCTCCAAGTGCTAGGATTATAGGCATATGCCAGGGCACCCAGCTTACGTTAAGATTTTATCAAATAATTTAGGTTTACCCATAAAGTATTTCAATTCCTGGGACAAAGAGATCGTATATTAAAAATCTATGTTTTTTTTTAACATTATGTTAAGATAATAACCACTGTCCAATGGAAAGGTGTTGATGCTAGAAGAACAAAGACCAAAACCATTCTACTAATGAGTCGAAAGAAGCTTGGTGTTTCTCTTAATCCCACGTCAACAACCATTAACAATCAGAGCTAAGTTCCATTTTCATCACACTAGATATTTGGCTTAGACACTTAACATGTGGCTCCCCTCAACGGAATGTGAGCTCTCTAAGGGCAGAGATTTTTTTGTCTGTTTTTGTCACTGTTTGAATCACACCCAAAACCTAGACCAGGGCCTGTCACGTTCATAAATATTAAAAGATGGTCTATTAGTCTTACCACAGACTAGGCGGCTTAAACAACAGACATTTATTTTTACACAGTTCTGTGGTTAGAGGTGTGTCAACAGGGCTGGTATCTTCTGAGGTCTCTGTCCTTGGTCTGTAGATGGTCATCTTCTCCCTGTGTCTTCACATGGTCTTTACTCTGTGCATGGCCATGTCCTAATTTCCTCTTCCTATGAGGACACCAGTCATACACCCCCATTTGACCTTAACTACCTTAATTACCTCTTTAAAGATCCCATCTCCAAATTCAGTCACATTCTGGGTACTGCGGGTTAGGACCATGCTGTGATCTGAATATCTGTGCCCCTCCAAAATTCCTATGCTGAAATCTAATCCCCAACATGCCAGTATAAGATGGAGCCTTTGGGAAGTGACTAGGTCTTGATGGTGGAGCCCTCGTGAATGGGATTAGCGCCCTTATAAAAGGGGCCCAAGGAGCTTGTTTGCGCCTTCTGCCTTCCACATTCCACCATAGGAGAACAAAGCAAGAGGCACCATCTACGAAGACAAGAGCAGCCCTCGCAAAACACCCAGTCTGCTGGGACCTTAATCTTGGACTTTCCAGCCTCCAGAACTGTAAGTAATACATTTCTGTTGTTTATAAACTACCCAGCCTAAGGATTTTGTTATAGCAACTGGAACAGACAGACTTCAACATACAAATGTGAAAGGAACAAAATTCAGCCATTCAGGAAGGGAAGTTGCTACAACTTTATAATTCTTTAATATTTCACTATTAAAGTTTCCCTATCTCATGAAATACAGAACATGCGTTTCAATGTATGATGTTAATACTCAAAGTACTGGTTTTGAACCCTTTATAAAGATACAGATAACCCATGAATTATATTGCATGCTACCTGTCAACAGAGCTTCCTGTTCCACTCGTAGTTCACGAAACAGAAGAATCAAATCAACAGCAACACCAATCGTATCCAAGTTCCTGTATCAGGTTTTTAAAAAAAGACAAAATTAGACATGTTCATTCATTCATATATTGTCTATGGCTGTTTTTGCACTATAATGGGAGAGCTGAGAAATCTGACAGAGATTACAAAGCCTAAATTTATTATCTGGCTCTTTACAGGAAAAGTATAGCAACCCTAGCAGTAGGGGTTATATTTATATGCAGAGCCAAGTGCTTTCAACAGTTTTCTTTGAGCACTTCCTGAAGTTTTCCATGACTCAGATTCTTTGCTTTATTGTATTATACCCCATTCCATGCATTCTTGGCAAAAGCAGTCCCAGTCCACACAAAGTGCAAAAGATGTAAAAAGATCTAGGCCTTAATAGCATCACACCTTTTGATTCACTCTTTCTTTAGCGACTTAAAACAAAACATCAGAAAAATACGTACTAGTTGCAATCTGCATCTTGACTGGCTCAGAAATACTGGCCTTAGTTAAGCTTGGCCACAGTCTTTACTAGAATCTTTGTTGTATTTCTAACTAGAAAATTCTTTTCTGAAAATTGCTGCCCTAAATGGTTGAAATTTTCCTTTAAAAATCAACAGTGAATAATAACACAATCGGAGAAGGGAAGAGGCAGAAAAATTAACACCCTTAAATGTTCCTTTTCATTTCAGCCCAACCATAAGTTGCATGCAATAAAAAGATCTTGTCACAAACAGCACAGCCCTTGCTTTGCTGGCCCTACCAAAAGACCACCGATAACTTACCTGTCATAGTATTTATTTTTGTAATGTTTGAATTTTTATAGTTTGCATATATTACTCAAAAAAGACACTAAAAATTGACTGCTTTGAAAGAAAGTATTAACATAAACTTATACATTCGTTCCTGAGGCAGAGGAAGAAACATTTAAAGTTTACTGAGCACATAATCTGCATTAGGCATTTACATAAGTAATCTCATTTACACCCCATAGCCAGCCTGTCTGGAAGACACTGCTTACCCAGTTTTACAGAGGAGAAAACTGATACTCAGGAAGACCAAGTCACCTGTCCAGGGTCAGGATGGAGCAGTCAGCCACAACAGGACCAGTGTGTAAGGCTCAGGACAGCAAGGGTAGACTGCTTTTTTTTTTTTTTTGAGACAGAGTCTCACTCTGTTGCCCAGGCTGAAGTGCAGTGGTACGATCTTGGCTCACTGCAACCTCCACTTTCCTGGTTCAAGCGATTCTCCTGCCTCAGCCTCCAGAGTAACTGGGACTACAGATGTGCGCCACCACACCCAGCTAATTTTTTATTTTTAGTAGAGATGGAGTTTCACCATGCTGGCCAGGCTGGTCTTGAACTCCTGACTTCAGGTGATCTGCCCACCTCAGCCTCCCAAAGTGCTGGGACTACAGGCAGGAGCCACTGCGCCCAGCCCAAACTGCTTTTGAGTGTAAGGGCGGACTGCTTTTGAGCTGAAGCTTTACAGTCAGATGTCTGGCTATGGAGAGAATGTTCCCAGCCTCTCTCACTTAACAAGTGACTCTCAGACAAGTTATTTAACCTCTCCAAGTTACAGTTTCTTCTTTTGTGAAAATGGAAAAATTTCTTGAGTTTGTTCTAAGAATTAAAGAAGATACTACAAGCAAAGCACTTGGGACAAAGCCCAACGCCAAAGGCAGGCTCAACAAATGCTCGCTCCCTTCCCCACCAAGGTTAGCCAAGCACAAAGTGTATCCGCCAACCACAGTCAAAAGTCAGTTCTAAGGCTCTCCTTTCCTTCCCCATCACACGAGAGCACCTCCTGACTGGAAAAGGACAAAAGAAACTAGCCTTCTGGCCAGATGCTTCTAGCATATAACTAGTTAGGTTTTAGAATGTTGACTGTTATTATCAAGATTATTATTGTTTCTATCCATTTATCTGCAAATGGATGGCAGGTTTGGTTTAGTATTGAAGTTACATGACTTACTTTTTACCCTCTCTCCTTTGATCTTAAAAATCTCATTAATCATATCAAAGCCTCGGGTATATGTGTCTAACCGAAGAGAGTCCCTCAAATGGCTTCTGCACCAGCCCAAGCTCACCCGTCACAGCGGTGACAGGGAAGCCTGGAGGCTCTGTCTACATCCAAGTCCAGGAAAGAAAGTGAGCATCCTGTTTGTGGCTTCTGACTTCAAGTAAAAATTTTTAATAAAAAGCAGTTTCCACAAAATCAAAGAAGAAAGATGCTGGGTTCTGGGAGGAGACAGTAACATGTAAAAGCAAAGAAGAGCACTGGACAGCTCACCTGCTCATGTTTTAACTACTTTTAAAAATGTGTACATCATAAAATAGGTGGAAACAGAGCTTGGAACTTTACACGATCTTTAGGAAAGACAGGTCATCTTGTAAATTTACAAAATATGCTTCTTGTTCAAACACAAGAGTAACATAATTAAAAGTAATTAAAACATTTACAACCTGAGGTCAAGAACTACATATAAACTTAGGCAGGTAAAATCTAGGAACAAAGACTCAAAATCAGCTTCAAAACACTATGAAGAACCAAATACCTCAAAACATGTGATAAAAACAAACAAGAAATCTAACCCCTGATGTTAAACACATTCTATTATTTTATACACTAGTCAGAGAGACTCCAATGGCAAGGCCTGTAGAGGGCCTCTCCCCGCAGATGTAAAGGGCAATCCTGCAGTAACAGTGGGTGATACTACCAAGCCAATTTTTTTTTTTTCCTGAGACAGGGTCTCACAACGTGGCCCAGTCTGGAGCAATGGCATCATCTCAGCTTACTGCAACCTCTGCCTCTCCCCGGCCCAAGCAATCCTCCCACCTCAGCCTCCTGAGTAGCTGGGACTACAGGTGCTCACCATCATGTCCAGCTAACTTTTTGTATTAATTTGTAGAGACAGGGTCTCGCCCTGTTGCCCAGGCTGGTCTTGAACTCCTGGACTCAAGCAATCCTCCTGCCTCAGCCTCCCAAAATGCTGGGATTACAGGCATGAGCCATCTCACCCAGCCCAAAACAACTTCTAACAGATAAACCAAATGACAGAACCAGCATGCACATATACAAAGAAACAGAATCCAAGGTACATGTGTAACTACCTGATTGAATTCTGGTTCACAGAACACTCTATGCAAGCATTGCGAAGACACCTGAAGCATTCTGTTATTAACTGCAGACTGGAAGCCAGGTTTTCCACTTGGGATGGATCTCTGCAGGCAAGCTCAACGGCATGAGAGGATTTCTTTAGGATATCCAGAACTCTTTGGAAGATAGTCCTGGGTGCTGTTTCTCTGAAAAAGGATAAAATTATCACAAACCAGAAAAAAAGATTGATTTCCAAATGTCCTGTTCAGAAAACTGCTTTTATCTACCATCGTGGGGAGGTAGGCTAGGCTTATCTGTTCTAGCTCCTTAATTTACAACACCAAATAAAAGATCTACACATGTTGAGCACTTACTATGCAGCACACTGTTCTTGTCCCTTTTCATGTATTATCTCAGTCTTTGCAGTAGCCTTACGAAGCCAACACTGTCCTCTCCATGTACAGATAAGGTAAGTGAAGTAGAGATGGTAAGTAACTTGCCCAAATCATTCAGCCAGTAACTGGCAGAACCACAAAGCCAACTGAAGCACTCTGGCCTAAGTACTTCCATTACCCATGACAACCCAAATCCCAGTTCCAGGGACTATTCATGCTTATGGATTTGCCCTTACTCAGAAGAACACAGTATCTTTATTTAATGTTACAGACAGAGAATAGAGTCCAGTCCTCTGTCACCCAATATGTACCTAAGTTCAGTTATAAGAAACAATATTCCTGTAGGATGAGGATACTATCTACTCCGTAGACACAGTGAGGCTGACAACATACGCACCAAACTTCTCCACAGTCAGCGACACAGATGGGAGAGAAAGGAGGGAGGGAGAGTGTAAAGTGTGCCCGTTCTTCCACCAAGAATGTATGCCCAGGGAGAAAGATGAACCTGTGGCTGTTCCCTCGGGGCATCTCAGTCTGCGTGCCTCTCATGCCAGGAGTACTGCCTGCACTGGCTATCATTCCAGAGCTCTGAAGATAAGAATTTTTTGTGCAACATGGCACCTAAATGCAAGCCAACTTCCTCATTCCATAAATCCCCTAAAGAAACAGCAAATCTCTTTTAATGTTAGAAGGAAAGTTGCCGCGTTGGACAATTTAAGAGATTCTATAAATGCCAAATGATTCAGACCATATGAATTTTCTCCTTTTGCTCTCACTGTAGATTCACAGTGCCCTACTTTTCACCCTTGGATTGAGACCAGCAGGGAGCCATATGTTCATTCAGAACTCCAGACCCTGAGCTGCCCAGGGTATGGAGCTGCTCAGCTGCTGCAGAAGACACCTAGGCACCTATGGAGGCCCCTTTCCTGGGGCCACAGGAAACACTTCTCTCCATGAACTTCAGTACCACGGCTTCTTATACACCAAGTGATGTGTGTTTTTATCTTATGAACAGACAATAGAACTCACATTATTTATTACGGTTTCTCTCTGTTGGGGCCTTTCTTAAGTCTGGAGTCAAATTTATGACCCAAACAATATGAATCCTTACTTTTTCTATCCGGCTTTTCCACTCTCCGTAATTTTCCCCCTGATCTTTTTCTCGTGTTTATTTTTTAAGGCATCTCAAATTTGGTTTTGGAAAGAGGCAGAGTATAAATTAATTAAAAACTGGGAAACTGCACATACAATAATTTGTCTACGTCTCCCCCAGTCAGCCCTCTGAGTGTAGATAATGAAACTCTGACTCAGTGTCTCGGCAATGAGTGACCGAATTACAAAATGAAAATTCCAGGGTACAGCACTAATGCCGCCTCTATAAACTGTATGAAACCAGTATATAAGCCATTGGTAGTGACAACATTGCCATAAGAAGAATCTTCACTAATACTTTTTGGTTTTTTTTTTTTTTTTGAGACGGAGTTTTGCTCTGTCGCCCAGGCTGGAGTGCAGTGGCACAAATCTCAGCTCACTGCAACCTCCGCCTCCCGGGTTAAAGTGATTCTTCTGCCTCAGCCTCCCGAGTAGCTGGGACTATAGGCGCACACCACCACGCCCAGCTAATTTTTGTATTTTTAGTAGAGACAGGGTTTCACCATATTGGCCAGGCTGGTCTCGAACTCCTGATCTCGTGATCTGCCTACCTCGGCCTCCCAAAGTGCTGGGATTACAGGTGTGAGCCACTACACCCAGCCGATTCACTAACACTCTTAAGGTAACTTTAAGGAGTACAAAATATATTGTAGACACTAATAAGCTAAGAAAATAGCCAGGAGTTTAAAACACTATGAAGAATGCTAAGGCTGATCACAACTTCTAGGACAAAGAACAAATCTAATCACCTCTATCTGCCCCATCTGCATGAAGATTTGAAGCCATTTATTATTATTATTTTTTTTTTTTTTTTTTTGAGGCGGAGTCTGACTCTGTCGCCCAGGCTGGAGTGCAGTGGCCGGATCTCAGCTCACTGCAAGCTCCGTCTCCCGGGTTCACGCCATTCTCCTGCCTCAGCCTCCGGAGTAGCTGGGACTACAGGCGCCGCCACCTCGCCCAGCTAGTTTTTTGTATTTTTTAGTAGAGACGGGGTTTCACCGTGTTAGCCAGGATGGTCTCGATCTCCAGACCTCGTGATCCGCCTGTCTCGGCCTCCCAAAGTGCCGGGATTACAGGCTTGAGCCACCGCACCCGGCGCCATTTATTATTTAATATTACAGTCAAATAAAAGTAGAGCACTGCAACTTGAATAAGCTTCAATGACGCCTCTCTTTTCCTCCTAAGATGACTAAGTATGTGTATTTACAGCTGTAAGAAAGCAGCGAGAATTATTTCTTTCACCTGATCCTTTGCCGTCTGCCTCTCACGTGGGAACCCTCTTTCCCCTGTGAATGGTCTTCCCTGAAGTCATTCCTCGCAATCTTAACATGTTTCACTCAAAATCGGTATCTAGCACAGCAGAAGCTTTGGAATCAAACTATGGTACAGACTAAACAAGACAGAAGAAAAGCAATATTCTTAAAGAAAACGTGAAAAATGATATCCCGACCACAGAATAAATATTAAGTTTATAAACTATGTTGTCAATAATTCCCAATGCTACATGTTAATTTGTTATATACGCACCATGCATTTATAATAATTTTAACGAAATGAAAAGCATTTAACTGAGCTAAGGCCAACCAAAAGATTCCTGAAATCCAAATAACTATTAATAGCGACTAAAGAGTAATCATGACAGCATCTATTTGGCACACAATAATTCGCGTTTGCGGTATAAAGACAAAATAATATGGGGCTGTGATCACTGTCATATGCTCTCCCCAGGTTGTACACCATGGATTCCTAAAAACTCCCGATTTCGCCAATCTTCTGTCTTTGCTCAAACATATCCCACCACCAGAAGAAAGTCCTCTCCAAATCTCCCAATCCTCTGCCTGGGAGAAATTTGCATCTCCTTTTTTTTTTTTTTTTTTTTTTTGAGATGGAGTCTTGCTCTGTTGCCCAGGCTGGAGTGCAGTGGCGTGATCTCAGCTCACTGCAACCTCCGCCTCCCGGGTTCAAGCGATTATTCTGCCTCAGCCTCCCGAGTAACTGGGACTACAAGTGCATGCCACCACGCCCGGCTAATTTTTTTACATTTTAGTAGAGACAGAGTTTCACCATGTTGGCCAGGCTGGTCTGAATCTCCTGACCTCGTGATCCGCCCACCTCGGCCTCCCAAAGTGCTGGGATTACAGGCGTGAGCCACTGCGCCCCGCCTGCATCTCCTTTTAAACCTTTGGAAAACTCACAGACCTGGTGAAATTCCTCCACTTTTCCAGACAAACAGGCTCCCTCTATGTCGCCCTGGAGCTCTGTTCATAAGACTGGAATAACTTGTCCACATCCAATAATATTTATTTATCCTATCTCCCCAGCTAGACTGTTAAGTCCTTGAAAAATAGAGACTATCTTATTCTTTTCTGTATCTCTAGGGCCCAGAATTGGCACCCACTAATTGAATTTGTTCAAGTTTTAAATAGCGACGAAACTGTTCACACACTCAAAAGTGGCCCCTGACTGCATCACAGCCTTGCTATGTAATCCAAGCACTTACAGAGTTTGTGCTCAGAGTCAGGCATCAGGCCTGACACAGGCAGTGAAATCAGTGCTCTTTGAGTCAGCAATTGAAAGAAGGGGAAACTGAGGCATCAGCTCACCCCCCTCCCTTTCCCATTAAGAAATCCATATAATCTCAACTCAGAAACTTAAAAACTTGTCAGATTTTAAGATGTGAATATCATGTAGATACTTTATGATTGCTATTAAGCAAACGTCGAATTTCTCCTTTCCCATTAAATGATACAGTGAATAAGCTTGCAGGTCTCGGAGGAGTTGTAACCCAATTAACTGTAGTTTAAATTTCTTAAGAGCAAATAACATGTTTCAGATGTCTGTTTCCTTTTATAAAAGGTGGCAGTAAAACTCTTCCTCTAGAGTCATACAATAAATAGCTATAGCTTCTATTCACCATATTTTTATACAATATAATACATCAACAAAGAGGCTTTTATTCAATAACAGTAAATATTATGAAAGCATTTAACTCTTCTATACATCTTTACCTTCTCTACAGCCTTGAAAGAAAACTATTTGGCATTACAGATCCAGAGTAGTTCTAGTGTACTCTCGTCTACAAAATCTATGTTCACTGTCAAGACAATGCAGCTAAATATGTGTAATGATTAACGACATTGAAATAGTAAAGATCACTCCAATATTACAAACATTATTAATAACAGCTGTCATTTCTGCTTTAACCAAACTAACAAAAAATACAGAGACTTTAAAAAGCTTAACTACTTCATTCACAGAAGGCAGAAAGTACTTACAAGAACAATTAAAATTCAACCATTAGACATTCCTATTAGAAAGGAATGCATACCCTGAAGACAACGTATAAATGAAATGTTACAGTACAGAACCAAAAAAATCCTTAGAATTATACAAAAGGTAGAATTTCATTTCCTTCAAGTTTGAACAGATCTGTAGGGTTTAATCTTGGCAAGTCCTGTTTGAGTAAAATTAAAGAAAACTACCTGTGATTATATGTAACAGATTAGATAGGTCTAATATACTGTATATACTCACATTTTACAGTTAAATCATCAGGTAGGACCTCCTACTGAAAAAAAAAGCTACATGCTAGTGATTGTAATGCTACAACTAAGACCTTCATACTTGCTAAAAGATTTATTCTAATACCTTAGATTTACTTAAAAACTGGCATATGTGGTTTAGAGTAGTTTAACAACTGCCAGTGAGAAAACCTATTAAAATACTCACAAGTTCAGAGATTAAAATAACAACCACTAGTTGTTATTTAAAACCATAAATCTTGCTGATTTGACTGGGCAGGATTGAACAACAGAAAATAAAAACATTTGTATCTCCTGCCACAAAGAGCCTAGGGTAAAATTTTGAAATCTGTGCAGAACTCAAACTTCTTTTTATACTCTTCTCTCCTCTTCTGTCACATCCAGGATTCTGAAGCTGTCCTGACAATTCAGACCAATCCATTTTTCAGGGTCACAAACTTCTTCTGTAAAGGGTCAGAAAGTGAGTATTTCCACCTCTGATCGCCAAACAGCCTCTGTCACGCTCTCGACTCCCCCAGTGCACAAACACAGCCACGGGAAACACCTAAACAAGTGAACATGGCTGGGGTCTAATGAAAATCTGTTTGTGGAAACTAAAATGTTAAATTCAAATAATTTTCATGTGTCGTGAAATTTTATTATCTCCCCAACCATTTAAAAATGTAAAAAACCATTCTAAACTCGTGGGTCATAAAACAAACAGGTAGTGGGCCAGATCTGGCCATGGTTTGGCAACCCCTGCTTTAAAGGGCTCCAAACATACCAGTCCTCTCCCCACTCCTCAAAACCCACACACTTCCTCTTTCCCACTGTCCTCATCACATTCAAAATTCATCTTTCATCAGAACAAATGCACGGTGCTAAATGAAAGGAACTAAGAAGGCCAGGCACAGTGGTTCATGCCTGTAATTCCAGTGCTTTGAGAGGCAGAAGCCAGGAGTTCAAGAACCTGCCTAACATAGCAAAACCCTATATCTACAAAAAAAAAAAAAAAAAAAAAAAAAAACTTGTTTTAATTAGCTGGACTTGATGGTCTGTGCCTCGTAGTCCCAGCTACTCAGGAGCCTGAGGCAGGACTGCTTGAACCCAGGAGTTCAAGGCTGTAGTGAGCTATGATCACAACACTGCACTCTAGCCTGGATGACACAGCGAGACCTTGTCTCTAAAAAACATGAAAAGAAAAGAAAGAGAAGCTAAGAAAAGGTGAAATTAGCACAGAGGCAGAAAATCAACCACTGGAATAGAACAGACAGCCCAAGAGCAGAACTGTGTATACATGGTAACTTGGTAAATGGCATCCAACAGCATTAAAGACCTGGGGAAGATGGACTGTGCTCGAGGAGGCGTTGTAACAACTGTTAATCTCAAAGGGAAAAAAACTGAATTGGATCTTTACTTACACTACCCAAAAAGTAACTCCAGGTGGATTTAGGAATATATGGAAGACAAAATTGCAAGGCTTTGAAAGAAAATATACGGAAAATGTCTTTATATTCTTAGAGAGAGATTTTGCATATAAGACATTATTTAAACCTTATTCTAAAAGTAGTATTTGAGCACAGATCCAAAAAAGGTGATGGAGCCAACTATGCATCTTCCTGGGAGAAGAGCTTGGACTAGAGGCAAAGGCATACAGAGCACGTCACGGGGAAGTCAGAGCTGGCTTCAGTGAACCCCAGTGAGAAAAAGAAAGAGAAGTGCGACTCGGAGAGCGAAGATGGAGCTACCCTGCACAGGCACAGTAGGCCATGGAAGTACGCTGGCTTTTATCCTGATGTGAAGCCATGGAAGGTTCTTTGTTTTGTTTTGTTTTGTTTTTGAGAGTTGCTCTGTTGCCCAGGCTGGAGTGCAGAGGCAGGATCTCAGCTCACTGCAACCCTCGCCTCCCAGGTTAAAGCGATTCTCATGCCTCAGCCTCCCAAGTAGGTAGAATTACAGGCATGTGCCACCATGCCCAGCAAATTTTTGTATTTTTAACAGAGATGGGGTTTCACCATGTTGGCCAGGCTGGTCTCAAACTCCTGGCCTCAGCGCCTGGCCCATGGAAAGTTCTGAGCAGAGGGTGACATCATCTGACTTACATGTTAAAAGGATCTCTTTGGCTGCTTTGTAAAGAATCACTCTTAAAGGGAGAAAGAGAAGACAGCCTGAGACCAGTTAGGAGGCTGTTTTTGGAGCAGAGGGAAAGCAACAGATATGGTAAATAGAAATCAAATTCTGGATATTTTAAAGACAGAGCCAACAGGACTTGATGATGGATTCTTATGAGGGTGTCTAAAAAAGGGGAGTGAAGGGTGACACCAAAATTTTAGCCTGAGACATAAACCGAAAGATGTATTTATTGTTTACAGAAACAAAGAAGAGTACTCTGAGGATATCTGGTGGATGAGAGGATCAGGAGAAATGCAAGTAGAATGTGAAGTAGTCAGGTGAATAAACAAGTCTAGCGTTCAGGAGAGAAGTCTAGCTAAGCTGGGTGTGGTGGCTCATGCCTGTAATCTCAGCACTTTGGGAGGCCAAGGCAGGAGGATCCCTTGAGCCCAGGAGTTCAAGACTAGACTGGGCAACATGGTAAGACCCTATCTCTACAAACAAAATTTTAAAAAATAGCCAGGTGTGGTGGTGGATCCCTGTAGTCTCAGCTAAAAGAGAGGCTGGGACAGGAGAACTGCTTATGCCTGGGAGATCAAGGCTGCAGATCTTGCCCCTGCATTCCAGCCTGGATGATAGAGCAAGACCCTATCTCAAAAAAAAAAAAAAAAAGTCCAGCTAAAGAAAAATGTTAGTCACCAGCAAACGGAAGTTATTAAAGCCACAAGATTGAGTGACAATACTGTGAGAGTAAATATAGGCAGAAAAAAGAAGTGGTCTGAGGACTGAGTTCTGAGATCCGGGAAGGATTATCACTCAGGGAAATGGAGGGAGAGATTTTTCTTAGGATGGGAAAAGTTACAGCAGATCTATAAACTGATGAGTGCAATCCAATAGAAAGGGTAAAATTGATTATTTCTACGGCGGTGGGGGGAAGAAGACTGCTGGAGCAATATGTGCAAAAGGCAATGGAATTTAGTGCAAACCTAAGGGGAGCTTATATTCAGAGCAAGACCGCTCATCCACAGAACAGAAGCAAAGACAGGTTATGGGCAGATACAAGTAGGTGGGCAGAGAGGGTGATGAGAGTTCCTGGAAATTATCTGCTACTTGCTCCTCTTTTTCAGGAAATAGCTGAGAGTGAGGATGAGGGGATAGAGGTTTGAAGAGAGTGGGGCATGAAATACCTGACTCGGGGAGCAGGAGAGTCAAGGGACCAGGGCAAACATCGGGACTGACAGGTAGCATTACGGGCCACCTTAGTGAGTCATCAGCAAGTTAAAGTGAGAGCAGTCTGCACGGTTGTACGTTTTTCTCTAGCCGTGTTCAGCTATTTGGGTGCTGGCACAAAGGAAACAAGTTGGATTTGACCAGGGCTGGAGTTTTACCAGGCAAACATAACAAAGTTTAGAGAGGAGGCAGGGGAGTTGAGGATGTACATAAAAAAAGAAATGCTTATTACTCATCCATGGATCTAAGCCAGATCAAGATGGGAATGTGAACATTAAGAAGGGGAATGAAGAACAAAAGGGGTAGTAAATAGGAAATAGGGTCAAAAGATTGTAGGTCCTGGTGAGGTTAAAGACTTGATGGAGCAGGGGCCCTAAAGAAAAGATAAAACAGGGATTGGGACTCTTGAGATTGTGGGAGAAGGCAGCTACAGTTATGGATAAAGTCTAAGTAAGGGATGGCAGTGGGTGGCTGAGATGGAATGGAGGTCAAGCTCACTGAGAGAAAGTCAAAGAAATTCGAGGTCAGGATAACGAAAATAATCTATGTAAACAATGAAATAACAGATTTAAGACAGGAGAAGTAAGAGTGAAAAGTGAACCCAGGGCTAAACTCTTCAAGGAATGAGGTAGACTGACCCACAGGTCTCTTAACTACAAAAGTGATTGAACAAGTGATACCCTGATGTCATGAGATTAAAAGTTGGAGTGGTCTATGGAGGAAAAAAGGTCTGAAAGCACCAATGACAATCAAGGTGAACTACCGTACCTTTGAGCCAAGCATTACACTGAGTGCAGGACAGAAAACAGCCTGCCACTTTCAAGAACCCTGGGAAAGGCATGTCCTCAGAGTCATATTTCATTTAGATCAAGAAGATGAATGGGTGTTCACAGAAGTTCAGGATACAGGGAATTTTGCTGAGGGCACAGAAAAGGATCTTAAGAACTGGGAAGTCAGAAAAGGATTCATGTAAAAACCTTTCAGGGTGTCAGGCACAGTGGCTTACACCTGTAATCCCAACACTATGGGAGGCTGAGGTGGAGGATTGCTTGAGCCCAGGAGTTCAAGACCAGCCTGGGAAACATAGTGAGACCTAATCTTTACAAAAAATTTTTTTAATTAGCGGGGCATGGTGGCACTGTGATAGCACCACTGCACTCCTTAAAGGGATGAGAGTTCAGAGAGTAAGAGAAAACCTAGGAGTTTCTCATATAACTTAGCAAATCAGTTTGTGAATTTCTAGCAAAAACCCTGCTGCAGTTTTATTATGAATGGCATTAAATCCATACATCAATTTAGGAAGTATTGATGTCTTTGTTATTGAGGTTTCCTATAATACAATGGTGTATCTTACCATTTAAGTCTTTTTAAATGTCTTTTCATAGTTTTATAATATTCTCATTCATGATGATGATGACAATGACACCAACAACGATAATGCTAACACTTAAACTGTGTCTGTTCGGTGCCAGGCACTGTTCTAAGCAGTACACAAACTCCTCAACAGCTATCATGAAAGAGTATCCCTCATTTATAGATCATCTTTTTAATTCTAATAACTTCATTAGCTTGTGGCCATCAGAGGGCCCAGGGTGCCCTAGTGGTAGTCCCATCATTCCTTTGCTTTTGAGTGTCCTTGCCCACAGTCCAGTGACCAAGCCCTTGGGTCCAGTGACCACTACAAAAGACTGGAAGAATGAAAGAGCTGAGAAACTCTGCTCTGAGGGTACTGGTGGTCACAATCCTAACCTTATTTATTTTGATTGGCTGGCTCAAACTCTTTCCTGTCTACTTCATGCATTTAAGATAATTGAATGCAAGACGTGGCTCACACTGACCACTTCTGTATTTTGAAACTGAGTCAGAACACCTTACCAAACAATTCCATGTGGCATTCCAGCTCATGGCATAGGTAAAAATAAAGGAAATTGCCATCACACTCTAAAATGTGCTTTTTATAGTGTAACTTAATTGATGTTCTCTCTCAACAAAGTTGAGCTGAATCATGGTTGAGTCAAAACGCCATATGGCATCCTTAGCCAAGCTGATGACTCGTATGGGTTTTTGTTTTTTGGGTTTTTGTGTGTTTTGGTGCAGTTAAAGACACTTGCTGGCTGGAGGTTCAGTCATGTCCGGGGAAAACCCACGTGCGTGTAAATACACAGACGGATAGTTTTATTTTTTACTTCTGTGGTATGTTGACCTCTAAAGTGCTTCATCTATTCACTTTCTTTATGAAGGTTAGTCAACATATTTATACAAGCAAGTAACAATACCAAGTCATTTTTTACCCCTTGAAATCAGTCATCTGTCATAGTTAACCTTTCCCGTCACCTCCTAATTAAAGTCTTTCTTCTATGCTCTCATTTTCTCTCTCATGGCTCAAGAAAATTAGGTGTTCAAGAAAACAATAAAAATAGTATTGAATGCTCACTGTGTGGCAGGTCTGAAAGTTGGTACTGAAAACAGAGGTTTTCAGTAGGTTTCAGTAGGTTTCCTGCCCTCGGACTGCTCTCACTCTAGTGAGACTGGTAGGTAATTAAGTGATTGTAACACTCCATGTGAAGTTCTTTGAAAGAGGTAAGCACAGAGTGCCAAGGGAATACAGGGGAGGTCAGAAACAGCTTTCAAAAGGAAGTGAAATGATAATTCAACCTTGAGGGAAAACGGGGAGTGTGTATAAGCAAAGGATGAAGGCTTAAGGCATTTATATTTACAAATTTACAAATTTATTTTGTAAATATAAATTACAAATATACATTTTTAACAAATTACAAATCTATTAAATTTAATAACTTAATAGCATTAGAGCTACTCCTATGTTAGTAGTTCAAAGTAAGCTACATATAGTTCATTTTCTATCAATCCCAGCTGCAGCACTAAGTACAGATCTTACATATATCATGTGTGGTGTGATTCAATGAATGAATTACATGGTAAACTAATCAATAGCATTTTAGTAATCTGAGTAATTACTGATTGGCTCACTGGATGGCTCCTCATTGCTCTATTTAGTTCAGTTCAACATTTACAGAGTACCCAAAATGGGCCAGGCACCCTGCTGAGAAACACCATAAAGTCCCTCCCTTCAAGAAAGGCACTAATGAGTAGGGAAAAAGATACATAAAAGGCTATTTTATTATGAAACAAAAATAGCAGTGAAGGAGGAGTTCACATTTTAAACACCTCCCCTCCACTCCAAACAATATGACTTTTTAAAAATCATAAATATATAACTTCACATGCCCACCAAAATTCAGTCTCAGTCATTTTTCATTGTAACCATTGTAATAGCAATATAGAGGTATCTTCTAATGCTTTTGTTCATAACAGCACTATTGAGATAGGGTTCACGTGGCACACAAGTCACCCACTTAAAGTGTACAATTAAACAGATTTTGGTACATTGCATTATTAATTTTTTTAACTGTGGTAAAATACATATATAAAACATGAAATCTGCCATTTTGCTCATTTTAAGTCTACAGTTCAGTGGCTTTAATTATATTCACAATGTTGTACAACTATCACCTCTACTTCCAAAATTTTTTTAACACCCAAATAGAAACTCTGTCAACATGAAGCAATAACTCCCCATTTCCCCTCTCTCCAAATCCTAGTAACCTCTAATCTACCTTCTGTCTCTACAAGTTTGTCTCTTCTAGGTATTTCATAAACGCAGAATCATACAATATTTGTCCTTTTTCATTTTCTTCAGGCATATACCTAAGAGTAAAACTGTTTGGTCATATTCCATGTTTAGCTTTTTGAGGACCCACTATTTTCCATAGTGGCAGCACCATTTTACATGTCCACTAGCAACACACAAGGGTTCCCATTTCCCCACATCCTCAACAATACTTGTTCTTTTCCATTTTTTGGATAATAGCCATCCTAAACAGTGTGCAGTAGTCTCTCACTGCAGTTTTAACTGCCATTTCCCTAATGATTAACGATTTGGAGCACTTTATCATAAGCTTATTGGCCTTTATATTTCTTTTTTCAAAAAAAAAAAATTTTTGCCCAATTTTTAAATTGAGTTGTAGGAGTCTTTTTTATTGAGTTGTAGGAGTACTTTATACATTCCAAAACAACCTCTTTATCATGTATATTTTAAATACTCCTCTAAGTCCAGGACTTGCCTTTTCATTTTTTTTTAAAGACCTTTTGGCCTGAATTTATTGTTTAATTTTTAAATTAAACACCAACAAAAATCTCATTTTGTCTAAGCAGATTAAAGAGAAAAGAATAAGCTATACTGATAGAAGCTGGAAAAAAAAAAAAATTACTGTCTACATGACTAAGAAAAAGACCAAGCAAGCACAATGAGTAATAACTTATAGAAATAGCAACTCCACAAGAAACTGTTAAGAGTCTGCCACTCTCAACTGTATGCTAGATGCCAGGCATACAGTGAATGTGAGGTGCCCACTTTATTCAAGAGCTTGGCCGGGCGCGGTGGCTCACACCTGTAATCCCAGCACTTTGGGAGGCCGAGGCGGGTGGATCACGAGGTCAGGAGATCGAGACCATCCTGGCTAACACAGTGAAACCCCGTCTCTACTAAAAATATTAAAAATTTTTAGTAGAGTAGTAGAGCCCGCCGGGCGTAGTGGTGGTTGCCTGTAGTCCCAGCTACTTGGGAGGCTGAGGTAGGAGAATGGCGTGAACCTGGGAGGCGGAGCTTGCAGTGAGCCAAGATCGCACCACTGTACTCCAGCCTGGGTGACAGAGCGAGACTCCATCTCAAAAAGAAAAAGAAACTTACCAGCTGGACAACCAATGAGGTTATCAGTTTAAGTATGAGATGAATTTATAGAAAGCAGTATCCAAATGTTCCATTATTTCAAGAATACTCAAGAATCAGAACACAGTCTCCCCCTACTATTCTCTAATAAGAAAACATATTACAGAAGAGTACTATTTCCAGAACTTTCTGTGATGACAGAAATATTCTCTATCTGTGCTGTCACAATCACATGTGGCCACTGAGCACTTAAAATATGGCTAATGCCAGTGTGGGCAAATAGTGAGACCTCATCTCTACAAAAAATAAACAAAAAAAATTAGCTGGGCATGGTGGTGTACACCTGTAGTCCCAGCTACTGGGGAAGGAGGCAGGAGGACTGCTTGAGCCCAAGAAGTCGAGGATGTAGTGAACTATGATCGTGGCACTGCACTCCAGCTTGGGCAACAGAGTGAGACTCTATCTCTAAGAAAATAATAATAAGGAGCCAGGCACAGTGGCTTATGCCTGTAATCCCAGCACTTTGGGAGGTCGAGGCAGGCGGATCACCTGAGGTCAGGAGTTTCAGACCAACCTGACCAACATGGAGAAACCCCGTCTCTATTAAAAATACAAAATTAGCCACGTGTGGTGGCGCATGCCTGTAATCCCAGCTACTCAGGAAACTGAGGCAGGTGACTCACTTGAACCCGGGAGGCGAAGATTGCAGTGAGTCGAGATCGTGCCATTGCACTCCAACCTGGGTAACAAGAGCGAAACTCTGTCTCAAAAACAAAATTAAAAATTAAAAAATATGGCTAATGCAACTAAGGAAATGAACATTAATTTTCCTTATTTTCAATTAATTAAGTAGCTAATGTAGCTGGTGGCTACTTAATTAATAGCACAGATGGAGTATGACAACCCATCTCACCTGGCTCTACCCTTTGTGGGTTCTGGAGATGCCTCAGAGATGCATCATAAAGGCAACTAGCCAGGCACAGTGGCTCATGCCTGTAATCCCAACACTTTGGGAGGCCGAGGCAGGAGGATCACTTGAGGCCAGGAGTTCGAGACCAGCCTAGGCAACATAGTGAGACCCCTTCTCTAAAAAAACTGCACTCCAGCCTGGATGACCAAGTGAGACCCTGTCTCGAAAAAAAAAGAAAAATAACTAAAGGAGCAACTAAAATAGAATTTCAAATGTATTTGTCTTACTTGTTCAGAAAGAATTTAACATGACTTGCAAAGACTCACAGCAAGATAAATCACTTGTTAAACAAATGTGAAATACACTGATATCTACATTAAACAAAAAGTATAAAACAAATGTAAGAAAAAAGAATTATCTTACACAGAGAAGAAATAGCTGAGGAATATCTCAATATTGATATTATATGACCATAAGCAATATGTTTAAATAATTTTAGTGACCAAGACACTGTTTAAGAAGTGGGTTACAGAATGCATTTAATACAGACCATGGAGAATTTAGACTTATGTACTAATGATGTATTGCTATATAGCAAATTAGCCCAAAATCTAGCATTTTAAACCAACAACATTTATGATCTCACATAGATCTGAGCAGCTTAGAGTGCCTCACAAGTTTGCACACTTGGTTGAGGATGTGACTGGAGCTCAGAGGACCTGCTTCCAAGGTGGTTTATCACATGGCTGTTCGAAGGAGGCCTCAGCTCCTCACCACACAGCTCTCTGCATATAGATGCTTGAGTGTCCTCCTGACATGGCAGCTGGCTTTGTCAGAGTGGGCGATCCAAGAAAGAGCTAGCAAAGCGGAAACTACAATGCTTTTTATGACCTAGTCTGAGAAGTCGCACACTGTCACTTCTGCCATATTCTACTCTTCACAAGCAAGTCACTAAGTTCAGCCCACACTCAAGGAGAAAAGAATTAACCTCCTCCTCTTGAGAAGGTCAGAATATCAAAGAATTTGTGAACATATTTAAAATCACCACAATGGGATGTAAGAATTTCTTTTCACTTGCAGGTTGCTAAAATCGTAATGAGATCCTGAGATCCCTTTCTCTGGAAACTCCAAAATTAGAACTGTCTTCCTGAAATAGCTTCAATTTTTGGTTTTGATAAGACAGGAGATTCAACACAAATGGATTCTTGGTCATATACCCTTGTTATATTTTAATAATAGGTCCTAAATAACTGGCATTTACTATGCATAAACCACTACGCTACACATACAATATTACAGATCCTCAAAATAATCCCTCGAAGTGGCTGCCATCATCTCATTTTCACGACAAGAAACAGGAAGCCTACAGAGACTAAGCCAGGATTCATATCCAGGTCTCCATGGTTCCAAAGCCACTGCTCTTTCCACTGCATGACACTTCTACTACTCAAGCTACCAAAGACAGAAGTTTGTTTTGTAGCATGGAAGAGTTCAGAAGGACCACCAACTACATTATGTCTATGATTCTTCAAATATAAAATGGAATCCTAGAGAAATAATGTATTCCACCAAAAGAGAAGAATCTCTTAATTACCTTCCTCGCCGTTTTCGCTTTTTGTCTGCTGTTTTCTATTTGCTACACTGAGGACTCATTGTGCTTGGCTTTTTGTCTCGTCCACCTTCTAACACCTTGGCCGATCCTTCCCCTGGGTCCATCTGTGTTCCTGTTCATACTAGACAACAGCCCTATGCCCTCTCTCAAGAGGAGACCTCCAAGGACAAACACTGGCTCCCTGAGCATCAGAACTGGAGGGATCCTCTCAGAGGAGCGGGAGTCTGGGCCCAGCCCCACAACACCCTTATGATTGGTCCAAAGACAAAAAGAAGCAGTGACAGAACCAGGACCAGAAGCCTGTCCTTATAAACCCTGATCATGAGTTCTCTGCCCCACCACACAACTGTGTCTTTCCATGCCAGGACCTGCACATCAGTTCACCTTTCCTGGTTTCCAATCTCTGCCTGGAAGAAGGACACTGCCCCAGAACTCAGATGAAATCTGGGAAGCATCCTCATTTCCTCATTCTCCCCCCAACAATCTAACTGGTCCCTGAGTCCTGTCCATTCAACCTTATATCTCTCAGCATTTATTCTACTCATCCCCACAGACAATGTCCTAATTTAGGCACTTTTCTCTTTCACATGGGCTTCTGCTACCACTCCTTAAAGATCCCCGCTATCTCTAGCTTCATCCTCTCTCATTTATTCCCCACAATGGACGCGGAGGTGGCCAGGAAGATCTAACAGAAGATTATTACCATGCCACTCCCTTGACAAAAACCATCAATGGTTCTCTGTAACTTCTTCCCTCACAAGAGACAGAGTCAAGAAAGGCCTTCTAAACTAGCTCAGGGGCTTGGATTTTCTCCAAGTTATAAAAAGGGAACTGATGTTTGAATAAATGTCTCCTCTGTATGATGAAACCTAATCTATGTTACTTTACTTGTCTCATCGGTTTTGCAAAATTAACATATGGCCCCTTTGCAGACACTGTTCCTTCTAGTCCTCTTATCTATAACCCAGCACCTGAAATAATCTTAAAAAGCCTTTCCTGAGCCGGGCACGGTGGCTCACGCCTGTAATCCCAGCACTTTGGGAGGCTGAGGCGGGCGGATCACGAGGTCAGGAGATCAAGACCATCCTGGCTAACATGGTGAAACCCCGTCTCTACTAAAAAATACAAAAAATTAGCCGGGCCTGGGGACGGGCGCCTGTAGTCCCAGCTACTTGGGAGGCTGAGGCAGGAGAATGGTGTAAACCCGGAAGGCAGAGCGTGCAGTGAGCCAAGACCGAGCCACCGCACTCCAGCCTGGGCGACAGAGTGAGACTCCGTCTCAAAAAAAAAAAAAAAAAAAAAGCCTTTCCTCGCTCACCAATCTTCCAACGGACCCACATGTTCTCCTGTGCCACCACCTCTTGTATAGATTTCCATTTAAAATGTGTTTATTTAGCAATTTCCCAAACATGCTTGATAAAAGGAATCACATCATTCATCTTTGCACCCTCAGCCCCTAACAAAAAAAATCTGTTTCATAGTAGGTGCTCAATAAATGGTTGATGACTGGGTTATTAACTAAAAGCAAGGTCCATCATGGTACAGAAATGCCTAAGCATTATATCAATAAATACATCTCCCCCAAAGGCCCATGGAGCAGTACCAGGGACTTTTATTAATAGCATTCTTTCAGCAGCTCCACATTGCCCCAAGTGATTTGAGGTAAAGAAAGTGCTCAGACCAGGTGTCTAGTTTAAAGAGAGGAATAGTGATCACCTAGGCCGACCCAAGTCTTTCTTCAATGTTCCCTCTGCTCTTTCTACATACATACCCCCACAGCTGTAGTTATCTTGTACATACTAGTACAGGAGAGAGCAAGGACTTTCCATTTTCCCACCCCATCACCTAGCACAATAGCTGATACATGGGGAACTACCAATGTGTTAAGTGATAATATCAGCTACATTTAGTGCTATGTACAGGTATGTCCTAAGGATTTAATATGCATTATATCTCATTTAATCCTTATGACACTATCACCAGGGAGGTATTGTTCAACTTTACTCCCATTAAATAGACAAGAAAACTGAGGCCCCGATAGAACAAGATCAAACAAGCATTGACTGAGGGCTTCGCACATTTTATATTTTCACATGCTTTATTTCATTTATTCCTCTGTACAATCCAGCAACTAAGCTGTGTATTATAGTCCCATTTTTAGACAAGAATTCTAAGACTTGGAGAAACTGTACAGTAACACGCAGCTTGCAAGGCCAGGAACCAACTCCACAACTGTTGACTCCTGGGCACCTTCTCTTTTTGCTTGGCTATCTCGCCCCTCACTGGCATCAGGACTGGACTGGTCTCTCCAGGCCCCTGCTCTTCCACACTGCACAGAGCGCTGCTCCCGGGGGGCATGGTGCAGCCTGGGCTTTAACGCCCAGGAGAAAGGAGTGCCAGTCCCACTCCATGCTTAGAGACTGGCATCCCCGCAACTGCCCAATTCCCGCGTCCGTAACACGCGTCTCTCCCGCTAAAATATACACTTTATGACTCTGGGGGCCGTGTGGGTCTTGCAGCCAGGGCCTGGCGCAGCCCTCGCACATGACACGGGCGGCCTAAGCGTGTGTTGGGTCAACAGCACCCGCAAGCCGCGGCAAGGGCTCCCGGCGTCGCGGCTTCGCACCCGGACGGGCTGCGGTGGGGGAGCGGGGGCCCGCCCCAGACCCCGCGGGGACCCACGAGCACGAGGCGGTGCCTGGGAGTCGGGAGGCCTGGGTGGCGCTCGGGCCGCCCGCGCAGGCCTCGCCCTCCGCGTCTCCAGCGAGGAGGGGGCGGCGCCTGGGCCCAGGCCGGGGCCGCCGTGGGAGTCCCGGCCGCCCTCCCCTGCCCGGGGCAGACCCCCAGCCGGGCCCGTTACCGGTTCCGCTGCTCTTTGAAGAGCGCCGTGAGCGCGCGCAGGGCCTCCAGGTCCTGGATGGGTGCCGGCACCATGATGCCCGACAGCCTGGCAGGCGGCGGCCTGGGCGCCGCCATCTTGCCGCTCACAGCTTGGCCGAGCCTGACAAGGAGGAGGAAGGCGAGGAGGAGGGAGGGGGAGGATGGCGAGGAGGGAGGAGTAAGATGGCGAGGAGGAAGGGAGAGGCCTTGCCCTACACAACCCTAACCGCCGCCGACGCTGCAGCCCACGCTGCCCAGAAGCTGCGCCGCGGCCGGAGAGCTCGAGGCCGAGCCCAGACTCGCCTCAGGCGGGAGGAGGGGACGGCGCCGCGGGGGAGGGGGGCGCCGGCGGAAGTCCCGCCTGAGGGGAGGGGGCGCGGCGGAAGTTCTGGGTGAGGGCGGAGAGGGATGCTAGGGGTGATTGACTGGGAGGCATCGCAGACGGGGCTCCTCCGAGGGGAGGGGACACCGGGGGGAGGGTCGCCGGGGGGAGGGGCCCCGTGTTGATAGGGCACCGTGTTGATAGGGCCGTAACAGGGTCTCGGTCCTGGGAGCGGGTATTGGGGACAGAGGTTCACCCTGAGGAAGAGGGGCGCGTCCTATGGGAGGGGCCCGCGGACAGAGGGGTCTCTCCCAGGGAAAGGGATCCGGGTGGTAAGGGGCCTGTAGGGGGTTGAGCCGTAACAGGGTCTCGGTCTTGGGAGCGGGTATCCGGGACAGAGGTTCACCCTGAGGAAGAAGGGCCCTCCTATGGGAGGGGGCCCGCAGACAGAGGGATTTCCCCCAGGGGAGGAGATTCTGGGTGGAGGGGACCCTTTTTGGAGGAGACGCTGTCTGAGGGGCACGGGAACGAAGAGGGCCGGGCAGAGGCTCCCCCTGCTAAAGCTGAAGACCTTGATCCCACCGCTCAAGTGGGTTGATCAGTGCCCCCACGCGGGCCCACTGGAAGCTTGGAGCAGTCTGTCACCAGCTTGCAAGTCTCAGACCCTGAAAACTCACTTCCCAGTATTTACTGATCATTGCTGATCAATACCTGACCACTTACCAGGCACTCAGCCTCGGGCGAGAATACATTGCTCCAGCTCCTCAAAGGTTTAAAATACCGTTCTAAGCCAAGAAGCTAAGTTACATAGCAAGAGGGTAAGAATTGTTTTTTTCCTAAGGGAAATGAATATATTTCACAGGAATCAGACAAGACTTCTCTAGCTGGTGTTGATCACATATTTTCTTTCCGCTGCCCTTTATTACAGCGTATATACTTTCTTTCAACAAAAATTGTTGCTAAGCCCTGTGCTAGGTGCTGGAGATACAAAGATCAATAAAAGATAGTTCCAAACCTGAAGGAACCTCACAGACTATTGAGAAGGAGAGAAGCAAACATAACTGAATATAGTTGTGAACTGCTATAACTGTACAAATTGCTGTGGGACCTCTACATTCTGCTTGGAGGGTAGGAGTGTGTTTATAATATGGTACTTTTAACATTCTTTGCTAAATAAAATGTAAAGATACAATAAACACCACCAGAGTATGCAGAAGAAGTGAATCCCGGTGGGGCATGGTGGTTCATGCCTGTAATCCCAGCACTTTGGGTGGCCAAGGCAGGAGGATTGCTTGAGCCCAGGAGGTCGAGGCTACAGTGAGAGCTGTGATCACACTACTGTGCTCCAGCCTGGGTGGCAGAATGATACCCTGTATCAAAAAAAAAAAAGAAAAAAGGAAGGAAGGAAATAAATGCTGCCGCACAAGCAAGTTACTTGATATTGTCATTCAGTTTACCCATGTAATTGAGTATATATTCATTCCACGACTATTGCTGTGTGCTATGTGCCAGGTATTAGATCACTTTTTAATAGCAATGCTCAAGACAATGCAAAATGTTTAACAATCCTTAAGCTAGCAGGGTAAAATCTCTTTAATTTTCCCTTGAGGAGCACAGGATGGTAAAATGTACTTATTATGCACCAAAATCCTGAACTTTAGGCCAGATGCAGTGGCTCACATCTGTAATCCCAGCACTTTGGGAGGCCGAGGCAGGCAGATCACTTGAGGTCAGGAGTTCAAGACCAGTCTGGCCAACATGGCAAAACCCCGTTTCTAGTAAAAATATAAAAATTAGTCGGGCATGGTGGTAGGTACCTGTAGTCCCAGCTATTTGGGAGGCTGAGACAAGGGAATTGCTTGAACCTGAGAGGCAGAGGTTGCAGTGAACTGAGATCATACCACTGCACTCCAGCCTGGGCAACAGAGAGAGACTCCATCTCAAAAAAAAAAAAAAAAAAAAAAAAAAAAAAAAAACCTGATCTTTAGTTTTCTTATCCTCAAATGTAACAACATTCCCAGAAAAACATTCCCCATAATATGCATACTTCTTGCCTGGAATATTGCAATATATTCCTGATTGGTCTTTTGACCTCTGCTCTTGCTTCCCTATGTTATAGATCCTTTAAAAAATATGTCAACATTTAACTCTGCCCAAAACCCTTTAAGGGATTTCCATTTCACTCAGAGTAAAAGCCAAGTTCTTCCAATAGAAAAGCCCCTAAATGACCTGCCCGCTCCTTCACCGTCACCCCCAGCCCCTGCAGGCTCGAGTCACATCTACTAGCCTCTTCCTCTTCCGTTGCGCTTCAGCTATACTGATCTCCTTATTGTCCTCTGTCTACTTAAAAGGAAGAAGCTGAGGTAAAATCAATATAAAGAGTTTATTTGGGCCAACGTGAGCACTGCAGCCCAGGACACACATCCAAGTTGCCTCGGGGAGTGCCCTGGAGAACAAAAGAGAAGCTCAACTTTTTAAAGAAAACAGGACGAATCAGGAGAGAGGGTGATTTAAAAGTTTGTTTGTCATGAATTCTCATTGGTTTAAGAAACAATGTTGGTTAGTGATTGGCTGTACAATGTTGAACTATAGGTTGTATGCCATTTTGTGGCTAGTTGACATCTGTCTAGAGCCCAAATAGAATGTGGCTTCAAGAGGTAATTGGGCCAAAGCACTGTAGTCTCAGAGCTTTGGGTGGCTGAGGCAGGAGGATTGCTGGAGCCCAGGAGTTTGAGACTAACCTGTACAACATAGTGTAAGACCCCATTTCTACGAAAAAATTTTTTAAAAATTAGGCATGGTGGTGCATGGCAATAGTCCCAGCTACTCCAGGGGCTGAAAGGGGAGGATTCATTGAGCCCAGGAGTTGAAGGCTTCAGTGAGCTATTACCACACCACTGCACTCCAGCCTGGGTAACAGAGTGAGACCCTGTCTCTAAAAATAATAATAATTCTTTTTAAAAAGAGGTAAGTATTTAGCTCAAGGAGGAGTGACATGATTTGCTGTTTCATTCCAATGCTTCTCTAGGCCTGATCATTTAAAGGAGCTCATATTCCTCAGATAAAGTTTATTTTTTCCTTTTTTTTTACCCCACAACTCCACCAAGAAAAGTGCCCTCCTGCCTTAGGACTTTGTATATGCTTGTGTGTTTTGTTTTTGTTGTTGTTGTTGTTGTTTTACATAGAACAACTCCTCACAAATATCTCCATGACTTGCTTCCTTATTTCCTTGAACTACCTGTTCAAATGATCTTTTAATGACCTTCCTGATCAATCTATTTAAAATTGTAACAGGCTACCCAAATTCCTGATCCCCAAGAATTTTCCATGTAGCATTTAATACTTGACATATTATATAACTTACTTTTCTATTTGGTTTATTGTTACTTATCCACTTCACTTACTACTAGAATGTAAGCTCCACAAGGGTAGAGATTTTTGTCTCTTTTGGTTATTTTTGTATCTCCAGCCCAGCACCTGGAAAAAGACCTACTATGTGGTAATTGCTCAATAAAAGTTGAATTAATGAACAAAGAATCTTTTTGACTATATCAGCAGAGGCCAGGCGCGGTGGCTCACGTCTGCTCATGCCTGTAATCCCAGCACTTTGGGAGGCAGAGCCAGGCAGATCACCTGAGGTCAGCAGTTCGAGACCAGCCTGGCCAACAGGGTGAAACCCCCATCTCTACTAAAAATACAGAAAAAAATTAGCCAGGCATGGTGGCAGGCACCTGTAATCCCAGCTACTCAGGAGGCTGAGGCAGGAGAATCACTTGAGCCCGGGAGGCAGAGGTTGCAGTGAGCTGAGAGCATGCCATTATACTCCAGCCTGGGTGACAGAGCAAGAAATATACAAAAATATATTTATTTATTTATTTTTATATACATTATATATATATATTTCTGCAGTATATATATATATCTGCAGAAAGCAAAAAGGAGATTGCATGCCTCTAGAAGAAGTGCAATAATCCAAAAAGTACAGAAAAGGAGGCTGATGGAAAAAGGAGAAAAAAATTATAAGGGAGAAGAGTAAAAGAGAGAGAGATTAACAGGACAGACAAAAAGTAGAAATATGCATAAGAGAAATGAAAGGAAATTAAACTGGTCAAACAGTGGATGTTATTGACTGCCCAAAATCGACTAGAGGATTTCAACCTTGACTTAATTGACAGAACCAAGTTAATATTTCACTAGGGCTAAATGACATTTTTAATGTTGTATAGCTGTTTGACTTAGATGAACCCGATGAACATGCCACCATGTTGAGGTACATGAATTCAACTTCAAATGAAATTTGTATTCAACTTCAAATATAAATTTGTATCTTGAGCCCACTGCAGAAGAATTGAATCAGCAATGACTCAGTAATCAAGAAAGAAGTAAATACAAAGAAAAGAAAAGGAAGGAAGACAAAAAAGAAAATCAGACAAGAAAATAGGTGAGGTGCGAGGCAAAAACAGATTTGGACCAAAGTGTATATGATTTTGGCAAGGAAAAGAGAGAGAAAGTAAGTGAATACTGGTAAAGAGAATAAAAGATAAGGCCGAGCGCGGTGGCTCACACCTGTAATCTCAGCACTTTCGGAGGCCAAAATCCTGAACTTTATGCACCAAAATCCTGAACTTTAGGCCAGATGCAGTGGTTCACATCTGTAATCCCAGCACTTTGGGAGGCCGAGGCAGGCAGATCACTTGAGGCCAGGAGTTCAAGACCAGTCTGGCCAACATGGCAAAACCCCGTTTCTACTAAAAATATAAAAATTAGTCGGGCATGGTGGTAGGTACTGGGACCAATTGTAGCACGTGGATGTGCACAGCAGTGGCTGGGGCACATGTGCAAAACTCTGCATTCTTTCTGGCCTGGGGAAGCATAAAAGTAAATGTATGAAAATATGAACACTGAAGAGAATGGGAAAAATCCCAAAAGGGAAAGAGCCAGAGAGGGTGCTATGGTTTGAATGTTTCTCCTCTCCAAAACTCATGTTGAGATTTTAATTCCCAATGTGGCAGTATTGACAGGTAGGGCCTTCAAGAGGTGATTGGGTCATGAGAGCTGTCCTCATGAATGGATTAATCTATTCACAAAATAATGGATTCATTGGTTATCATGGGAGTGGGTCTGGTGGCTTTATAAGAAGACGAAGAGAGACCTGAGCTAATACCCTCAGCCCCTTCACTATGTGATGTCCTGCACTGCCTTGGGACTCTGGAGAGACTCCCCTTCAGCAAGAAGGCTCTCGCCAGATGCAGCCCCTCAATTTTGGACTTTTCATCCTCCATAACTGGAAGAAATAAATTTCTTTTCTTTATAAATTACCCGGTTTCAGCATTGTCTGTTGTAAGCAGCAGAAAATGGACCAAGATAGAGGGGATCCCCAAATTAATTCTATCCATATAGCTGACTGCCCACTAAATAAACCATATCATGTGGTACAGACCCAAAGTCGCTCAACTAAATACTAAAGATCTGAACTACCCCCGAAGAAACAGAGTTTTCAGCCCAAGCCCACATAAGAAAATTGTCTATGAAAAACAAAGGAAACAACACTCCACAGAGGAAAACAACAGAATCCAGAATCCCCACAGCTTACTATTAATAATATCAAAATACAATCCAAAAGTTACCTGAAAAACAAATATGAAATTGCAGAACATTCTCAAGAGAAAAGAAAATCAAATCCATCCATGAGATGAACTAGATGTGAGAACTGACAGATTTTAAAGCAATGATTATAAGTAAATTAAATGAGGTAAAACAAAACATGACTTCAGTGAATAAAAACCTCAAGAGAGAACTGATCAATCTCAGCAGAGAAATAGAAATGATAAAAAAAAAAAAAAAAGTGCTGGACACAATGGCTCATGCCTGTAATCCCAACACTTTGGGAGACCAAGGTGGGCAGATCACTTGAGGCCAAGAGTTCAAGACCAGCCTGGCCAACATGGCAAAACCCTGTCTCTACTAAAAATACAAAAATAAATAAATAAATGATTTTTAAAAGGACAAAATGTAAGTTGTAAACCTGAAAAATTCAATTTCTTCATGTGAAAGTTCACTGGAGAGATTTAGCCAAAAGGTTATGACAGCAGAAAAATAAGTGAAATTGAATCAGTAGATACATAGGTTGATAAATGACAGATACATAGACATGCACACACATATATTGATACGTACATACAAAATTTCCAAGGAAAACATAAAACATATACACATACACACACACACACACATATATATATTTTATTTATTTATTTATTTATTTTTTTTTTTTTTGAGAATCTCGCTCTGTCAGCCAGGCTGGAGTGTGGTGGCAAGATCTCAGCTCACTGCACACTCAGTCTCCCAGCTCAAGCAATTCTCCTGCCTCAGCCTTCCGAGTAGCTGGGATTACAGGTGCATGCTACCACACCCAGCTAATGTTTGTACTTTTAGTAGAGATGGGGTTTCACCATGTTGGCCAGGCTGGTCTCGAACTCCTGACCTCAGGTGATCCATCCACCTTGGCCTCCTGAAGTCCTGGGATTACAAGTATGAGCCACCACACCCAGCCTAAAAAATATGCTTTTTTAAAACAATGAAGAGAAAGAATCTCAGGGACCTGTTAGAGGATATCAGATTTTCAAATATTAGTGTAATTGCAAGACTAGAAGGACAGAAAAGAGAAAACAGGACCCCCCAAAAAAAGTATTTGAAGAAATAATAGCCAAAATTTTCCAAATTGGTGAAAGGTGGAATCTTGTGAATGTAAGATGCTAAACTAACATCAAACAAAACCAACATAAAGAAGCCTGTGCTAAGACACATCACACTGGTGAAAGCCAAAGAAAGAGAGCAAACAAAAATCTTGATAGCATCAAGATAAAAATGACATACACAGAAAAACAATGATTGATTCTTGACTGCTTCTTATCAGAAACCATGGAGTCCAGAGGATAGTGGAACATTTGTAAACTCCTGAAGGAAAAAAAATTATCAATCAGGAATTTTATATCCAGAAAAAATTATTCAAGAATAAAAACAATAGACAGACAGGTTCAGATAAAATAAAGCTAAGAGATGTCCTCAACCAACAGAACTGCACCACGAGAAATGCTAAAGGAACTTCATGCTGAGGGCAATGATCAGATGGAAACTCAAATCCTCAGAAAAGCTGACAAGTATTAGACATGGTAAATAGCTGGGTAAATACAAATAATTTTTCCCATTTGCATTTTTCTTCTCAATTGTTTTATAGACCATATAATGGTTCATAGCAAAAATTAAGCATGTTCTTGTGAGCTGTATAATCTATGTAGATGTATTACATGTAACAACAATAGCAAAGGACAGAGGAGGATACTGACCTATAAGCTCATTGTATATTATATTCCTTAGGGTAGCCGTTAAAAAATGTAAGAAAGTGTAGCTAAGAGGCTAACGGGAAAATCAAAATGTAGTTCTGAAAAACATTCAAATGAGAAAATAAAAAAGAAAAGGAGGAACTGAAAGAGGGAAAACAGGAAGACAAACAGAAAACAAATGCCAGATGTGGTGGCTCATACCTGTAATCCCAGCACTTTGGGAGCCCAAGGCAAGAGGATCACTTGAGCCCAGGAGTTCAAGACCAGCCTGGGCAACATTGTGAGACCCCATCTCTAAAAAAATTTTTTTTTAAAACTTAGCCGGGTATGGTGGTGCAGGCCTTAGCCCCAGCTACTTGGGAGGCTGAAGTTGAGGGACCCCTTGCTTGGAAGGTAAGACTGCAGTAAGCTGTGATTGTGCCACTGCACTCCAGCCTGGGCAACAGAGCGAGACCCTGTCTCTAAATAAATACATAAATATAAATAAAATGATAGACCCAGCCAAATCATATCAATAATTACAGTAAAGTATAAAGGAATAAACACTGATTAAAGATTAGATACTATCATCTGGGCACAGTGGCTCACGCCTGTAATCCCAGCATTTTGGGAGGCTGAGGCAGGTGGATCACCTGATGTCAGGAGTTCAAGACCAGCTTGGCCAACATGGTGAAACCCTGTCTCTACTAAAAATACAAAACTTAGCCGGGCATTGTGGCGGGTGCCTGTGATCCCGGCTACTCAGGAGGCTGAGGCAGGAGAATCACTTGAACCTGGGAGGCAGAGGTTGCAGTGAGCCGAGATTGTGCCACTGCCCTCCAGCCTGGACAGAGCCAGACTCCGTCTCAAAAAAAAAAAAAAAAGAATAATAGGCTGGGTGTGGTGGCTCACACTTGCAATCCCAGCACTTTGGGAAGCCAGGACGGGAAGATTGCTTGAGCTCAGGAGTTTGAGACCAGCCTGGGCAACGTGGCAAGACCATGTCTCTACTAAAACATTAAAAAAACAAAAACAAAAAATTAAGGTAGTTGTGGTGGTGCACACCTGTAGTCCCAGCTACTCAGGAGCCTGTGGTGGGAGGATTGTTGAGTCCAAGACGTCAAGACTGCAATGACCTGTGATTGCACCACTGCACTCCAGCCTAGGTAACAGAGCAAGACCCTATCTCAATTTAAAAATAAAAGAGCCGGGCTCTGTGGCTCATGCCTATAATCCCAGCACTTTGGGAGGCCAAGGTGGGCAGATCACTTGAGGTCAGGAGTTCAAGACCAGCCTGGCCCAACATGACGAAACCCTGTCTCTACCAAAAATACAAAAATGGTTTGTGCGTGGTGGCATATGTCTTTAATCCCAGCTACTTGAGAGACTGAGGCAGGAGAATAGCTTGAATCTGGAAGGCAGAGGTTGCAGTGAGCCGAGATGGCGCAACTGCACTCCATCCTGGGCAACAAAGCAAGACTGCATCTTGAAAACAAAAACAGGCCGGGTGCGGTGGCTCATGCCTGTAATCCCAGCACTTTGGGAGGCCGAGACAGGCGGATCACGAGGTCAGGAGATCGAGACCATCCTGGCTAACACAGTGAAACTTCGTCTCCATTAAAAATACAAAAAAAAAAAAAATTAGCCGGGCGTGGTGGCAGGTGCCTGTAGTCCCAGCTACTTGGGAGGCTGAGGCAGGAGAATGGCATGAACCCGGGAGGCAAACTGTGAGGTTATCCATGTATATAAGACTGGCTGCAAAATCCTTCACAAATAAAAGTATACCCCATGAATGCACACAACTGACCCCGACTTCACTTCTATTGCTTATAGAGGCATAAGCAAGGGGGGAATATTTGAAAGATTAAGAGTCTCCTGGTAGTAGAGAAATCTTGATTCACAATCTTGGGGAAAAGCTGTTCACATCAAGAATATCATCTTCTGGGGAGACACTTGCCTGGTTAGCGTTACCTTAAAGTTTCCAATGGTTGTGCAGTTCCAGAAGTGTGGAAGGAACCTTTTGGGTTGTGAGATTATGAACCCAAAGTTCAAGGTCCCAGAGTTTGGCTGTCACGTGGATGGCAAAGACAGTCTATTTCTGATGTTCTCAGAAGATCTGGTCTTCAGGTTCTAGATTGTGGAGGGGTTGATTTTCCTCAGTCAGGGAACCATGAAAAGCTTTCTTCACCTGGAGAGAAAGCACTGAGCATAATGAGCCACTGTCATAACATCAGCCCTCTTGCATGGGAAAGCTTTTCTACAACCAGAAAATAGGCACCGAAGAGGACATTTGAATGAAATCTGTCCATACACATTTAAATGGCCCATCAGGTAGTGGAATATACCGGACATTTTGATAGTCTTACCAGAAACATGGGTTTGACCGAAATGCAAATTTAATTCAAATAGGAAATCAATAAGCTATCAATACACACCCATTAGAAAAAACAAAGTTTATGAGTGTCAGTGAGGATTAGAGTAAATGGAACTTTTTTTTTTTTTTAAGACAGAGTCTCACTCTGTCGCCTAGGCTGGAGTGCCGTGGCACCATCTCGGCTCACTGCAACCTCCACCTCCCGGGTTCAAGTGATTCTCCTGTTTCAGCCTCCCAAGTAGCTGGGACTACAGGTGCCCACCATCACGCCTGGCTAATTTTTGTATTTTTAGTAGAGGTGGGTTTTCACCATGTTAGGCAGGCTGGTCTCGAACTTCTGACCTCAGGTGACCCACCCACCTCGGCCTCCCAAAGTGCTGGGATTATAGGCGCGAGCTACTGCGCCAGGCCGAGAGTAACTGGAACTCTTATACATTGCTAGTTGGAGTGCAAATTGATATGGCCACTTTGCAAAACAGTATGGCAATACCTTTAAAAACTCAACATTGCCAGGCACATTGACTCACACCTGCAATCCCAGCACTTTGGGAGGCCAAGACAGGAGGATTATTTGAGCCCAGGAGTTCAAGATCAGCCTGGGTAACATAGGGAGACTCTGTCTCTACAAAAAAATTAACAAATGAGCTGGGCGTGGTAGTGCACACCTGTAGTCCCAGCTACTCGGGAAGCTGAGGCAAGACAATTGCTTGAGCCCAGGAGTTTGAGGTTATAGTGTGTTATCATGGCACCACTGCACTCCAGCCTGCATGACAGAGTGAGGCCTTGTCTCAAGAAAAACAAAAGCTAACCATACATTTACAACATGTCCCAGCATTTCCACATATGTCCACACAAAACATGTATGTGAATCCTTCCAGTAACATTATTCGTAACAGCCCCAAACAGAAGCAACTCAAATGTCCATCACCTGGTGAATGGGCAAGCAAATTGTGATACAGCCATATAATAAAATGCTGTGCAGCAATAAAAAGAAACAAAATACTAACACATGCAAAAATGTGGGTGAGTCTCAAAAACATCATACTAAATGAAGGGCATCAAGTACAAGAGACTGTGTACTGTATAACTTCATTTATACGGAATTATAGAAAAGACAAAACTATAGTGATAACATGGAAGACCAAGGTGGGTGGATCACCTGAGGTCAGGAGTTCGAGACCAGCCTGGCCAACATGGTGAAACCCTGTCTCTACTAAAAATACAAAAATTAGCTGGGTGTGGTGGCACGTCCCTGTAATCCCAGCTACTTGGGAGACTGAGGCAGGAGAATTACTCGAACCAGGGTGTCAGAGGTTGCAGTGAGCCGATATCATGCCACAGAACACCAGCCTGGCGACATAGTGAGACTCTGTCAAAAAAAAAAAAAAAATCCAACAATAATAATGGTCGTGAAGGATAACTAGTGGCAGACTTGCCCTCTTGCCTCAAACAACTAAAAAACTGGGCAAAAGATACAGGAAACAGAAAGCTTTCTCAGACATCGATTAACAGGAAGAATAGGACTGGGATCTCTGAGAGAAGGAAATAAACGAGGTGATCTTTCTGATCGCCCAGCCTTTCTGCCTGGACTCACGTTCCACATCACAGCACAGAAAGCAGGGGCTCAGGATAGCAAGACAATCTCAATGAATTAAGGAGGCAGAGATCACAGATTGCAAATCGAAGCGGCTGGAATTTCCGGAGGTGGGAGCTTCGCAGAGAATGAACTCCAGAAATCAGATAGGCATCTGCTTGGGTCTTGGACTAAATATTAAACTGTGCATGCACTGGGGGAGAGTCCACAGAACAAGACAAAGAACAACTGTCAGGGAACTGTAACCTTCACAATTCCCGGGGCTCACGCAGGGCTAGGAGACATTGCAGTTCTGACTGTCAGTGTGGGGAGATACCTACGACATGGATATACCTAAAAAGCATTATGATAAAGGAAAGACAGCAGACAAAAAAGACTACGTAGTATATGATTACATTTATATGAAATCTCTAGAAAAGACCAAAAATGATACAGGCAAGCAGTAGATTTGTATTTGCCTGGAGCTGGGAGTAGGAACAGGGATATTTGGCAAATGACCACAGGACACACTGCAAATAGACCACCAATGGAAAAACTAGTAGGGGTGATGGAAGTGCTCCAAAATGCCTTGATTGTGCCACTGAGTAAATTTACCAACAGTCAGCAAAATTCTTTTATTTTTGAGATAAGAGTCTCGCTCTGTCGCCCAGGCTGGAGTGCAGTGGTGCAATCTCGGCTCACTGTAGCCTCCGCCTTCCAGGTTCAAATGATTCTCCCGCCTCAGCCTCTGGGGTGGCTGGGATTACAGGCATGTGCCACTGTGCCCGGCTAATTTTTATATTTTTAGTAGAGACGGGATTTCACCATGTTGGCCAGGCTCGTCTCGAACTCCTGACCTCAAGTGATCTGCCTGCCTCGGCCTCCCAAATTGCTGGGATTACAGACATGAGCCACTGTGCCCAGCCCCAGTCAGCAAACTTTTAAAGGAAACAAGCTCCTGGCATGCTACCGAGCCCTGGTAGATATGGAGACCCTGACCATGATGTCAAGTGTCCATGTGACCAGTACCGTGCATCACAAGCCTGATTCTATCACACCCTGGCAGGTGCTGCAGCAATTCACCAGAGGACGGAAGTGGCACATCCAGGACTGAGAACTGGCAAGGCCAGAGGGCAAAAGCACGTCACACAAGCCAGTGGCCCAAACTCACGTCATCCACCTCCGTTGCACTGGTATGTGTCCCTAAGCTCACACCTGTGGCCACCAGATGGGAGTGCCTTAGGATCACAGGAAGAAGGAAAAAAAGCAGGCTTGATTCATAGATGGAATTGCTTGGTGTATTAGTTCCTGGTGGTGCAGTAACAAATACTCACAAATTTAGTGACTTAAAATAACACACATTTAATATCTCACTGTCCTGCGGTTCAGAAGACAGAAATGGGTCTCACTGGGCTAAAATCAAGGTGTCCATCAGCTCCTTTTTTTTTTTTTTTCTTGAGATGGAGTCTCACTCTATCACCCAGGCTGGAAAGCAATGGTGCGACTGGCTCACCGCAACTGCTGCCTCCCAAGTTCAAGCGATTCTCCTGCCTCAGCTTCCTGAGTAATTGGGACTACAGGCACGTGCCATCACACCCAGCTAACTTTTGTATTTTTAGTAGAGATGGGGTTTCGCCATGTTGGCCAGGCTGGTCTCGAACTCCTGACCTTAGGTGAACCACCACCTCGGCCTCCCAAAGTGTTGGGATTACCGGTGTGAGCCACCGCGCCTGGCCCATCAGCTCCTTCTGGAGACTCTAGGGGAGGATGTTTCCCTGTTTTTTCTACCTTTAGAGGAGTCCACACTCCTTGGCTCATGGCTTCTTCCTCCAGTTTCAAAGCCAGCCACACAGGGCTGCCATCCTGTCTCACGCTGCCATCCTTCTGGTTCTTTACTTTCATTATCACACCTCCTTTCTCTCTAACATGAACTTTCCTTTCTCCTTTTTTTTATAAGATCCCTGTGATTACATTGGGACCACCCAGATAATTTAGGATAATCTCCCACTTCAAGATCAGCTGATGAGCAACCTGAATCCACCCCTGCCATGTAATTTAACATATTTACAGGTGCGAGGACTTAGGATTGGGGCCTCCTTGGGAGACTGTTCTGCTGACCACACTCGGTACACGGGCACAGGCCAAAAGCGGAATGTGGCTGGATTGCAGCCCCATCTGGGGATGGCTTTGAAAGCAGCTATAAGTTGAAATCTTAAGGGACAGAGCTCCAAGCGGTGGGCTGGTCATCTATTTCACAACAAAAGAGAGGTGGCCCAAGGTTGGAGTTTATATAGATTTGTGAGCAGTGGCAGATAGCCTGGTCAGAAGCCTGAAGATTGGGAATCAGACGATCTTGAGGAGAAAGAAGGTGTGAATGAACGAAGAGAATGGGCAACAAGAAAAAAAAAATTCTTTGTATCACAGTTTCATGCGTGCTGGAGAGTGACCAATACGGAAGTGGCATTCAACAACCAACAATGGCATTAGCCACCAGCCTTTGTCCTTGGTCCCCATGGAGTGGACACAATGTTCTCATGAATCGATTGGCTACAGTGGCAGGGATTGAAGCCATGCATGAGCCCACCAACACGGACAGCCACTCACTAAAACTGATCGCCCACTGTCACCATCAAACATTTAGCTTCTCCCCCTGCCCAATCCCACTTCCTTTACTCTCCACTGTGATCCCAAGAGAACTTCCCAATAAATTTCCTATGCCCAAATCCTCTATCCCCCACGTCCTAGGGAGTCCCAGCTGGGACAAGATGCTCACTGACTATTTGCTGACAGGAATCAAACTAACCTGCCTCCATTGTGGCCCACGCCATCATCCAAAGATGGAGGGACCCAGCTGAGGTACCCATCCAAGGCTGGTGACCCAAACCCTGGTTTTTTCTCTCTCTCTTTTTTTTTTTTTTTAGATGGAGTCTTGCTCTGTTGCATAGGCTGCAGTGCAGTGGCACCATCTTGGCTCACTGCAGCCTCTATCTCCCAGATTCAAGTGATTCTTCCACTTCAGCCTCCCAGGTAGCTGGGATTACAGGCACCCGCCACCGCCCCCGGCTGATTTTTGTATTTTTAGTGCAGATGGGGTTTCACCATGTTGGCCAGGCTGGTCTCGAACTCCTGACCTCAGGCGATTTGCCTACCTTAGCCTTCCAAAGTGTTGGGATTACAGGCATGAGCCACTGCGCCTGGCCCCTGGTTTTCTCTATAAGGACTCATTTCTTCTGTAGATGATTGACCCCAAAAATACGCCTACAACCTCTCTACCTCTAGGCCTCAGTCCCCTAAGCTCATCATCTATACCAAGGCTGCTTGTCCACAGTGAGGGTGAGATGCTTTGCTAACGCTGGCATCCTGAGCACAAGTGAGTGCACCGCCCTTGAACAGGTGAAGGTGGATAGCAAGGAACAGGTGGCTAGCAAGACAGGACGTGACTCACCTGCTGGGGTCTCCACTGACCCCACACCTAAGTCAGTGTGCTCTGCATTCTGGGTCATTGAACTCTGCATCTCCCTTTGCCAACACCTACACAGTCTGTAATTATTCAGTGGAGTCACTCATCTCCTTGTTTGTTGCCTGTCTGTCCTAAAACATATGCTTCATGAGGGTAGGAACGTCGTCTATCCAGCTTGTGGTTCTAGTCTTGGCACCAAGCCTGATACCTGGCTCTGTGGAGTCAGGGCACACATGTGAAACCCCGCAGCCTCGTTTTCCTACCTGCTGCCTGTGGAACATCAGGGAGGTCAAAGTCACTCCATCTCACTGAGCCCCAGGTTCCCTACCTGCAAAATGAGAATAATGGGGGGTTGGCGCAAGGATGAATGAGATGACATAGCCACAAAGCACTTGGCATGGTGGTCACACACAGAAAATGTATTTCTAGGCCGGTGTGGTGGCTCATACCTGTAATCCCAGCACTTTGGGAGGCCGAGGTGGGCAGATCACAAGGCCAGGAGTTCAAGACCAGCCTGGCCAACATGGTGAAACCCCATCTGTACTAAAAATACAAAAATTAGCTGGGGGTGGTGGCAGGTACCTGTAATCCCAGTTACTCGGGAGGCTGAGGCAGGAGAATCACTTGATTCTGGGAGATAGAGGTTGCAGTGAGCCAAGATGGTGATCCTGCACTCCAGCCTGGGCAACAGGGCGAGACTCCATCTAAAAAAAAAAAAAGAAAGAAAGAATATGCATTTCTAGGTAGGGGAGCACAGCACCCTGGGCGTCCATGCCTGTGCCCTGCCCTGTTTCTTTGTGAACTAGAAGGCAGAGCCATCTGCCGGAAAATATGTCACCTATGTGGAATACATGCTGGGGAGAGGAGGAGGCGGAGGGCACAGAGCAAGCAGCTGCCTCCGGGTACCATGGCTTTGCAGGCACCAAATATCCTTGGTGTGGGCTCTCTCCCATCAGAGCGCGGAGGCTAGCATGGGGTGGCGGAGACAGGTGCTGTGTAAATCCCTGGCTTGAGTGTTGCGGATGAGCAGGGCGGAAGGACAAAAGGGCCAGGCATGTGAGGGCGCTGGGAAGAGGGTGGCTGGGATAATGTCCACTGTGGTCTGGAGGCCTAGAGATGGGGACCCGGGGTGGCTGGTGTCCACAGGAAAGTGCAGGGAGCTGAGATCAGGACGAGGTCGGGGGTGTGATGGGATGGAGGCGTGAGAGGCCTGGCAGTGTCGGAAGTGGTCAGGGAGTGGGATCTCGGAGTGCAGTTGGAACCTTCGAGTGATGACAGGGCCCAGGGCGTGGGTGGCCACAGTGAGCGGAGGTGAAGGTCACTGCCCAGGAGGTGTGGGAAGGGTGGCCCAGCGCTGGCAGCCCCCCAAGGCTTTACGTGCATGGTTTCTGGGTTCCATGCATCCCCCGATGACTCACAGGTGTGCTTCTGTGGTCCTTACCTCTCACCCTCACTTCCTGCTTCTGTCTACCCTATGAGCAGTATCTCACCACCACCAAACATTACTGAACAGGACTTATTTTCTTTATACCAAATCCTTCCCTTTTTAAACCACCCTATCATTGTCTTCCCAAGCCCCCAATTTTTATGTCACTCATTTCCTCTTCTTCTTCGCTGGTTCGGCTCCTCCCCGCCCCCAGAGTCTATTACAAATCCTCAAGAATTATTTCATCCATAACATTTCTAAGCTAAGTGTCCTTCTTTCCATTTTCAGAGCTAAAACCATCCCCAGGAACTGGCATCGCAAATCTAAACAGTGAGGCTTGAGAAGCGGGCTGGATTCCACGGTGGGCAAGTGTGCAGAGGACATCAGCCGAGAAGAGGCCCTCGGAGAGGGACAGAAATAACAACATCGTAGGCAGACAGTTGTAGGCTCTGCCAGTCACGCTTTCACACAAGTCACAGCACTCAGCCTCAGTAAGTGGAGGAAAATAACAGAAAACAAAGTTGGAAAGCATGGCTGAGGAGAGGGAGATAAAGTGAGATAAATCATGAAGAGTGGTTGAAACTAGCTACCGACAGGCCTGACCCACAGCAGGTGCCTGACTGTGCTGGTTCCAGGCCAGCCCCAGCTCAGGTGCACGAGGTGTCCGGGGGCTGCCAGCGCTGCACAGCTCTTTCCACACCTCCTGGGTGGTGACCTTCACCTCCGTTCCACCATGGCCACCCCTACCCCGGGCCTTGTCATCACTCGAAGGTTCCAACTGCACTCTGAAATCCCACTACCTGACTGCAGCTTCCAAAGCTGCCAGGAAGCTACCAGCTTCCAGGCCAGCCACTCAACAGCCTCCGAGACTCACTTTCCTCATCTGTAAAATGGGTTTGCTAATATCTGCTTTGCCCAGCACACAGGGCTGCTGGGAGAATCAGATATGATTATGTATATGAAGATACTTCGCAAACGATGACATTCTAGCAAGCTAGCAAATAGTTGTCCTAGCTTCTTCGTACATACCCACTGCCAAATGGGCCACTTGGTCTGCGTCCAAGGAGATCACTCTCCTTCAAATGCTATTTTATTTGTATCATTCAGGACCTTCATGGTGGAGGCTTGTCGATACCAGCTTGTGGTTGAGAGGAGCTCCGGAGTCAAGCCGCCTGTGTCCAGATGCCTGCCTCAGATGCTACCAACCACGTGACCTGAGTGCATATTATATAACTTCAGCATGACTCAGTGTCCACTTCTGAAAGATGGGATGGACGATGGTGACAGGGTCACCCCTTTGGGTCACTGTGAGCATTCAGCGAGAGGGTATGAGATGGTGGCTGGCGAGTGCTCATTACCTGTTAGCTAGCCTGGCATGGTGGCTCACTCCTGTAATCCCAGCACTTTGGGAGGCCGAGGCGGGTGGATCACCTGAGGTCAGGAGTTCGAGACCAGCCTGGACAACATGGTGAAACCTCGTCTCTACTAAAAATACAAAAATTAGCCAGGCCTGGTGGTAGGCACTTGTAATCCCAGCTACTCGGGAGGCTGAGGCAGGAGAATCCCTTGAACCCAGGAGGTGGAGGTTGCAGTGAGCTGATATTATGCCATTGCACTCCAGCCTGGGCAACAGAGCGAGACACCATCTCAAAAAAAAAAAAAGAAAAAAAAAATAACCTGTTAGCCATGATTATGATCACACTGTTGACAAGTTCACCCCACAACCAAAACATAGCCACATTCCACCCACTCCCCACTAACCAAAGGCACAAGCACCTCTGCCATCTGCTGTCTCAGGAGGGTCATACATCTCAATGACCTGGACCATGAGCCACGGGTGGACGGTCATCCTGAGTGGCCCTCGCTTTCCAACTTTGTTTTCTGGTATTTTTATGCTGCGTAAAAACCCCACTGCTGCAGACAGTACTGTCCGAACAAACTGTTAAGTAATTAATGGTTCGACCATTTTTTAACCTCGGCTTCTGGGAGAGGAGACATTTGTACACGACCTGGGATGTCAGGAAACAAGACCCAGGGCGGGAAGAGGGTTGGGGCAGGTCTCCCGGCTGCCCCTCTGCAGCCAGAAGCCTCTCATTGCTCCACAGGTGTCTGTTTCTGCCCCCAAGCAATAGCCAATGCCTTGCCCTGCACCTGGGAGGCTCTCTGGCCTCTCCCCGTGCCCTGCCAAGGCCTCCCTCACAATGCAATGCGAGTTGATACTGCCCTCAAACCCTCTCCAAGTCAGGACCCCACACCCAGCCCACATTTACCCTGTGCGTGGACACACACCTCCTTGCTTTCTTTACTTTTATGATGAACGCAATGATTGGTTTTGAACAAGTTTCCTTGTCAGGGTTGTGTACGTTTAAAAGGTTTCTTGTTTTATTCCTTCAGTGTCATCAACCCCAAACAGCACACTCCACCGTGTGCCTTGCTATGTGGTGGAGGGCATTAAAGTGGGAGAGATATTCGCTCACAATCTGGAGGGTAGAGGGCGACAGGCAGGAGTTCCAGGTCTGCAGGCGTCCTGAGACGTCGATGCGGACTCGACCCTGCCTGGGGCGGGGGCTGAGACACTCACTCCCGGGGTGGGACGCCCAGAGCCACCAGCGCCTCGGCCTCTCCCGCCCCCGGGGCGCTCACAGCGGGTAGTCCACGGAGTTCGGCGGCGTCCCCAGGCTGTGTTGGGAGCCCCATTCGGGGACATTGCCGACCGTAAGGGGACCACAGAAGGGAAGGGGGCGCATTGCGGAGGCGGGGGCAGGGCGAAAAGAGGGCAGGCGGTTCAGCAGGACAGTATGGAGCAGGGTGAGACAGTGCTGGAGGAGGAAACGCACCGGGCGAGGAGCCGCCGCGTCCCGGCCCTGCCAGCCGCCATTCGAGGCCGCGCACCGCCACCTGCTGGGCGCCCGGGGAGGTGCGGCCTAGCGCAGGTGGGTCCGAGCGCAGGCGCCACGCAGCCGCGGGGTCCACCTGGGCAGGTGCGGATCCCCGGGCTTTCGCCTCCTCACCTCGGAGAGAAGAGCCTGACTGAGGACTCTGCGTTCCAGTCCCAGCTCAGACACCGGCTGGGAGGCTTCCGTGACGGTCAGGTCGGGAGAGGGCTCTCCTGCCTGCTCCACGTCCTGTGAGTCCGTTTGTTCCTTTGCCGGCCCCAGCCCCACCGCAAGGCCCCTGCCTCCGCTGCTCGGCCCACCCTCCCTGGGGCACTGGAGTGGGCCCTGAGGAACGGCAGAGGCCCATCTGCAAAGCTCTGAGTACCGCTCCCAACAGCAGATTAAATGGAACTCAGGGAGGCCAAGCTCTCAGCACAGCGCTTGACTGCTCCTCTGGAGGCCCAGAGGACCATCGGTCCATCTGTCCTTCCGAGGAAAGAGCCCGGGACCTTGAGTCAGGATCCTAGCCCGGTCTAAACATACACACTCTGGGAACTGGGAGCTGAGCAGTTTTTCTAGAAAGGTCTCCTTGTTCCTTAGTCAAAATACAGGTTTGCCCCGTTTGTTCTTGTTCAGCCTTCTGAAACAATCAGAATAACTTTTTTCATACGATGCCTACAAGCAGCTTTAATGTTCCCTGTAAATATTCATTTCGAGCTAAGTGTGCCCAACTTCCTGCATTCTTTAGAACAGTGGACAATTTCAACCGAGGACGATTTTGCCCTGCAGGGGACATTTGGCAATGTCTGGAGACCTTTTGGTGATCTACCTGGAGGAGGGAGACCACTCCTGGCGTCTGGTGGGGAGAGGCCTCCATGCTGCTAAACATCCTACAGTACATTGGGTAGCACCTCCACCCTGCCACACACACAACAAAGAATTGGCCCACTCAAAAGTCAGCAGTGCTTGAGAGTTCTGGGTTTTTGTTTTTGTTTTGTTTTGTTTTGTTGGAGACGGAATCTTGCTGTATCACCCAGGCTGGAGTGCAGTGGTGCAATCTCAGCTCACTGCAACCTCCGCCTCCCAGGTTCAGGCAATTCTCCTGCCTCAGCCTCCTGAGCGGCTGGGATTACAGGCACCCACCACCACGCCCGGCTAATTTTTGTATTTTTAGTAGAGTGGGGGGTTTCACCATGTTGGCCAGGCAGGTCTCGAACTCCTGGGTTCAAGTGATCTGCCCGCCTCAGCCTCCCAAAGCACTGGGATTACAGGCTTGAGCCATCACAACCGGCCTCTGCTTGAGAGCTCTGAGTCTTCTCAAGGTTCTGGTCCCTTCTGTAGATACTCTTCAAACATTCATGTTTCTATCGCCATGGAGTACTAACTCCAGGCCAGCTCCCACCAGCCTGAACATTGTGAGTTCTAGACACCAGATGTCTCTCAGTGGAGCCTAACAATTACATCAGGCTTCTTAGCAATGCTTTGCTCTTATGATCAGTTTGTTGTTGTTGTTGTTGTTGTTGTTATTGTTGAGACGGAGTCTCACTCTGTCACCCAGGTTGGAGTGTAGTGGCGGGATCTTGGCTCACTGCAACCTTTGCCTCCCGGGTTCAAGTGATTCTCCTGCCTCAGCCTTCCAAGTAGCTGGGATTACAGGCGCATGCCACCATACCCAGCTAATTTTTTGTGTTTTTAGTAGAGAAGGGGTTTCACTATGCTGGCCAGGCTGGTCTCAAACTCCTGACCTCGTGATCTGCCCCCCTTGGCCTCCCAAAGTGCTGGGATTACAAGGGTGAGCCACCGCGCCCGGCCGATCGGTATGTCTTTAATCGATGTTCTGGGCCAGGTGCGGTGGCTCATGCCTGGAATCCTAACACTTTGGGAGGCCAAGGCGGGCAGATTGCTTAAGTCCAGGAGTTCAAGACCAGCTTGCACAACATGGTGAAACCCCACCTCTACAAAAAATAGAAAAATTAGCTGGGCGTGGTGATGTACGCCTGTAGTCCCAGCTACTAGGGCGGCTAAGGTGGGAGGATTGCTTGAGCCTGGGATGTCAAGGCTGCAGTGAGTCATGATATTGCCACTGCACTCCAGCCTGGGCGACAGAGCGAGACCTGTCTCAAAAAAAAAAAAAAAAAAAATTCAGTGTTTTGAACAAAGAACTTAGAGGCTTAAATATGCATGTGATGAAATAAAAGATATATATTACCTAGAAAAACTAGTGTTATTTTCACACAGAAAAATGTTGGGTAAAATAAACATTCCTACTGGATGGATTCAATTTTAAATGATTCCTCTTAAATAAATTTTGTTTCAACCATTCCTCTTAACAAAGAAATGGCGAAGCTCTCCTAAAGCCCTCCAGAACAGACTGAACAAAGAAAAAAAGATGCTTGTCAACTCAAATATGAAAGGCCTGCTCCAAGCTCCCCTAATTATATCTTGGAAGGGAAGCTTTGTCCTGTTGAATTCGGGATCATTTTTCACAAGCTCAGGTTACTCCCTTGAAGATTTTTAGGAAGTTTCATGATATGGAGACATTGTTGAAAAACTGGCTGCTTGACTTCTGCCAGGCAATCAGATACAGAGATCAAATCTGTTTCTGCCCACTTAGCTTAGAGCATTTCTGGTTATCTTGGGCAAAATGAGTTTGCAACTTTTAACTCAGACTTCTAAGAAGTCAGACAGTTTCACCCACTTTTTCTGTGTGTGGTTTTTTTTTTTTACAAAGGATCTCTGAGGAAGCTTGGCTGAAGGTGTGTGTGGGTTGATCTCTAACATCTGACGTATTCTGCATTCGTAAATACCAGAGTACTTAAGAAGCAACAAAAATGGTTTTTATTTTATAAACTGGAAGAAAAGATCCAAGGAAATACAACTCCTTTCATCAGACCCTTAGATCTTTCCTTTAAAACATAAAATTCTAAAGTAAATGGTGGGTTAGTCTTGCCCTGTCCTGAATTGTAAGTGTTTGGCTGCTTAAAATATCATTAAGACATAATGAAATAAAGCTGAGGTGGCCATGCTGCATATTGATTGATGCACATCTGTTTATATGCTAATGAAAACTTTTGAGGAGCATATTGTTATACGGGGTCAAGATACTGAGCAGACCTCCTGTTTCTGCTCTGGGTCTTCATTCCTGGGAAAAGGAGTGTCTAGCAAATAGAAATAGATTATAAATCACATTTTTAGCGAGAATGACAAAGCTTAGCAACCCTTGCCTTGGGGAACCTGTCCAATTTGTCAGTTAAAATTCAGCCTTCTGATATAAAACGAGCCCGTTCATGTTGCGTGCGGGCTAATTCCCTGTGGAAAGAATCTGTTTGAGAGCTGTCAGCAGTGCAGAGAACGGGAGTAATAGTGGGTGGAATGTGGGATCCCTGTGTAGGAGGCTTTGTGTCACTTCCTCAGTTTACCGCCTGTCCCTAAATCACTCACCCATGCAGGGCCTTTCTCAGACCCTCCATGGGCACGTGAGTGAACCTCTGAAAACACAGAGCTCCCTTCCAGGGAGTTTTTGGTACTCAGGATTGGAACACAAGTCGGAATCTGTTCTCTTTATGAACAGATGGGAGTATCTCATCTGAGCCTGTAAACCAAAGTAAAAGCATTTCATTGAAAGGAGAGGGTGGCCGGGCACGGTGGCTCACGCCTGTAATCCCAGCACTTAGAGAGACGGAGGCGGGTAGATCACTTGAGGCCAGGAGTTCGAGACCAGCCTGGCCAACAAGACAAAATCCTGTCTCTACTAAAAATACAAAAATTAGCCAGATGCAGTGGTGCACACCTGTAGTCCCAGCTCCTCAGGAGGCTGAGGTGGGAGAATCGCTTGACCCCGGAGGCAGAGGTTGCAGTGAGCTGAGATCTCGCCAAAGGAGAGAGTCAAGGCAGATGCATTTCCCTCAACATTTGGGTGCAGACAGCTCTTTCTGGTATAGGGGGAGGAGGTGGATTTTGATTTTGAGCCCTGTAATTTGTTGATTCTGAGAGTGTGCCCATAGACAGGTTCACGGAAGGCCTCGTGGACAGTAAATGCAAGGGGCTTTATGTTGAATGGTGGCACATTTTGGGGAGCAGAGGATGCACTGTGGGCCCACACCCTACATCCGTGTGTTCCCTTGGCGTCCCAAGCGCAGGGGGAAGCCCGGCCTCCTCCTGCCCTGTCTTCCCAGGGCCAGTGGCAGTCGGCCCCTGTGGCTGCTGCATGAACCCCGCACTGACGCTGGACCAAGGCCTTGAGTGCCATGCACAGACCACCTGCTTCAGACCCCACACCTGCAGTGCTGGCAAAAATTACGCCTTTTGAGGCCCCACCCCAGTCCTCCCAGTCAGGATCTCTGGGGACTGGGCCTGGAGACTGCACGGAACCTTCGTCTCAGGTGATTTGAGAGCAGCAGGAGAGTCCACCTGTGCCTTCCACGCCTTGCCTTTGTCTGGGGGTGAGCGTCCCACAGGGCCCAGCCCCAGCCCTGCTTTATGGGCCCCTGCCACCACTGCCTCTTCACACGCCGGTCTGTGAACCCCACCGGCACCTTGTAAGGCCAGCCGCATCACTTCCAGATGGGCCCAGAAGCTTGAGCCATGGCAAAGCTCACGGGATTTGGGAGCTGAGATTCCGGGCCGCTGCGCCTTGCACCTGCCCAAGCCCAGCAGGGAGTGTGGACTGAAGCATGAGCACTGTGAACCTAGCCTGGCTGCTCCCTGGAGAGGAGGGCGCGGGACTGGACTGAGGCCAGCATGCCTGAGGGAGGAGCACGGGCCTCAGGCGCCCCCAGTCTGGGCTACCACCGCTTATTCCTGGCTGTGTTTCTTCCGGTCCATCAGGGAACCTCTCTGAACTAGACTGTCCAATCAACAAAATGTGGGTAAGGGAGCACCGCTCTGCCTCTTCCAGGGTGGACGGGGAGGGTGGGGTTGACCCTGTGTCGGCTTCCTCCCCTGTCCACCTTCCCATTTTAGCCCTGGGGTGGGGGACGTGTAGACCGTGTTCCAGGATTCAGTCTCAGGTTCTTGGCAGACGTGAATGCTTGGCTGCCCTTCAGGCCGAGTGTAGCTGCTACAAAGACAAAGGGCCCGCTGACCCCGGGACTACTGTGTGCCCTCACTCCGAGGCCTGCAAGCTGCCAGCCCTGTCCCTTCAAAGGGGAAGTTAGGTGCATGTATCTCAGACCAGGAGCCATCACAGTGAGGTGGGAAAGTCAAGCGCCTCCACAGCCCCTCCCTCTGGGACCCAAGGGAGCCTTCCCAGCCCCTAGCACTCCCTACTCTCCACCAAGGCCACCCAGCACCCGAGGGCAGGCCCCTTCCTGTCCCCAGCACAGTTTCCTGACCAGGGACCACAGGCCTAGGGTCTGTGTCGCTGACCAACTGTGAAGGCTGAGACACAGCCATCCCCACCCATTCTGAAAAGAAAAAGCCCTCAGAGCTTCCCAGACCGGCACTTGCTCCGAGGCTGTGAGGAGGGTAGGACAGGGTCTGCCCTCAGAGACCTCAGGCTCAGAGAATCAACGTTCTTCCTCCCCTCCTGGGACCTACAGGGTCTGGGATCGTCCACCAGGAGGAGGAGAAAGGAGTAGAGACCCCCCTCCTGGCTGCTGTCCTAGGACAGTGGGTACCCCGGCACTCTCTGCCCCCCCACACCTCCATGGCTTTGCCCTCTTGGCTTTCTGAGCCTCTGCCAAGCTTCTGTGCATTCTTCAAGACCCATCTCAAAAGCCACCTCCAGGAAGCTTTCCTGGGTTCCTGTCCCTCGACCCCCAACAGAATGAACTGCCCTCGCCTCTGCTCCCGCCTCCTGCTCCAGGCCCCTGGGGCTCACCGCTCTCGGGCTGTGGTTTTTCTCACCTTCCTGTACCACAGCACCTCCCTGCACAGACCAGCCTTACCCATTGAACAAACAGGCTTTGTGTCCCTCCCTGAGCAAGCTCCGTGGAGGAAAGGGGCTGTCACGTGGGGATGCGAGATAGTTTATCCCCTTGGCCTATATGCAGGGATGGGCTGGATAAGGCACCCCTCTCACTGACAGTCCTGTGGAGGCTCTGAGGGCACCCACAGTATCTAGAGCTGGGGACAGAAGCTGGACCTGTTGCCAACCAAGACGCTGGCTCCTTGGCTTCTGCTTCCCTCACTGTAAGAATAGGAGCAGTGCATGCAAAGGTGTGCCCTCAGCAGCCCTTCAAGGGAGGTGCTGTGAGGGGGTTGGTGGCCAGGGCACAGAGAGGTTAAGTGGCTGGCTGAGGTCACACAGCAAAGCAGGTGCAACGCCAGGAGGTCTCTGCACAGGGCGTGTTCTCCGTCTGCCATCTCTGCTACCCCAGGTGTGGCCTCCAGAGAGGGCCCATCTCCAACTGCACACTTCCTGGGTAGCAGTGATCACGGACACATTTCGGGTTGGGCGCTCGCAGTGCCAAGGGGAGGAGGACGCAATGTGAAGGGAAGGTTTCTCGGTCATGGTCTGGATCAACGAGAAGGGCCAGAGGCAAACAAGGATCACCCAGATGGGACGGTTCACCTCTCTCTAACCTCCACAGCGACCCCCAGGCTGTTGGGCACCACAGGAGGAAATGCTGACTCACTAATAGGAAGCTGGGACACACCCTCGTGTCGCAACCGTGGCCTCCCAGGGGTGTGTCGGCCTCACCTGGCCACCTGGCTGGCGTCCCCCTCTGCTTTCCATCAGTGAGGGAAGCATGCTGGCTTCCCTCACCTTTTGCCGTCCCCACACCGTGCCACCCTGCACCTGGCACCACTCAGCACCTCCTCCTGGCCCTACCCCTCTGCTGTGGAATCCAGCCACTGAGAAAGGCACCATTGAAACTGACATAATCATGGCTCAGAAGATGTGGCTTTGCCTCTACTCAAATCTGTTTGTCAAACCAAAAGGTGCTTTGTATTTAAGTCAAACTATCCCTAATGCATTTTCCATTCTCTTCAAAAACCACAGCCATCAGTTTTTTTAAAAAAAAGGCAGAAAACATGAAGCACACTTCTCTTGCCTGGTTTACCATTTTCTTTGATCCATTAAAATCCAAGAGTGAGCCCTTCTTCGTCTCTAGAGTGTGAAGCAAAGAGGGAAAAATTATCCATAAAGTGGCCGTTCTGAGTGTTTGCTTTGCGATGAAAGAAAACTTTTGAGAGCTTGGAATAAAGAAGGAATATGTAAGTCTCTTCAGATCCCATCAATAATAATATTAATCAATTAATGATTTACTTGTGTTTTATATGTCTATTTGCTTTGCTATTCATAAGCATACATCGTTTCCTTAGTAACCCTGACATCGGCCCAAACTCCATCTCTCTAGAAGCTAAAAGGCAGCTCTCAAGGAAAGACAGACAGCTTCTCTCATTTTTTTTTTCAATGTTTGCAAATGGGAAATGATGAATTGATATATTTTAAAGGAGCCATTTTTCTTCTTTCTTTTCCTTCCCATTACCATTGAAATCTGACATTTGAAACACCTACTGTATCAACATCTAATTCCACCACCTCCCTTCCCAACAATGCCTTCAGTCTTAACCAAATAACATTGCTTTCACCATGTGTGTCATTTATTTACATATGTGTATGTGCACACACATATATATACACAGTACATATATATGCCATCAGCCTCTTACTGACAAACAAAAATGTTGATTTATTTTCTTAGCTGACTTTAAAAACTTTAGTAATCTCCTTGCTCATGTACAAGACCGTAGTAGTAAAGCAAGGAGATTACTCCTTAATAGGAGCTCACAAAGTGTGTGTTGATGACCATGGAAAGTTCTGGATTTGCCAACTAAAAAGCCCATTTATCCACAATACCTCAAATGGCAGCAAGTCAAATTTCCTTAGTACAAATACTTACAAAGGAATCCGGTCAGACAGACAAATATAGACGGCTAAGAGTAGAGTGAATGTAGATTCAGGCATGCCCAGCTCCATAACATTCTTTTTCATCTGCCAGTGCTGTGGAGAATATTCTTTTAAGAGGATTTTGTAAGTTTCCTTTTTGGGGACAGATTATAAAAGAAATCGGGCTGGTCAAGGTGGCTCGCGCTTGCAATCCCAGCACTTTGGGCGGCGGAGGCTGGCAGATCACCTGAGATCAGCCTGGCCGACATAGAGAAACCCAGTCTCTACTAAAAAAATACAAAAATTAGCTGGGCATGGTGGCACACACCTGTAATCCCAGCTACTTAGGAGGCTGAAGCAGGAGAATCGCTTGAACCCGGAAGGCAGAGGTTGTAGTGAGCGGAGATTAGGCCACTGCACTCCAGCCTAGGCGACAGAGTGAGACCCTGTCTCCAAAAAAAAAAAAAGAAAAAGAAAAAGAAAAAAGAAAAGAAATTGAAGGCGTGGGAAGGGAAATCTACTTGCTGAGGAAAAATTGGAATATTTTCCCACAAGCAGAATACTGGGAGGTCAAACAGGTGTTCCCCCACGTCAATGAACATCTTTTCATTTTTATAGGGGTTTCCTTTCCTGCAGTAGCTACTTTGTTTGGGTCTGAGAAGCACCAGTCATGGTCAAGGTGAAACTTAGTGGCTGGGGCAGCTGGAGGAAGGAGCCGTTTGCTTATTCATTCAAGCAAATGAGGGTGTCCTGGGCAGGTCTGACAGCTCTTGGCCTCGAGAAGTTTCTGGTCTAGTGGGATGGAGCTATTCAGACAGCGATGAGTTGGGGGTCTAGAAAAGAGACGAGAGCACAGAAGAGGGGGTTCATTCATCCTGAAAGGGGTTGGAAAGGCTTTCTCTGGGCACAGAAGACAGAGGTTGAGCAGGGCCTTGGCAGGTGCACAGGTCGGGAGAGAAGACATAGTTCTATGGCAAATTTCAGATTCTGAAACTATCACTTTCCCTCTTATATCAGTGAAATTCACCAGACTCAGAAAACTGCCCTGCCCCGTGACTTCCATCTGCTCCTCTCCTGATAATTGTAAAAACCAATGAAGATTGTGCTTCTTTTTTTTTTTTGAGACAGAGTCTCGCTCTGTCGCCCAAGCTGGAGTGCAGTGGCCGGATCTCAGCTCGCTGCAAGCTCCACCTCCCGGGTTCACGCCATTCTCCTGCCTCAGCCTCCCGAGTAGCTGGGACTACAGACGCCCGCCACCTCGCCCGGCTAATTTTTTGTCTTTTTTAGTAGAGACGGGGTTTCACCATGTTCGCCAGGATGGTCTCGATCTCCTGACCTTGTGATCTGCCCGTCTCGGCCTCCCAGAGTGCTGGGATTACAGGCTTGAGCCACCGCGCCCGGCCTGTGCTTCTTAACTACACATCAGCTGGCTGGTTGTAAGTGTTGGGAATATAACTTAGGGGTACATGGCTGTGACCCTCACTCTTCGTAGGTTTAACAAGATTGGACTTACACAATGGCAAGAAGGAAATCGAGATTGAAAATGACCAATTTTGCTGGTTGAGAGGCGTCTTGTTTTCTGAAAGGAACTGAGAATCCGCAGTTGGAGGCTGGGAGAACCTCTGGAGTGGCATCAAGTCGATCTGGGGCCAAAACCATGAGAAAGCACAAACATTTTCCGCCGTTTTTAACCAAACTCGGCTGTTGTTGGTCTAAAACCTGCCCTGGGTTTTGAGGGAGTGGTGCTTTTGTGAGCCCAGCTTGCCTTGAGTGCAAGGAGGGGAATCTGAAACCAGCCAGTCTTGCCTCCCACACCTCTCAACTTTTCCAGTAAAAAATGTGACGGGCACTTTTTTTTCCGGTAAAACTGTTACCCCAGCAGGACAGCCTATCTGCAGCTAGGTTCCTGGCAAATGAGCAGGGAATAATAGCTGACTTGAGGTGGGTGAGACTGGAATACAGCTGTCCACCTCTCCAGGAAACATCACCCAGTGTTCTCCCCATCTGACCTTCCAGCCACTAAACAAATAAGTAAGGCCTTAGAGGCTCCTGGTGTCAACCACGGCCTCAGCTTCTAAACCGAGGCTGTGATTCTATGAAATTCACCTCACATCTGTGTCATCTTTGAAAGACTCCAATGGCTGGATTCATTTGATTCTAATCAGAAGGGCTTATAAAGAAGAATCAAGCCGGGCGTGGTGGCTCACACCTGTAATCCCAGCACTTTGAGAGGCCAAGGCGGGCAGATCGCTTGAGTTCAGGAGTTTGAGGCCAGCCTGGGAAACATGGCAAAACCCCATCTGTACAAAATATACAAAAATTAGCTGGGCATGTGATGCATGCCTGTAGTCCTGGCTACCCAAGAGGCTGAGGTGGGAGGATCGCTTGAGTTTGGGAGGTAGAGGTTGTAGTGAGCCGAGATTGTGCCACCGCACTCCAGCCTGGGCGACAGAGCCAGACCTTGCCTCAAAGAAAAAAAAAAACCAAAACCTTAAACTCACTCAGTAAATGGAATGCTTCGGGCCTTGCTGCTGTTCGTCTGACTGGGTTAAGTTCGTGTAGAGAACGGATCTGGAACATTTCTACATAGTTTCTAGTGACGCATGCGTGCATGGGGGGATCCCTGGACCTCTCCCCTGAGCAGAGGCCATTTACAGCTTATAATTGTTTGCGTTGCAATCAGTTCATACTTGAGACCTAACTACAGAGTTTTCTTGTGAGCACAATGGGAGCCTGGCTTGGAGATCTTTGCTGAGCCCCCACCCCCAGGATGAGTTCCAGAGTCGTTTACCTGTGGTTTTCTTTCTTTCTTTCCTTCTTTTTTCTGAATGATCCAGTTACAAATACTTTAAGTGGATTTTTGTTGTTTTGTTGTTGTTTTGAGATGGAGTTTCACTCTTGTTGCCCAGGCTGGAGTGCAGTGGCGCAATCTGTGTTCACCTCAACCTCCGCCTCCCAGGCTCAAGCGATTCTCCTACCTCAGTCTCCCGAGTAGCTGGGATTATAGGCATGCGCCACCACTCCTGGCTAATTTTGTATTTTTATTAGAGACAGGGTTTCTCTATGTTGGTCAGGCTGGTCTTAAACTCCCGACCTCAGGTGGCCCACCCACCTCAGCCTTCCAAAGTGCTGGGACTACAGGTGTGAGCCACCGTGCCTGGCTTAAGTGGACTTCTAAGAAAGGAAAAGCTCAATGTAAACAAAGCAGGTGGTTTTAGAATATAGTATCTTGATGGAAATCCATCTGAGAAGATTCTTCTTTTTTTTTTTTTTTTTTTTTTTTTTTGAGACGGAGTCTCACTCTGTAGCCCAGGCTGGAGTGCAATGGCGCAATCTCAGTTCACTGCAACCTCCCAGGTTCAAATGATTCTCCTGCCTCAGCCTCCCGAGTAGCTGGGACTACAGGCGTGTGCCACGACAGCAGGCTAATTTTTATATTTTTAGTAGAGATGGAGTTTCACCATGCTGGCCAGGCTGGCCTTGAACTCCTGGCCTCAAGTGATCCTCCTGCCAAAGTGCTGGGATTACAGGCGTGAGCCACCGCACCTGGCAGAAGATTCATTTTCAAAAGTGTTCTTCCCAGGACTTTGGGATGCCAAAGTAGTAAAATCACTTGAGGCCAGAAGTTAGAGACCAGCCTGTGCAATCTAGCAAGACTCTGTCTCTACAAAAAAAGTACAAAAATTAGCCAGGTATGGTGGTGTGCATCTACTGTCCCAGCTGCTCAGGAGGCTGAGGTAGAGGCTTGCTTGAGTCTAGGAGCTGGAGGCTACAATAAGCCAAGATTGCACCACTACAGTCAGCCTGGGTGACAGCGAGGCCCTGTCTCAAAAGAAGTATTCTAAGGCCCTAGAGCACAAAGGTGAAGGGAAGGGAGTCTGAATATGGTTCTCTGCCAGCAAATTCTGCTGCTCCTGCTGACGTGTGACCTTGGCTCCATTACACAACCTCTCGGAGCCTCAGTTTCCCCATCAGCAAAAGGAGGTGATGCAAAGAAACACTGGCTTAGAAGGCTGTGTCAGGATCAAATGAGCTGCTGCCTTTAAAGCACCCTGAAGTGGCACTGCCCATGGTACCCACCACACAAGGGTGTTGGCCGTTAGGATGATTAAGCTGTGTCTTGAAGGAGCGCTTCCATTAGGCATTAAGGATATAAGGACAGGAACCCATCAACAACAGAGCCTTCCCTTGAGGAGGGGAGACTTACTTGAGCCTCACCTCGGGAAAAATTACTTCCCGGCCAGTCGTGGTGGCTCGCGCCTGTAATCCCAGCACTTTGGGAGGCTGAAGCAGGCAGATCATCTGATGTCAGGAGTTCGAGACCAGCCTGGCCAACATGGCAAAACCCCATCTCCACTAAACATACAAAAATTAGCTGGGCATGGTGGCACGCAGCTGTAGTCCCAGCTACTTGGGAGGCTTGAACCCGGGAGGCGAAGGTTGCAGTGAGCTGAGATCGCACCACTGCACTCCAGCCTGGGCGACACAGCAAGATTGTCTTAAAAAAAAAAAAAAAAAAAAAGGGCCGGGCGCGGTGGCTCAAGCCTGTAATCCCAGCACTTTGGGAGGCCGAGACGGGCGGATCACGAGGTCAGGAGATCGAGATCATCCTGGCTAACATGGTGAAACCCCGTCTCTACTAAAAAATACAAAAAACTAGCTGGGCGAGGTGGCGGTGCCCATAGTCCCAGCTACCCAGGAGGCTGAGGCAGGAGAATGGCGTGAACCCGGGAGGCGGAGCTTGCAGTGAGCTGAGATCTGGCCACTGCCCTCCAGCCTGGGTGACAGAGCGAGACTCCGTCTCAAAAAAAAAAAAAAAAAAAAAAAAGTAACTTCCCCCATTTGCAAACAAGGAAACTGGAGCTCAGCAAGCCTCAGGGACTGATCCTGGATCACACAGCCAGCATGTGGCAGAAGCAGGAATTTTACCGAAGTCTCTGTGACTCTGTTTTTTCACTTCCAGCTCAGTGGATGCTTTGCGACATAAGGATGAGAAATACAAACACAAATACACAAAATGTGACTGCTTCTTCAAATGCCCACCCTCACCAAGGATGCCCTTGACCAAGGGCGGATGACAGTAGTAACCCTTTGAGAAGCAGCTGCCTTTTGGGAATCTAAGACAATCCTTCTGGTTTCAGGGTCTCAGGGTCACAGGAAGGCATCTTGGTCCGCCAGCGTGGCTCCATCCTGTTTGCATCTGCAGGCGTGGCCTCTAGAGTTCTCTGCACTTGGGGGCTGTGTTGTAGGATTTTGACTGCCCAGCCCTGCCTGTCTTTATCCCAGTGACCTGGTGTCCCCCTCCCAGGCCAGGCAGATAGTACTGTCAGCATTCCTCCAGTTTGGGCTAACTTAGGGGAATCAGAGCTGTTGCTTCTCTGCAGCAGTGATTAGCTGGCACCTGCCCGGCTCCGAGCTATTTATCAGCCCAGTCCCTCATCACGTCTTAGTTTCCATGACTTCTATTTTCCAGGGTCAACCCTGCACTACACACTAAGGTGGCTTCTGCAGACAAAACAATAGAAGCACATTCTTGCTTGGGTGGTTTGAAGTTAGGTCATAATCCCGGGCTATCTGTCAGTTAGGAAAATAAACACTGGCACCCCCCGCAAACCCCCGTCTCCCCTGCCCCCATAGAAGGGAATGCAGGTTTCCGACCAGAGCACAATGCTTCTCTTTTTCCATTGCCTGCTCTGGGGGATAAGGAATCACTTTCAAGGTAGGGTTAGCCAGAGGAACAGTAGACAACTTGCCTCTTGACCCATGGGGAAAGGACAGATTGGGCACTACTCCGGCAGGGGTGGCGTGGGGGTGGGGCAGGTGAGCGGCTGCTGCAGGACTGGCCACTCAGTTACCAGGGACCTCAGGCACTGTCCAGAAATCCCGGCTCCTGCGCCTTCCTCTGCTGGGAGTTTCCGTTTCCCCGCACCTTTTCTTATCCTCTTGTTGTGCCTCCTTCTTTTTTTGCAATATACTTATTCCTTTATTTCTTGCTCTGCTGATCACTGAAGACACGATCTCTCTCCTGTTTTCAGAATGTTCCTTTCTCAGAGTAGTCTGTTCTTGGTTTATGAATACAACATCTTCTCCAATCTAAGGATCCTGATTAGAGGTCTTTGTGGTGGTTGTTTTTGAAGTTCTCACTAATTTCCTTAATTCTCTGTTACTTTAGGGATTTTTCTTCTGTTTGTTTCTTCTGTTTTTTTATGTGTGGGTCTCACTCTGTCACCCAGCCTGGAGTGCAGTGGTACAATCACAGCTCGTCACAGCCTCAACCTCCCAGGCTCATGTGATCCTCCCACCACAGCCTCACAAGCAGCTGAGACTACCGGCACATGCCAACATGCCCGGCTAATTTTTTTATTTTTTGAAGAGACAGGGTTTCACCATGTTGCCCAGGCTGGTCTTGAACTCTAGGGCTCAAGCAGTCTCCCCACCACAGCCTGCCAAAGTGCTGCGATTACAGGTGTGAGCCACTGCACCCAGCTGTTTACTTTCACCTTGAATGTAGAGGCTTTCCTCAAAGTCCAATGCTCCTTGGTTGTCCCCTCACATTTTATTTCTACTTTATTATTTATTTATTTATAGAGATGGGGTCTTGCTATGTTGCCCAGGCTGTGCTCCATTGATCCTCCTGCCTTCGCCTCCCACAGTGCTGGGTTTACAGGTGTGCATCATGGTCCCCAGCCCTCCCTCATGTTTTAGGAAGTCATTAAAGATACACGTGGGCAGGGCTGCATTGGTGGGTTTCAGTTTGGAGTGACTAGGTGGGTAGCAGAATACTTGTCAGAATATAGGGGGTTGGTTCATCTTTAGAGAACTGTTCTTGGTATGAGGGCCGATGCCCAGCCCCTGGGGTTCTTAGTGAGTGAATGGTTGAGGGGTCTGGAAACTGATTTTTGAATTTGTCACCAGCTGTGTGAGCTTGGGTGCGTTGTGCACTCTTTCCAAACCTCTGCTTTCTCATCTGTAAGGAGGAGATAATTCTAGTAGTGCTGACAGCTGATCCTGCTCCCGCGGGTCTCTGCAGCAGGCATTATACCGGTCAGGGGCAGCCGTGGGACTCCAGACGTTCACCAGACATCTGACCACGACCAGCGTTAAGCGGGGGATCCACCAGGACCCAAGGGACCCCTGGGCACCCTGGGCTCGGTGTAGGCTTTTACACAATGCAAGTTCTTTTCGTGGCCTTGTTCTTTGCTGCACAAATACCTCCTGGACTCCTCCCCAGTGCGGCCTCAAGGACAGACCAAGTGTTTGCTCTTCCTCCCAATTGCAATTTACCTCATTTGCATGCAGCTTTTTCATTCTAATTCCCTGAACCAAGGCTGGCTGCGTTGCCAGGGCAACTGAGAGCAGGGCTGGCTCCCTCCCTCCCTGGCTGTCTAGGAGACCACAGTATCCCTCGGCACCCCCAGAGGGTAAACCAATCTGCAGTTTCCTCTGCTCATTTTGTCTGTTTGTCCCGGGGTCTTGGTGATCTTTGCAACTCCCAGACTCACTCGTTTGTCCTGGTCCACTTGGGCTTGTGCATCCCTCCTCTGATGCGGTGAACCCCATTCTCTCTCTTTTTTTTTTTTTTTTTTTTTTTGAGACAGAGTTTCCCTCTTGTTGCCCAGGCTGGAGTGCAATGGCATGATCTCGGCTCACCACAACCTCCATCTTCCGGATTCAAGCGATTCTCCTGCCTCAGCCTCCTGAATAGCTGGAATTACAGGCATGCACCACCACGCCTGGCTGATTTTTTGTATTTTTAGTAGAGATGGGGTTTCTCCATGTTAGTCAGGCTGGTCTCGAACTCCTGACCTCAGGTGATCCACCCGCCTCGGCCTCCCAAAGTGCTGGGATTACAGGTGTGAGTCACCGCACCCAGCTGAACCCCATTCTTATCAATACTGCTCCCCTCAGCTGGGCCGCCTCTGGGGTTCTTGTGATGCTGAAAGAGATGATGTGTGCGCCTCTCTTAATCTCCAGTCGTGATTATAGCTGTCACCTGTCTGATGCTCCACCCGGCCCACGTGGGGGTCTCGGGTCCTGATACAGGATCCGCATTTGTTGGATGGCCCGCTTGGTTGATTGCACCTCCCTGGGGTGGTGGCTCAGCTCACCTCTCCCCTCTTCTTCCAGCCGCCAGCACCATTTCCTTGGACACCGCAAGCACGTTCTCCCGCTTCATCCCCGCTTCCTCTCTTGAAAACATTTTTATTTAATTTAATTAATCTATTTATTTATTTATTTTTGAGATGGAGTCTTGCTCTGTCGCCCAGGCTGGAGCGCAATGGCGTGATCTTGGCTCACTGCAACCTCCACCTCCCGAGTTCAACCTATTCTCCTGCCTCAGCCTCCCAAGCAGCTGGGATTACAGGCTCCCACCACCACGCCTGGCTAATTTTTTCGTATTTTTAGTAGAGACGGGGTTTCGCCATGTTGGCCAGGCTGGTTTCTAACTCCCGACCTCAAGTGATCCACCCGCCTCGGCCTCCCAAAGTACTAGGATGACAGGCATGAGCCACCGCACCTGTTCGAAAACATTTTTAAAATGGAAACCTCAGGTGTATCTATTGAAGTACGGCTCATGACAGCCCTGGGCTGCTGACACGTGCTGCTGGAGGAGCCAATGGAGGGATGTGAGGCCCTCACCACGTTCACATCCCACCGCCTAGTTCACAGCTTAATACGGACAACTGGCGAGCAAGGGTAAGGACAAAGCAAAGTCAACAAGGCCATACATCATCCTCCAGCTCCTCGGGGCCACGCTTCTCCCTGCAGCTACTAAGTAGCCCATATGGCTTAATTTTCCCGGCAGAGCCTTCAGAGGTGGTGGGGATATGCGGTGAGATTAACAGTGCGTGGACGGGAAGGAGATAGGAGATAATTCGTGAGAGGACTGCTGTGAGGTCACACCTTCCTGGCTAGCCAAGCTACTGTGGGCTGCCTGACAGTGGCCTCGGGGGCTTCCCCAGAATATCTGCGTGGCCCCCGACTTCTGGGGAGAGAGGGGGTGATGGCAGGGGGTGGGCAGAGGACAGCCTTTACAATAATGGTTTATGTAAGTGACAACTGCTACCTTGAAAGGTGGCCCTTCAAAAAGCTGACCTCATGAACACTTTGGGGAGGTATTTAAACAAGGAAGGAAGGGAGGGAAGAAAGTGAGTGAGGAAAGGACAGAGCAAGGGAGGAAGTAAGGGAGAAAAGAAAGAAAAAGAAACTCTGTCTTTTAATTCCAGCTCAGCTTCTTACCAGCTTTGTGACCTTGGCCAAGTCCCTTAACCTCCCTAAGGTGTCATTTGCTCGCCTCTTGCCCAGAAGCTAGGAGGTTCTCGGTAGAAATTATGGTGCAGACCCACACCCATAGTTAAAATGGAGACAGCATAGTAAATTATAGCAATGGTTGTGATTGCACACACAGATAGCTGGCTTGCATTTCCTTCCTTTCCTTTCCTTCCTTCTTCCTTTTTTTTTTTTTTTTTTTTTTTTTTTCCAGTCTTGCTTTGTCACCCAGGCTGGAGTGCAGTGGCATGATCTCAGCTTACTGCAACCTCCACCTCCTGGGTTCAAGCGATTCTCCTGCCTCAGCCTCCCAAGTAGCTGGGATTACAAGCACGCGCCACCACACTCAGCTAATTTTTGTATTGTTGGTAGAGACGGGGTTTCACCATGTTGGCCAGGCTGGTCTCGAACTCCTGACCTTGTGATCCACCCACCCCAGCCTTCCGAAGAGCTGGGATGACAGGCATGAGCCACCGCGCCTGGCCCCAGCTTGCATTTTCAAAGCCCCTACCTAGTGCCAGGTGGGGGACTGTCACGTGGTTTCTCTAATTCACATAATAACCATGGTGTGAGGCAGATTTTATTAGTTCCACTTTATCCACCAGGAAATAGTTGCAGAGAGGTGAAGTGACCTGTCCAAACCCATGTGGCTATCTAGCCAGTGGCTGCCTGAGCTCAGGTTTATCTCCTCCCTGCTTTGATAGGTTATGGGCTTGGAGCCATTTCCAAAGGACACATGTTGCCTCTCCCTAAGCAGATGTTGGGAATTTTATTCAGTGTGCCTCTAACAGCTATACTAGCATCACAAAAGAAAAAAAAAGAAAGAAAAGGCCTGGCCTGGTGGCTCACACCTGTAATCCCAGCACTTTGGGAGACTGAGGCAGGTGGATCACGAGGTCAGGGGTTCAAGACCAGCCTGACCAACATGGTGAAACTGCGACTCTACTAAAAATACAAAAATTAGCTGGGTGTGGTGGTGCATGCCTGTACCCAGCTACTGAAGAGGCTGAGGCAGGAGGAGAATCGCTTGAACCTGGGAGGTGGAGGTTGCAGTGAGCTGAGACCAGCCTAGGTGACACAATGAGACTCTGTCTAAAAAATACAAATTAAAAAAATAAAGGCCAGGGGCGGTGGCTCACGCCTGTAATCCCAGCACTTTGGGAGGCTGAGGTGGGCGGATCACGAGGTCAGGAGATTGAGACCATCCTGGCGAACACAGTGAAACCCTGTCTCTACTAAAAATACAAAAAAGTTAGCCGGGCTTGGTGGCGGGCACCTGTAGCCACAGCTTCTAGGGAGGCTGAGGCAGGAGAATGGCGTGAACCCGGGAGGCGGCGGAGCTTGCAGTGAGCGGAGATCGTGCCACTGCACTCCAGCCTGAGAGACAGAGCGAGACTCCGTCTCAAAAATAATAAAAATAAAAATAAATTTAAAATAAATAAATAAATAAAAACCAGCACCAGAGTGAAGGATGCCACCGCATGAGTTATTTGTATTTGTATTTATTTTTGCTGAGTGTGTATCTCCTGCCATACACTGTAATTACTGCCACAACATGATTGCCACAAATCTGTTTTGCTGAAGTGAGCTTTTTACCTTCTCATCTTCCTCAAGTGGCTCCCGGCGCACTCGGAGGTTCATTCTGGTGAGACAAAGGGACAGTCACCCACGAAGGCAGTGTTCCCATCACGTGCATCAGGAACTGCCAGGGTTTCTGGAAATATTTTACAGACGCGATCATCCGCCTCTCTGCAGAACCTTCATTGATTTGTTATACCCCATTTCATTAGAGGTTTGGGGGTTTGTTTTATGCAGTCCCAGGAAAGGAATTCCAGGGTGACACCCACCAGCATAAGCAAAGACCAGTGCCACCCCCTTGCGTTGAAATCCACGTGGCCCTTGTGCTGCAGATAAATGAGCCGTGGCAGGAGAGCCCACGGCAGTGGAAAAACACAGCACAGACGTGGCCTTGACCTCTGCCTGTCAGCAAGCCTGGGGCTGTACAGGGTTTTACAGCTTTACATTTCAAAATGGTTTTTTTTTTTTTTTTTTTTTTTTGAGATGGACTCTCGCTCTGTCGCCCAGGCTGGAGTGCAGTGGCACAATCTCGGCCCACTGTAACCTCCACCCACTGGGGTCAAGCAATTCTCCTGCTTCAGCCTCCCAAGTATCTGGGACTACAGGCACGTGCCAACAGGCCCAGCTAATTTTTCGTGTGTTTTTAGTAGAGACAGGGTTTCACTGTATTAGCCAGGATGGTCTCCATCTTCTGATCTCATGATCTGCCCGCCTCGGCCTCCCAAAGTGCTGAGATTACAAGCGTGAGTCACCGCACCTGGCCTCAAAATCTTAAGTAATTGTTTTCAACGCCATTAGTGATTATGCATTTTTTTGGTTTGGCTTGTTTTTTCCCCTGTTTACACCCTAAGTCAAGAGGCCTGAGCTTCACCCAGACCTGGGTCAGGATCCAGAGCTCTCTTAGTGCAGCCAGGCCTGGGCCTCCATTTCCTCATTTGTCAAATAGAAAATTTTAAAAAACAGGCCGGGCGCAGTGGCTCACACCTGTAATCCCAGCACTTTGGGAGGCCAAGACAGGCGGATCACCTGAGGTCAGGAGTTCGAGACCAGCCTGGCCAACATGGCAAAACCCGTCTCTACTAAAAATACAAAAATTAACTGGGTGTGGTGGCACATGCCTGTGATCTCAGCTACTCGGGAGGCTGAGCTAGGAGAATCGGTTGAACCTGGGAGGTAGAGTTCACAGTGAGCTGAGATCGCGCCACCGTACTCCAGCCTGGGTGACAGAGTGAGACTCCATTTCAAATAAATAAATAAATAATATAAATAAATAATAAATAAATAAAATACAAATAATTCTTACTCTGAAGGAACCAAAACCAGTTGTGATGACAGGACTTCACCCAAACACCACAGGACAGAGTTTGACTAAAGCACTCTAACATGAACAGGGTTTTGTCCTGAGCTTCTCAGAAATGAGACCCAGCCCCTACCCAACACATCAATCCCTCAACTCTAGTAACCTCTAGACTTCATTACCTGGTGGCCGCATCCTCCCTCCCTCGTCTCACTTTAGAGCGAGGTGGGCGTGTCACGGAAGGGGCATTTCTCCCATCCTGGAGCCTGGTAACCTTTGCCAAAGATAACTCAAATAAACGTGTTATCAAGCTGAGCCACCAGTCACCCTGCAGTGACCCAGCCAGTACAGCCATGCCAGGTCTCCAACTCTGCTCACCCGCACAGCTCCCAGAAACTTCCCCAGCTTGTCTCTACTGGAATCAGGATAGAAGGGAGCCACAGCTGGCTTAGCCCCTCTCAGAGCAGAAAGAGGAAAATTCTGAAAAGAAGATGGGGGCTGGGGGAGGACGCCAATCAGCACGGACAAGTAAGTACTCAGTGCCAGGTGCCCACGTGGCTGGGAACAAAACAGATGTGCCTGTGCCTTGTAAAGGAAGCAACACAGGTTACAAAAATAACGAGATGCATTATATGATTACAAAGTATAGGCCTGGCATGGTGGCTCACACCTGTAATCTCAGCACTTTGGGAGGCTGAGGCAGGTGGATCACCTGAAGTCAGGAGTTCAAGACCAGCCTGGTCAACATGGCGAAACCCCGTCTCTACTAAAAACACACAAAAAATTAGCCAGGCATGGTGGCAGGCTCCTGTAATCCCAGCTACTCGGGAGGCTGCGGCAGGAGAATCGCTCGAACCTGTGAGGCGGAGATTTCGGTGAGGTGAGGGCGGGTCATTGCTCTCCAGCCTGGGCAAAAAGAGCAAAACTCCGTCTCAAAAAATATTAAATAAATAAATAAAATATGGTAAGTTCTAGAAAGAAAACAAATGAACAGGAATGATAAAAGGTTATCAAGAGGACCTGATTTAAATTGGGGAGGGGTGGAGATGGACAATTGTAACAGGAGCATTTACACTGAGACCTGCAGGAGTGGGACCTGGCCGATGAACAAGGCAAGGACAAGCATCTCAGCCAAAGGAAAAGCACAGATGACTCCAGTGTGGGAAAGAGTTTACAGTGTCTTAGAAACGGAAAAGGGGCCAACATAGCTAAGATATTGCGAGCAAGGGGGAGAGTGGTTTGATACTATTATTTCATATAAATAAAGATCAAATCTTTAATAAGGCTGCCATGTGGGGAGCCTACCTTGGTTCCCCACAAGGTACTTGGGAACCGGAAACCCATTCCATTTTTAAAACCTTGCTCGAGGCTGGGCACAGTGGCTCACACCTGTAACCCTAGCACTTTGGGAGGCTGACAAGGGTGGATCACAAGGTCAGGAGTTCGAGACCAGCCTGGCCAACATGGTGAAACCCTGTCTCTACTAGAAATACAAAAATTAGGTGGACGTGGTGGTGCACGCCTGTAATCCCAGCTACTCAGTGGGGCTGAAGCAGGAGAATCGCTTGAACCCGGGAGGCAGAGGTTGCAGTGAACCAAGATCACACCACTGTGCTCCAGCCTAGGGGAGAGAGTAAGACTCTGTCTCCCCAAAAAACAAAACAAAACAAAAACAAAAACAAACAAACAAAAAAACTTGCTCGGTTGAGATTGACTTGGATTTGAATCCTGACCTGGCTGCTACGAGAATGTTGCTTAATTCGTAGAACTTTGGTCCCCTGCCTGTCCAGTGGAGCTGTTGCCTCAGAGGACGGGGCTCTGGGTGGAGTGAGAAAAAGTGTGGGATGTGCCCATTGTGGTGTCGGGCACGGGACAGGCTCTCATTAAATGGGAGCTGCTGTCCTTGTTCCAGATGTCACTTCCACTCTCAACTTGGGGCCCTGTGTTCACGATGAAAGGGGCAGAGCTGCACCTGCCTCTCCCCGCGGTGCTTCTCAGCTTGCTCAGAACCTGGGTGAGGGAAGAGGGTATTATTTTTTTTAGGACCTTTTGGAAACCCGCACCAAGAAAACAAGCAGAGGGTGTGTGGCCTCTCCCTTCTGCTCCTCATCAAGGGGAGGGACCGAACAGAGAAACTGGAAAGAAAGGTATTTTTAAGGGCATGTGTAAATGCTTTACAAACGGTGCTGTGTGCTTGTTTGGGCAGCACGTATCCTAAAATTGGAATGACATATGGAAGGCGGCACAGCACCCAAGAGTGACATGCAAATTGGTGAAACATTTCACATTTTTGGAATCCAGAAGATGACAGAATAACATCTTTAAATTGCTGAAAGAAAAAACCCAAACAAACTGGCCAACCTTTTGGAGGAGATATTCTTCAGAAATGAAGCATAAACAAAAATGTCCCCAAACAAAAGCTAAGAAAATTCATCACCAGCAGCTCCACCTCCAGGAAATCCCAGCGCAAGTTCTTTGGGCTGAAGGAAAGGGATCCCCAGTGGAATCCTCAAACTGCAGGAAGGAATGAAAAACACAGAAAACGGGAAATATTGGCTGAATATACAAAAATGTTAGCTACGCAAGGTAAAAATAAAGGAGTAAATGCTACAATGCCTATCAATGGTGCCCGGGTGGGAGAGGAACAATGGAACCATGGAACATTTACCAAAATAGGCCATATGCCGGGCCTAGAGCAAGTCTCAACAGATTTCAAAGGGCTGAAATCACATAAGAGTGTGATTCTCTGACCATAGTGCAATTAAATAAGAAATTAATAACAGAAAGATAATTGGAGAATCCCCAAGTGTTTGGAAATTAAGCAACATACTTCTCAATAACCTGTGGGTCAGAGAAGAAATCGCAGTGGAAATTAGGAAATACCTTGAACTGAGTGATAATTAAAATAAACATTGAAACTTGTGGGAAGTGGCTAACAAGTGCTTTAGTGGAGATTTTTAGCTTCAAATGCATGTATTAGAAAATATTGGCCGGGCGCGGTGGCTCATGCCTGTAATCCCAGCACTTTGAGAGGCCGAGGCAGGTGGATCACGAGGTCAGGAGATCGAGACCATCCTGGCTAACACGGTGAAACCCCGTCTCTACTAAAAATACAAAAAATGAGCCGGGCATGTTGGCGGGCACCTGTAGTCCCAGCTACTCGGGAGGCTGAGGCGGGAGAATGGCGTGAACCCGGGAGGCGGAGCTTGCAATGAGCCAAGATCGCACCACTGCACTCCAGCCTGAGTAACAGAGCGAGACTCCGTCTCAAAAAAAAAAAAAAAAAAAAAAAGAAAAGAAGAAGGTTGAAAATCAGTGATCTGAGCTTCTGTCTCGTAAAACTAAAAAAAAACAAAAACCCCCAAACAGAGTAAATTAAACCTTTCTCAGTCACAGGGCGACCCTATGGCCTTCACGCATCCCCCAAACCCCCCAGTGGAAATCCTGCTTGGGTAAACGACCTGGATTCCAAACAAGGCTTTAGTCCGAAGGTCTCTCTCGCTCTCTCTCCACTCCCCACCACCTGCTGGTTGAGCTCCCTGCCATCTCCAGACTTCCCCTGGTTCCTTGCGGAGGGGAGGTCCCCTTCTCTGTGGACCTGGGGTGATAAACTGCTTCTGTTATTTCATGTGTTCTGTTGTGCTGTCTCTCCTGTGGCGCACCCGACCAACACACCCAGACCTAACTCTCTCCCGGCCAGGGCTCTTCTAGGGAGTGTCTGTCTTGGTGGAAATAAACTGGACTTAGGTCCGACAAGAGCCACAGGGCGTCTGCCAGCGTAAACGAGTTTCCTGTGAGAGGGACACCTGGTCACAGTCAGACACTGAGGGATCAGACTGTCCGTTGGGATGAAGAAGGATCCCTGAGAGATGCACTGTGACACCCACAGCCACCTGCCCTTGAATTCTGTCAGGGCAGGGCTAGAGTTCACAGTCACCCTATAAACTGGGAGCCACCTCATGAGCAAATTAGAGGAAAATACAACAAACGTCATCTCAGTCACAATCCCAGCGGTGCTTTTGTAATGGATATTGACAAACAGATTTATACAGCATCACAAAGAACCTAGCAGAATAGACAGAACAATTTTGAAGAACGAAGTTGGAAGGCTTATTCTTCTAGGTATCAAGACCTACTATAAAGCAACCCTAATTAAGCAAAGGTAATTAAACAGTGTGATATTGGTATGAGAACAGACATATAAGCCATAAGATAGAATCGAGGGTTCAGAAACAGACCCACACATAGATGGCTACGTAATTAACAATAAAGTTACCTGAGCAAGTTAGTAGAGAAGAGGATGGTCTTGTCAAAAAATGACGCCGAATTGGATATCTATGTGGAAAAAAATGAATCTTGGTCCCTACCTCAAATTATGCACAAATTTTAATTCAAGATGACCTATACTAATGTAAAAGGTAAAATAATAAAGCTTCTAGAAAAAAATGTAATATCTTCATGACATTGAGATAAGGCAAAGATTTATTAAACAGGACACAAAAATAATTAACCCAAAGATTAATGATTAAGATTGATACACTAGACTTGATCAAAATTAAGAACTTCTGCCTGGGCACAGTGGTTCATGCCTGTAATCCCAACAGTTTGGGAGGCTGAGGCGTGTGGATGACCTGAGGTCAGGCGTTCGAGACCAGCCTGGCCAATGTAGTGAAACCTCATCTCTACTAAAAACACAAAAATTAGCTGGGCATGGTGACAGGCACCTGTAATCCCAGCTACTCAGGAGGCTGAGGCAGGAGAATCACTTAAACCCGGGAGGCGGAGGTTGCAGTGAGATAATATAGCACCACTGCACTCCAGCCTAGGCAACGAGCAAAACTCTGTCTCAAAAATAAATACATAAAATAGGCCAGGCGCAGTGGCTCAAGCCTGTAATCTCAGCACTTTGAGAGGCCAAGACGGGCGGATCACGAGGTCAAGACTATCCTGGTGAACACGGTGAAACCCCATCTGTACTAAAAAATACAAAAAACTAGCTGGGCGAGGTGGCGGGCACCTGTAGTCCCAGCTACTTGGGAGGCTGAGGCAGGAGAATGGCGTAAACCCGGGAGGCGGAGCTTGCAGTGAGCTGAGATCCGGCCACTGCGCTCCAGCCTGGGCGACAGAGCGAGACTCCGTCTCAAATAAATAAATAAATAAATAAAACAGATGCTGTCTCAAAAACAAACAAACCAAAAAAATCCTAAAACTAAGACCCAAGTGTAGAAATCACCTTTTAAAGAAATTTCATAGCAAAAAAAAAAAAAAAAAAAACAAGCTTTCCATGAGGTTGAACCTCTTAGCTGCAGTCTCAGTGGGCTTCTGTGCAGTGGAATGCCCTGCTGTCTGTGCCATTGCCCTGCACAAGGGCCATGGGGAGCTGACGCCTGCAGCTGCTCTTCCCTTCACTCTCGAAGCAAGCAATAAACCAAGGCCAAAGAGGACTTGCTGCCCCTGTACCGCTGGTTCCACCAGCCACTGGCCTCACCTTGCCTCATGCTTGACAGTTCTGTTTTTTTGGATGGAGTTTCACTCTTTTGCCCAGGCTGGAGTGTAGTGGCACGATCTTGGCTCACTGTGCAACCTCGGCCTTCTGGTTTCAAGTGATTCTCCTGCCTCAACCTCCCAAGTAGTTGGGATTACAGGCACCCTCCACCATGCCCGACTAATTTTTGTATTTTTAGAAGAGACGGGGTTTCGCCATGTTGGCCAGGCTGGTCTCAAACTCCTAACCTTAAGTGATCCGCCCGCCTCGGCCTCCCAAAGTGCTGGGATTACAGGCGTGAGCCGCCGTGCACCGCCATGCTTGACAGTTCTTAGGCATGAAGTGGATTGTTCATATTCCAAAAGAAAAGGAGAGGCTAAGCCAGGGGACTGGCACTGGCTATGTGCTAACTGCGTACCGAACGCTGCGGTAAGCACATACATGTCACTGAGTTTACTTGCCACAGATTTGCCTTTAGTTATCCTGGATTTGTGATCACTTCCCATCTCCATACTGCTTCACTGGCTTCATTATCATCGCTGCTGGTTTTGGGGTCATGGCCTGCCGTCCAGCAGAGACTAGATGGGCAGAACACCCAGGCCACGTCCTTAGAAACTGGCCCTTCGGTCTCTGCAGGAGGCCAGCCAGCCAGTTCCCAGAAGGAGATGGAGATCATTGTCCCTTCGAGGCTCCTTTCTCCATGAATGGAGGGAAGTGCAGAACTGCTCCGAACGGGCAGGATGGTGTCTGGAGTTTTGTTACCAAAACGGACAGGACTGTATTTTTCACCGTAGGCTGAAGGGGAGGAGGATGGTGGAAGGTGACTAAGCATCACCGAGCCCTTACCAGGTCTCGGGTACCATGCTAGGCGCTTCCACCAGTGCTGCCACCGTATCCGTCTCAGAGAGGCTCAAGAGCTCGCCCCTACCACGCAGCTTGTCAGTAGCAGAACTGGACTCCAATCCAGGCCATTCTGGCTCCCCAGTCCGAGTTCTTCCCACCACTGTGTTTCGGCCGGAAACGTGCATCACTATTGTTAGATCCGGTTGCCAAGGAAACGGTGTCTCGGCCCTGCGTCAGGCTGGCCACAGTCACCTCCCGTTCAGGAGACAGCCCACAGACCCACCGAGTCAGGCACCAGCCAATGGGCGGGCCTGGCCTCTGTCCACCTCTGTCCACAACTGTGCTGTTTCTGGCTCTGAGGGCCCCTGAGCCCGGGAAAAACAACAGCACGTCCGCATGGGGTCCTGACCAGATGAAATCTCCCACTTCGCCTCGTCTGTCACCAGCCACAGCTACGCGGCGGGCGCCCCGTCACGCAGCAGCCGCTTTTCCTGTTTGCTTCTTTTTCCTTTCTTCCATGCCCCTGTATTCCAATGGTAGCTCCCTCCCGCAGTGGTTGACAAGCACAATTGTGGCTGATGATATAGTATGACTAATAATGGGGAAGCAGTGTGAATACCCAGAGGCCAAAGAGAAAATAAAACAGCAATGACAGTCGCTGCTACATTTACGGTATTTCTTTCCACCGAGGCCTGTGGGCTAGCCGCCGCTGGCGCAGGGACGGGTCACGAGTTGTTGCTAGCAATAGGCTGCCTCCTGCTGTTGCACCAGTGATCTCAGCTCCTGCTCTGGGACAGGAGTTGGCTCGCTCATCAAATTACAGCAGGCTTGTGCCGGCTGCAGCTGATAGCCGGGCAGCATTTGCACTCTGGGCGCCTCCTGGGAGAAGCCTGGAAGGCGATTCACTTCAGTAGGAAGGGAGATAGATGAAAACCTGGAAGCTGCAACAGGAGCCCTCTACTGAGAAAAAGAAATTGCAGAAATCGGCCTAGGGCAACTTTCCCTAAGACAGAAGTTTTACAATGTTCATTTTCAGGTGTTTCTTTTTTCTTTTTTCTTTCTTTCTTTTTTTTTTTTTTTTTTTTTTTTTTTTGAGACAGTCTTGTTCTGTTGCCCCGGCTGGCGTGCAGTGACGTTATCTCGGCTCCTGGGTTCAAGCGAACCCGCTCCTGGGTTCAAGCGATTCTCCTGCCTCAGCCTCCCACGTAGCTGGGACTACAGGTGCCTGCCACCACGCCAGTCTAAGTTTTGTTTTAGTGGAGACGGGGTTTCACCATGTTGGTCAAGCTGGTTTTGAACTCCTGACCTCAGGTGATCCTCCTACCTCGGCCTCCCAAAGTGCTGGGATTACAGGTGTAGCCACCTCATCCAGCCTTTTTAAAAAATTTTTAAACATTTTTCATTGTGGTAAAATATACATAAGATAAAATTGACCATTTTCATCATCTTTGAGCATATAATTCAGCGGCACTAAGTTCATTCATACCGTGGTACAGCCTTCACCACCCTTCACCTCCGGAACTTTTCTCATTTCCCCTAAATCCCCATTAAATGCCAGCTCTCCAGCCCCCTCACCCCAGACCCTGGCACCCACCATTCTACGAATGCTTCCTGTCTCTATGAATTTGACTCCTCTAGGTTCCTCATCTGGGTGGAATCATATAGTATTTGTCCTTTTGTGACTTAGACTCTTATTTTACTGAGCACAATGTCCTCAATGTTTATCCGTCTTGTGGTCTGTGTCCGAATTTCCTTCCTTTTTACAGCTGAATGATATTCCATGGTATGAACAGACCACATTTTGGGTTTGTTTGGTTTTTTGTCTTTTTTTGAGACAGAGTCTCACTCTGTCACCCATGCTGGAGTGCAATGGCGCGATCTCGGCTCATTGCAGCCTCTGCCTCCTGGGGTTCAAGTGATTCTCCTGCGTCAGCCTCCCGAATAGCTGGAATTACAGGTGCATACTACCATGCCTGGCTAATTTTTATATTTTTAGTAGAGATGGGGTTTCACCATGTTGCCCAGGCTGGTCTCAAACTCCTGATCTCAAGTGATCCACCCGCCTTGGCCTCCCAAAGTGCCGGGATTATAGGCGAGAGTCACCATGCCAGGCCTGGTTTTGTGTTTTTTTGAAACAGGGTCTTGCTCTGTTGCCCAGGCTGGAGTGCAGTGGTGTGATCTCTGCTCACTGCAACCTCTCACCCCCCAGGCTCAAGTGGTCCTCCCACCTCAGCCTTCCGAGTAGCTAAAAATACGAAAATTAGCTGGTCACAGCGGTGGGCACCTGTAATCCCAGCTACTCAGGAGGCTGAGGCAGGAGATTCAGTTGAGCCCAGGAGGCAGAGGTTGCAGTGAGCAGAGATCATGCCACTGCACTCCAGCCTGGGTGACTGAGCGAGACTCTATCTCAATAAATAAATAAATAAATAAAAGTCAGATAGGGTATATTCAATTGGGTATTAAATTTAGATTTGATTTTTTTTTTTTTTTTTTGAGACGGAGTCTCGCTCTGTCGCCCAGGCTGGGGTGCGGTGGCATGATCTCCACTCACTGCAAGCTCCGCCTCCCGGGTTCATGCCATTCTCCTGCCTCAGCCTCCCGTGTAGCTGGGACTACAGGCGCCCGCCACCACGCCCGGCTAATTTTTGTATTTTTAGTAGAGACGGGGTTTCACCGTGTTAGTCAGGATGGTCTCGATCTCCTGACCTCGTGATCCGCCCGTTTCAGCCTCCCAAAGTGCTGGGATTACAGGCGTGAGCCACCGCGCCCAGCCTAGATTTGATGTTTTTTAAAAAAGAAACAAAAAATAAATAAATTTAGATTTGAGCTTCCCAGCAGCCAAAGTGAAAAGGGATACTTTGATTCTTAGGATTCTAAAAGCATAGGTGGCTTTTATTAAAGTTAGTCAAGTTAAATTATGGCCCGCTTCATTGGACCCTGCTTCTAGAATTCATTTCTCTTATGAAATTGAAACGAGCTTTGTCTTAAACAGTTTGGTACATTGAGAAAAAACTAAGAAAATACAAATGATGAAACCAAAATGTAGTTCAGTAAATTTGCAATAAACAGTGAAAGAAACTTGCTTTTACTGGACCTGAAAGACCCCATGCCAGACTTCAGGTTATCCTGCCGGTGAGTCCCATAACCACCGCTGTGTCTCATTCTTCACTGTGTCTCTGGGCCTAACTCTGTGCCTGGGTTATAGGAGACATGCCAAAAACATTTTATTGTTTAAAAAAAGGAGAGTGGCCGGGCGCGGTGGCTCCAGCCTGTAATCCCAGCACTTTGGGAGGCCGAGACGGGCGGATCACGAGGTCAGGAGATCGAGACCATCCTGGCTAACACGGTGAAACCCCGTCTCTACTAAAAAATACAAAAAAACTAGCCGGGCGAGGTGGCGGGCGCCTGTAGTCCCAGCTACTCGGGAGGCTGAGGCAGGAGAATGGCGTGAACCCGGGAGGCGGAGCTTGCAGTGAGCTGAGATCCGGCCACTGCACTCCAGCCCGGGCGACAGAGCGAGACTCCGTCTCAAAAAAAAGGAGAGTGAGGTGACATTTACTGAGAACTCACAAAGGCACATGCCTGGGAAAGGAAGAGAAGAACTGGAACAGATATTTTCTGAGCTCCTCTTCTGGACCATGCATCGTGCCCACGTCTTGTAGTCACCATCTTGCTTCATACTCTCCAAATTCCTACAAGGTAGTAATTATTAGGCTCACTTTTCGGATGAGCAAACTGATACAGATGAAAAACCTCTTTGGGAGGATCTTGAAAGAGTTGGTAAAACGTGCTAGACATTGGGTTTGGTCCTACCAGGAGTAAGCGAGGAAAGGGCTCTTTTCCCCAGGGAGTTAATATCAGCCTTGCCCCCTCTGGAATATTGGGAATGGCCTCCTCAGCTAAGTTGATTCAGTGTGTTCATGCCAAGCCCTTCCTAGGCCTTGTGTCCATGCCTGGTGGCTTGGTTATTGTTGTGCTGTTGTTTTTATTTCATGCATAGTTTATTTTTTAATTTTATTTCATGCATACAGGGATTTGCATGTAATAAATGTTCAACAGAGATTCACCAAGTTGAACTGAATGTTGTTTGCAAGGAGGAAGGATTGGCTCCACAGTGTCAAAGTTCATCGAGACCTTAAACCAAAGGTAGCCTCTTTCTGCTTGTCATGGAAGGAGCATAGGAGGCCAGAGGGTAAGAAACAGCTTGGCCGTGTCCTACTCTGGGGGAGTTTCTTCATTTCTGAGGCTCATGTTTATCCTCTGCAAAATGGTAGTAATGATCTCAACCTGGCAGTGTTGTTTGGAGCTGGTGAAGGCCAAGTTGCTGCTGTTTCTCTAACGAAGGTCCTCCTCATCCAGTTGGAAGTGTCCACTCTGTCACCCAGGCTGAAGTGCAGTAGCACGATCTCGGCTAATTACAACCTCTGCCTCCCAGGTTCAAGCGATTCTCCTGCATCAGCCTCCTGAGTAGCTGGGACTACAGGCATGTACCACCATGCCTGGCTAATTCTTGTATTTTTAGTACAGACGAGGTTTCACCATGTTGGCCAGGCTGGTCTTGAACTCCTGACCTCAGGTGATCTGCCCGCCTTGGCCTCCCAAAGTGCTGGGATTAGAGGAGTGAGCCACAGCACCCGGCTAGAAGTGTCCTTTCTTTTTAATGTCTATTAGAAATAGGCTGTGCTTCTACCTCTGTGCTCCGTGTACCTGTCTCCTCTTACCCCTACCCCACTCCTACCATGCCTCTCACTGAACACCCAAGGTACCCTTTCTCCAGGGTGTTAGCCCGCCAAGCTGGGCCTCACATCCAGCTGCAAAGATCACCGAAAGTTCTCCGTGCCATGATGAGCTGGCATTGGTCTCACTGTCGTATGACAAACAGGAAAGCTAGCAGGACAGCCACAGACCGACCTAGTAAGCTTTCTCGTGTTACGCTAGGTTAGTCATCGCTGCCAAGTTTTTGTGGCACAGAAAGAAAAAAATAAGCCCCCTCTTAACCCCGTGGAACTGAAGAAGCCTGGAATGTGGAGAACGCCCAGTCCTCCTAAATCCCAACTGGAATAGATTCCTTCTTGTTCACCCAAAACACTAACGTTCTCAACAGTAAGTCACAATCAGCACAGGCCAGAGCGGATTCCCCCCGACCTCAATGCCATTAGCATTCGGTCCTGGGATACCAAAGGCTTTCTCTGCTGGGATCTGGGTCTGGGGGCTGAGGTGCTCAAGTTTCCAGGGCGATGCTTCTGGAAGGGTTTTACCAGTTTCTAATACCGAAGGCTCAGGGGAAGCAATTTCAACTGGGGGCCTCTCTAATCTAGGGAGACAATGGAGAAATAGTTTCTTGTGTGCAAAGCCACTCTTCACACTGGGGTGGGCTCTGCTCCCTAGAGCAAGAATTAAACACCTGCTGTGTACACACAGGAAAGGATGTTCAAGGGAGTGCTTTCTGGGGAATCTGAAGATTTCTTCCCAGATCTGTCTGACTTTGCCTGCAAGAAACGCAGAAATCAGAAGCACTGTCTGTTCCACTGGCTGACTTGAATAACTCACCCTCAGAGGAGCAGGAACCAGGACAAGGCAGCCAGGGCGTGGGACTCAGAGAGCTACAGTCTCATGTGACAATAAAATGTCAGGTTCACAGTGGTTGGCTCATGTTGCTGTCATGTTTGGCTCTGCTAACTGTGTAGATTTCCCATGTAGGATGTTAGGACTCGACTGGTACCTTACCCCACCGAGGACTCCAGCAGGGGCACTCAGTGGCCATTTCTGCTGTGACATTTCAATAGCTTCTGGGTCCAGCCAACCCCTTCTTCCTCAGCCTAGTTCTGTGACCTTGTGCCCTCTGCCACTCCCCTATTCTTAGCGTCACAAGGGGCACCTACCTCTTCCCCTCCCAGAGCCCCCTCCCCCACCTCCCACCCATCTGTCCCGCATTTTCTTTTCTTTTATTTATTTATTTTTTGAGACAGAGTCTCGTTCTGTCATCCAGGCTGGAGTGCACGGGCGCAATCTTGGCTCACTGCAAACTCCACCTCTCAGGTTCAAGCAATTCTCCTGCCTCAGCCTCCTGAGTAGCTGGGATTACAGGCACCCACCTTCTCACCTGGCTAATTTTTGTATTTTTTTAGTAGAGACGGGGTTTCACCACGTTGGCCAGGTTGATCTTGAACCCCTGACCTCAGGTGATCCTCCCGCCTCGGTTTCCCAAAGTGCTGGGATTACAGGCGTGAGCTACCATGCCCGGCCAGTTCTCTGCAGGCACCATCTGGGTGTCCACCACTTCAGTTTGATTCTGACGCTGGCCACCCAGAGTTAGCACAGGCCTCAGAGGATATGGGCTCCGTCCTGCAAGACTGTCCCTACTTCAGATGTCAGTTGCAAGAATTGGGTGCTCAGGTTTCCTATACTTCCGTCTGACCTGGTTACACATCGGGGGTCCCCAGAACCCCTCCTCGGGTTTGGCAGTTGGCTAAAATGGCTCACAGAACTCAGCGAAACACTTTAGTTGCGTGTATAGTTTATTGTAAAGGGCATTACTGATGAACAGGCAGACGAAGAGGCACACAAGGCAAGCTCTGGTAGGGCCCCAAGCATAGAAGCTTCTGTCCCCATGGAGAAGGAACCCAGAAAGAGACCAAATAGAAGTATATGTTTCTTATTATGTCACATAGCCACACCATGAGGTTGGTGCAGGAGCCCTTGAAGGCAGCCCTTGGAGGATCTGAGGCCAAAAGGGCCTCCGTCAGATCAGAGTTTCGGAAAAGGAGCCTGGCAGCCTCAGGGAGGACTGGACAGAGTGGGGAGGACAGAGGGGAACTGATTCACCAGAGGGAGGGAGCAAAGTGAGTATATGAATGAGTGAACCAATGAATGAACAAGATGGAATTAGGCCGGGCGCGGTGGCTCAAGCCTGTAATCCCAGCACTTTGGGAGGCCGAGACGGGTGGATCACGAGGTCAGGAGATCGAGACCATCCTGGCTAACACGGTGGAAACCCGTCTCTACTAAAAAATACAAAAATCTAGCCAGGCGAGGTGGCAGGAGCCTGTAGTCCCAGCTACTTGGGAGGCTGAGGCAGGAGAATGGCGTAAACCCGGGAGGTGGAGCTTGCAGTGAGCTGAGATCCGGCCACTGCACTCCAGCCCGGGCGACAGAGCAAGACTTCGTCTCAAAAAAAAAAAAAAAAAAAAAAAAAGATGGAATTGGTATCATGAAGGAATGAGACCAGATGGTATCAGATAGTATCAGGGAGCAGAGACCAACGGGCCCAGTTTGTATACGGTCTTACCAACCAGATCAAGGAGGTAGGATCAACGGTGCTTTCCTCTAAAGAAGCACATTTCCGGCCAGGCGTGGTGGCTCATGCCTGTAACCCCAGCACTTTGGGAGGCCAAGGCGGGTGGATCACTTGAGGTCAGGAGTTCGAGACCAGCCTGGCCAACATGGTGAAAACCCATCTCTACTAAAAACACAAAAATTAGCTAGGCATGGTGGGGGGTGCCTGCAATCCAAACTACACGGGAGGCTGAGGCAGAGAGAATCATTTGAACCCGCAGGAGGCAGAGATGGCAGTGAGCTGAGATCACACCACTGCACTCCAGCCTGGTCGACAGAGTGAGATTCCGTCTCAAAAAAGAAAAATAAAAAGAAGAAAGAAGAAAGAGGAAGAAGAAGGAGGAGGAGGAGGAGGAGGAGGAGGAAGAGGAAGAGGAAGAAAATTTCCAGGAAGAAGCAGGCTATGGAGATCAAGGCAGGCAAAGGACAGAATTTAGGATAGTGCATCAACTGGGTCCAGCCAGGAAGACACATGTGTTTATCTCCTGCAGCATCAAAAACCACCCAGAAGACAGCTCAGTGGACCCTAGCAGTGGATTCTACATGTCTGCAGAAAATGAGCAGAAAACAAGCCAGAATTACAGCTATCTGCAGAGAGACTACATCCAGGAGGTCTGACAACTCAAAGTAATCACTGCATTCTGACTTCTACCACTGACAGCCTTCCCATACATAATTTAAATGCGTAATTATAATACCATTGCTTACTTAATGGACACCAATTCGTGCAGGAGCTGCCACAAACAGTAATAAGCCAGCTGTGTTAGAAATGGATCACTTACCAGTGCGTGCCCAAGCCTCCTAATGCCTCATGATGTTTAATAATTAAATTGTGACACCCTTGAACCTGCAGCTGACACCATGGATCACAGTGGAATTCTCCAAATGGAACGCAGCCACACCTCGGCTTCCGTGCTGTGCGCTGCCACTGAGGACGCTCGATACTATCGAAGCGGTCAGATAGAGGTGGGTTATTTCCCTGTGCCCTGCACCTCCCTTCTGGCAAGTCCCCGGGAAGCAGTGGCCACAGATGAGCTGCTGCTCTCTTAAAGACTGAGATCAGGCTGGGCGCAGTGGCTCACGCCTGTAATCCCAGCACTTTGGGAGGCTGAGGTGGGTGGATCACCTGAGGTTGGGAGTTAGAGACCAGCCTGGCCAACATAACGAAATCCCGTCTCTACTAAAAAATACAAAAAATATTAGCTGGGTGTGGCGGTACGCACCTGTAATCCCAGCTACTCGGGAGGCTGAGGCACAAGAATCGCTTGAACCCAGGAGGAAGAGGTTGCAGTGAGCCGAGATTGAGCCACTGCACTCCAGCCTGGGTGACAGAGTGAGACTCCATATAAAAACAAAACAAAACAACACACAGATCAGGTGGCCGGGCATGGTGGCTCACACCTGTGAGGCTGAGGCGGGAGGATCGCTTGAGGCCAGGAGTTTAGGACTAGCCTGGACAACATAGTGAGACAGTGTCTCTACATAAAATATAAATAGATAGATAGATAGATAGATAGATAGATAGATAGATAGATAGATAGATGATAGATAGATAGACTAAAGTAATAGTCACAAATCGACTATCTTGGGGGAGGAAAGACATTCACACAGAGAATTGCTAATACATACTCATACTAGACTACACAGAGATAACCAGAGCAGGTGGCACCGTAAGTTCTGCAGTGATGGGAGGACAGGGTCATTTCAGGAGATGAGACTGGCATCCTCGTGAGAGAAGATGGCCCTGAGCTGGGCATGGCAGAGGGGCTGAGGAGGAAGCATATATGTGTGTGTGTGTGTGTGTGTGTGTGGTATGTGTGTGCACACGTGCGCACATGTGTGTGTGAGAGAATGTGTGTGTTGGGGATGATTACCGAAGCCTTCCTGGCACATAGTAGGTCTTTTTTTCCACAAACAGTAATGTGATTATTGGGAGTAATGGTGACTGTCACCGTGCTTCTCACAGGCTGTATTTCAAAAGGTCTACGGTGGCTCCGTTTCTTCTCTGAGACTTCAAAAGTCCTTCGAGAGTGAGTTCCCGTCTCATTCCATGTCCAGAATGAAGACAGATGGCCTCTTGGCACCCATCTCTTTGGCATGAATGATGTGGGGAAACATGAATGGAAATGGGGAACTGTTGCTGGCACCTGGAAGTCATCTGGTCCGGATGGAGCCAAGTCACATGGAAGCGCCTCCAGTTATTCTTTATAAATTCTTCTGAGGTTTCACTGCTTGTCCGCACAAGACTTTAATAAAATGTGGCATCTAACTGAATAAAGACTATCTTTTTGGGTGTGTGTGTCATGACAGTACTATTTATGGAGGACCTCCTATGTAGAAGTTCTTGCACTGTTTTACGTAATCATCCCCTTTCATCCTAACAATCACTCCTGCGACGTATGTGTCCTTATTTTCATTTCATTGTAGAGAAAACCAAGGCTCTGAGACATTAAGCAACGTGCCCAAGGCCACACAGCTAGTAAGTGGCTGGGTTTGAACACAAGCCTACAAAACATGCAGTTTCTTATTTGTATTTATTATCTCAGCATATTGTCATTTCTTCAAAATGCAACTCAATCTCATAAAATGTCAGTGGCAGCATCTAGGTGGAAGGTGCCCTGGTAGTCACAGTAAAATTCTTTCAACTCAGCTGTATATTTGAACTTTTTCATATTACAATATTAGGGGAAAAAACAACTTGATTTCCAGGTATTTTTTCATCTGGACAAACTTGAGAACTTTGGAAAAGCTGGCTTCCCTCCTCAAGTTCTAGTTGGCTGTGTTGGCTGGGTGGGTCCTGGCACCCTCCACTCAACACCCACCTGCATATATAAAACGGTTCCTACTAGGACCCTGGGCGGCCCAGGCGCTTCTGACACATGCCACAGACTTCCTCTGTACAGTAGGATAGATTTCCTTTAGGAATAAAAAAAAAGAACAGGAGTTGTCTGGTCGAATTCCACTCTACGAGACCTTCTGGAATCTTCCCTCCAAGTTTCTTCTACCAGATCAGCAAGAAGGATTCAACTTGGTGTCTCTGTGTGTTTGCTGTCTCATGCTGCTTATAAACTGCTTTGCCTTTAGCAATTCCCCTCAGTTATCTTGTTCTAAGGCTACAGTTAAGAAGGAATCACTGTTGTGGAAGAACTCAGAGGCACCTCCAGCTCCCGTTAGCTGGTGCCTTAATGCCGCTGATGCTAGGCTCTAATTACTTTGCAAGTATAATGAGATACTTATGGGTCCATCAGGTGCCCAACCCCTAGCATGATATGAAATATGAAGAGTTAGGCTGGTGGGTAGTTTACACAACCGTCTACCAAGTCTCTCCAGGATGATTAAGAAAAGGAAATGCCAGATTGAAAAGATGCCAAGCTTCCAGAGCACATTCACGTGGCTCAATTGACAGTGACAACCATTATCGTCATCACCATCATTGCTGCTTTTAACGGTTAATGACAAAAAGCCCTCACACACGAATGCAGCACTTTGCAATGCACAAAACCCTCTTGCACTCATGCTCTCCAGCGCTCCTCACTGCCATCTGGGAATCTCCACTTTGCAGATGCAGAAAGTGAAGCTCGGATGATGGCAGGGACTCACCCTGCTAGCCCTGCCGAGAGAGGTCTGCTTTTGCCTCCCTGATTCTGAATCAGATAGGGTCAGGACTTCCTCTCTTCCCCTGGGCTCCTCAACCTGGCGCCCTCACCACCCACTTGCGGGCCCCTCCTGCACTCTTCCGTTGCAGGCAGAAACTGAGGCAGGGCTCTGATTGGACAGCTTGGATCATGTTCTCATTCAAAAGCCAATCAGCAGCGGGGGACTTGGCTCTGCATTCGCCCTCCTCAGGGCAGCTGCCCTATTATTATGATTATGATTATTATTTTTTTTTTGAGACAGAGTCTCACTCCTGTGCCGAGGATGGAGTGGATCTCAGCTCAATGCAACCTCCACCTCCTGGGTTCATGTGATTCTCCTGCCTCAGCTTCTTGAACAGCTGGGACTACAGGCGCACACCACCATGCCCAGCTAATTTTTGTATTTTTAATAGAGAGTGGGTTTCACTATGTTGGCCAGGCTGGTCTCGAACTCCTGACCTCAAGTGATCCACCCACCTTGGCCTCCCAAAGTGCTGGGATTACAGGTGTGAGCCACCGTGCCTGGCCTGCCCTAATTCCTATTAGGAGTATCGGAAACTCTTTTTTCCAAAGCAGCCTGCACCTTGGTCTTCCCACCCCACCCTACTGAAGAAGGCTCCCAGAAACCAACTTTGCTGAGCCCAGAACGGCCTGGCTCTGGCAGATTTGCCCCCAAGACGACAAACCTACAATTTGTCCCCAAGCAGCGCTCCCCCCCACCATGTCCCTTTCTGCTTCCTGCCCCTCGCCCTGAGGCTTCTTTCCATTCCTGCAGCCAGCTCCCAGCCCTACTTCCGTGCCAGGGCCCCAATTCCCTAATTCCCTGGCATGAAGAGCTGTGTGGATGTTCCCTCCACTGGTCTTGTCCCCAGATGTGGCTCCTTGGACCATCCAGCCCCACACCCGGCCTCTTCTTTCTCACCAGCTGCAGCGGCCAAGGCCCCAGCAGGCTCTGTACCTGGTTGGCCCAGGCTTGGCCTTGATGGACCAGTGACCCAAATAAGTGACCTTGGAGAGGTCTCCCCAAAGGTGGTGGAGACCATGTTCTTGAAAGTTGGAGTGGTGTTGGCTTGAGTGTGGGGCTGAGATCTCACCAGTGCTAGGGTCCAGGCTGCGAAATGAGGCATAGGATGAGAGAGGTTCTGAGCCACAAATGGGATCCATACCTAAGAGGATGGGAGCAACCCAGGGAAGGATTTGGAGGAGAGGCGTGTGTGGAAACAGAGCCTGGATGCTGAGTCCCTGGAGGTCGGAGTGGGCCCTGGGGCACTGGGAGCTCCTGGCCCAGTGCCACTGATGCCAAGTGGGGTGTCAGTCTCCCAATAAATTCAGTCTGTCCACATCTATTGCTCACACAGGGTTTAGAGAGGGCTTAAATTCAGATGGAATTTGAATTCCCTCTTTGTCTCTCAAATGTGTGAATTTTGGCAACCAAGTTCTTCTCTCTGAGCCCAGTTTGCCCATCTCAAGATTGTGTGTGATCATACCCACCTCACCGGGCCGCCAGGAGGAATGAGCGAAGCACCTCATGCCCCGCCTGTGTCTGGCAGGGACTCATGGCTGCTGAAGGGTCATTACTTCCCCCCAGGGATTTCTAGAGAGGATCAGGATGCCATGAGGGATGCTACTGGAAGCAAGTCACACAGAAGCCAGAGCCCTGGGCTTGCCTAGCAGCACTGGACATGGGGCAGGGAACGAACCTGAGCCGCACTTCTCAGAGGGTGGGCATGGCGTTGAAAACATGTGTGTAGGAAGCTTTTCCGATACACAAGCTGGGCCCTCCCCCAGAACCTTGAGGGGCAGGAGGAGCATTGAGACATCCTTGGGTGGGGTGAGGCAGGGGGGGGGGGGGGGGGGGGAGATGTCCAATCCCTTAGCTGGTGGAAGACTCCTGAGCTGGCAGAGAGCCCTCTTCTTGAAAGACTGTCATGCACAGGCCACCAGGAGGATCACAAAGTTGTTTATTTCCCCACCTATAAGAAAAGATGGATGATGCAGAGTGCCGAGAAATCCCAGCCATTCCCCTGGTGAACGTACTGGAGCCCCACACAAGCCTAACAGGCTGCGTCTTTAGCAAGGGATTTTCCTCTATTTCAACAGAACTGCAATTTCCCTTCCAAGTGCTCCCCGCGGCATTCGGTCACGCTGCTTCTGGGGAGAATGTATCGTCCACTTCTGTGCTATTCTACAGCAGCCATGTCCTTAGAACACAGAAAATCTGATTGGCCAAAAAAAAAAAAAAGTACCAAAATGTCAAATTTCATACAATCAGGGCAAGAACTGGTCTTCTTTTGGCATTTGGACTGGCTGCCCCCTAAAAAAATGTCTTTCTTTCCTTGGCCCTTAGCAAGGCCCAGCCCAGAGGCAGAGAAAAGGGGTGACACTTAGCCTTTGCATTAAAAAATGAGCAAGGGTTTTCAACCAAACAGTTGAGCAACTGGACTCATTTTTTAAACACCAAAAATACGTCAGATGGACTTACTCATCTGGCTCAGCTTAATACATGTTGGCCTAATGCTTAATACATGTTGGCCTAATGCTACATTTAACAAATACCTAACATTAAAAAAGTCTGAGAGTACAAACAAGTACAGGCCACCGTCACTGGCAGCAATGATTTGGCCTGGAGGTGCACCCGTGGCTGTGCTGCAGACCAGCCCTCAGAACCAGTACTCAGAGACGAAGATGTGGACGTTGACAACATTTCGGTGGGAGACCACGCCCCCGACCACATAGTTCATCTCCAGCTTCAGGACGGCATGAAATGGGCCCACGATGGGCCGTACCTGGCGCACAACACCTGCGGAGAGAGCAGAAGATGTGCCGGAAGTTAGAAGGCACTGCAGCAATGTAGACATCTGGAAAATGGTTTCCCTCAAGGAGTTTCAGAGCTAGAAGGGGGCTTAGACCTCATGGAGTCCCATTCTATGCCAGATGCTCGAGTCCCTGAATAAGATCCCCCTCCAAGTGGTCACTTCAGGCTCTGCTCTCACCTCCAGGGACTGGTGAAAGTGAACTCACTACTTGCTAAGACAGCCTTTCCATCACGCACTGCCCAACCCCGAGGAAAGCTGTGGGTGTGGGCTTGGAAATTGGATGGCTCTGGGGTCAATACCAGCTTCTGAGCCCAGGTTTTCTGCTCTACCACCATTTATCTGACAGGTTTTTTTTGTTTGTTTTGTTTTGTTTTGTTTTTCCGACGGAGTTGCACTTCTTGCCCAGGCTGGAGTGCAGTGGCGCAATCTCGGCTCACCGCAACTGCCACCTCCTGAGTTCAAGCCATTCTCCTGCCTCAGTCTCCCGAGTAGCTGGGATTACAGGCATGCACCATCATGCCTGGCTGATTTTGTATTTTTAGTAGAGACAGGGTTTCTCCATGTTGGTCAGGCTAGTCTCAACCTCCTGACTTCAGGTGATCCACCCGCTTCGGCCTCCCAAAGTGCTGGGATTACAGACATGAGCCACCACGCCCGGCCTACCTGACAGGTTTTAAGGGGGCCTAGAAAAGGGCCTGGCATGGAGTGGGTGCCTGACAGAAATCTTTCTCCCTCCTTCCAACCCACTGTGCCCAGTTCTGACCCCTGAGAAGAAACGAAGCAGGTATATCCTCTCCCCTAGGACATCCGAGGATTGCAGTGGGCCCTGCATCCTTCTGCAAGCAAAGCATTCCCAGTTCCCCATGGGACATGCCTCTGACCCCCAGCTGTGCATGCCTCTGTGGAGGGTGACACCTGAGCTCACTGTTCAGCGTTTGTGATAACAGGGAAGCAAGAAGTGGCTGGAGTAACAGAGGATCAGAGCAGCAGTGGAGTCCCCAGGGCAGTCAAAAGGAGGATGGGTGGTGGAGGGAGACTGGTGTCAGTTCTAGGGAAACAGCTGGGAGTCACGGGGAGCTCTGCCTGTATCAGGGTAGGGACCAGGCAAACATCATGGCCAAAGGACGGGGCACAGACAAAGCTCAGCCACGCCAGGGAGGAAGAGGAGCAACCCCAGGCATTCTGCAGATTCCAGGGGAGCAAAAGACTGGGTGCCACAAATCTTCCCCAGCCTGGGCCTGCCATCTCCATGGCCCCCAGCCAGGCCTGGCTGGCGGCACTGCTTCCCTCTGCAGGGCACCCAAAGGCTCACAGAGACTCTCCCATACTCTGTGCAGGGTGAGAGTATGGGGCAGTCCTCACTGCACTGTGGAGAGGCTGAGGCCCTTTTGAGGCCAAGGTTCCCCGGCAAGTCAATGGTGCCATGCCCCTGTGCTCCTGCACTGCACGATCCAGATGCCCAGCATCTGCCAAGGCATCAGCTCCAGCTGTGCAGGGTGGCCTTCCCGCCAGAGCAGAGCGCTCAGCAGATCCCCTTTGCATGAGCTCCAGCTGTGCAGGGCGGCCTTCCCGCCAGGGCAGAGCGCTCAGCAGATCCCCTTCGCATGCACACATGTGCTCAACAGGCGCTGGGACAGTTCCCAGGGTTCCAGACATCACGAACAGGATGCTGGCTTCAAAGCTGGTAGAAGATCTAGGACGAAAGGTACGCGCCATTCTCTGATGAAGGGTTTGCACTGTCCAGCAGGGGTGAGAATGGAGGTGGGGTGGGCTGGGGAGTCAGGACAGGTTTCTTGGAGGAGACACCCCTTTTGCAGAGGAAACTGCACCAGCCAAGGCTGCAGACTGCTCCCCAGTGTCTGCGGCCAAACAGGCAGACCTACGGGTGCTGACATTTGTGAATGAACGGCCAAGGTCCCTTCTCCGTTCCACATGTTCTAACAGTAGGATTTGTCGAAAGTGGGGTGAAGGGTGGGGATGTGGGGTAACTACCTAACAACTGGTTCTCTGATCACACCATAGGCCAATTTCTATGGCCAATTTCAGGTACCACGTGGCATCACTGAAAGTGAACTCGTAGAGAGATGTGTGCAAGCAGCTGTCCAGAGCTGGTGTGAGCGGTGTGAACCGGTGTGAGCTGGCTCTCAGACACCTGCTTGGGTGCTCTGTGAAAGCAAATATGGAGCCTACAGCTTCACAACCACACGTTGAGAAATAGCTACCGGCTGTTTGCCACAAACGGCCGATTCCAGGCTGGATTCTGCAAACAGTTTCTCTGCAGGCTTAGGAAACGTGCACGGGGACAGCCTATCTCCAGCTCTTGGTGCCCAGGACACAGCAAAGGTTCAGGGGAGAACTGAGAGGTCAGGAAGGCCTTCGGTACGAGTGGCTGGTTCCTGGTCAGGAACATAAGTTCATGCTCAGCAGGAGAATCTGAGCGCAACGTTCCCTCTTTCGCTCTCTGGGCTTATGTTTCAAAAGTGAAAGGCCCAGCAGCCGGGGTGGAATTTCAGGCTGTTCCCTAAGCAAACATGGGCTTTAGCTCCGATGGAGAGATAAGCGCAGGCTTCTGCAGGCTGTCAGCACCCTTGCTCTGCCTGCTACGTGGTGATGACATGGCAGCTTTGTCCTGCTTGAAAGCCCATGAACATCTTCAGCTCCCGGCAAAAGACGCGGACTTGTCACCACCCTGGGCTTGCCAGCAGGCCCTGGTGACCGGGTCGCTCCCGCCCGCCCCTCCCTGTGCTCGGTCTGCCCACCAGGGTCAGTGTGGGCTCACGGGGCTGAACCCAAACACACCCCCGTGCATCCCCCGTATGTCATATTTTTCTCTCCCCAGGCCTGAGGCCAACAATGGCGCCCCCGCCGGCCACAGTGACCTGCCAACTTTACTGGTACTGGGCGCAGAGATGGTTCTTACCACCCTTCCTGGCATTCAGAGGTTTGGGGCTTGAAGGAGACGGGCGAGAGGCTGGGTGAGCCCGTGAATCACTGTGGGAGGAACGGCAGGCACCTCCACAAACTACAGTCAGATAAGTCTTTGTTTCAGCCGGGTGCGGTGGCTCACGCTTGTAATCCCAGCACTTTGGGAGGCTTAGGCGGGCAGACCACAAGCCCATGAGTTCGAGACTAGCCTGGGCAACGTGGCAAAACCCCGTTTCTACAAAAAATACAAAAATTAGCCAGGCATGGTGGTATGTGCTTATAGCACCAGATACTCAGGAGGCTGAGGTGGCAGGATTGTTTGAGTCCGGGAAGGTCAAGGTTGCAATGAGCCAAGATTGTGCCACTGCATTCTAGCCTGGGTGACAGAGCAAGACCCTGTCTCAAAAAAAAAAGGGATCTGTTTCTGTTATTATTATATTTCTGTATATTATGTAGTTTCATATATGATAGGTAACTATTATACATATAAAACATATTATAAAACACTAATATATTATTTAAAATATGAAGTATGTCAAATTTATATAAATGTATTTTAAATAGTTTAGATAAAGTGTATTTTACAAATTTACGTATAAATTTATATAATTATTTAAATATAATTATATTTACACATAAGTGTATTTATATGTAAATATAAATTATATATATCTATATTTACTCATATAAAATGTTTATATTTACTCTAAAATTTATATATAAAATATGAACATGATAAAATATGTAATAATACCATATTATTATGTTGATATATGTATATATTTATCTAAATGTCTATATTTAAATACACCTTCCTGGCTGCATGTGGGATCGTTAATTTTATCAGCAGTTCCGATGCACAGAGGGTCTGCGCACACGACGTGTGCCTGGCACTGGCTAAATAAGAATGTAGAGAAACCGAAGCTCTGTCCTCGGGAGTCAGTCTGGGACAGAGAAAGAAAGAAGAAAGTGCTCGTGCAGTGAGCTCCACGTGGGACGGGGACCTGCCACAGATGTTCTAAGTAGGCCCTTTGAGACCTGCAGGATACGAACTGACCTGGCTCCATGGTAGGACCCCAGATGGGTTATTTGACCTTCCTGAGTCTCAATTTCCTCTTCTGTGAACAGGGATTAAAAACAGCAACCTTTGGCCAGGCGTAGTGGTTCATGCCTGTAGTCCCAGCACTTTGGGAGGCCAAGGCAGGCGGATCACAAGGTCAAGAGATCGAGACCATCCTGGCTAACACAGTGAAACCCCATCTCTACCAAAAATACAAAAAATTAGCCGGGCATGGTGGCACATGCCTGTAATCCCAGCTACTCGGGAGGCTGAGGCAGGAGAATCACTTGAATCCAGGAGGTGGAGGTTGCAGTGAGCTGAGATCACACCATTGCACTCCAGCCTGGGCAACAGAGCGAGACTCCGTCTCAAAAAAAAAAAAAGAAAAAAAGTCTAGCAACCTTCAAAATCAGAAACAAATCAAACTCAATGTCATCCTTTTTCTCTCCTGAGAAATGACGACTGGCTATCAAAAAGCATTCCGATATTCAAAGTGATCTGACTCCCGGTCAAAGTGTGGCTGAATTCTTAGAAACATAGAGCAGGTGTTAAGTATTTCTCTTGGACTGATTTATGAGAGAGGGAAGCCCTGAACGTATAGAAAACGGTTGTCCCTAAATACATCGCACCAGGGTACTTCATGAGGTTTTAGCCTCTACAATAGCTGAAGACTGGAGCTCCAGGCTGATTGTAAACAGCTGCGTGGTGAAACAAGCACCATGAAAGGAAGCAAAGGACTGCGCTAGGGAAAAGCGTGCTGCGAAGCGGAAGGGAGGCACTAGGCTGAATCACTGATGGTCAGATGCGGGGCCTGGATTTTCTCAGGTTCTTTGCATTTAACAAGTTATTACGGTAGAACAAATAGGAATGCTGCGAGGGTCAAACAACAGACTGTACGGGTGCACACAGCAGGCACTCAAGGAAAGGGCACCCCTTCCTGCCCTTCCCAAATCCGCTTCTCTATCCCTCCCCTCTGACCTGAAGTCCACATTGCATCTCCCAGTCTGTGCACAACCCCACTCAACCCAGGACCCCCTTTCCCAGGCCATGCCCTATCGGCGGACCTGCCCGCACTCCTCCAGCCTAGCCACATTTTCCTGGGCTTTGGTTTGGGGAACATGCTTCCTCCATCCCCAGCCTAGTTCGAGCATGACTTATACCTCCTTGCCCTCACCTCGACTGAACCCAGGCCAATGGCCAGGGAGGACTTCATGAAAGAGGACTTAAACAGTTCAGCTGGTCCTCAGTACCTGACACATAACAGATGCCAAATAAATGCCTGCAGAATCTTTCTGATACCACTTTTATTCATAGCTTCCTATCCACTCATCAACCCATCCATCCACTCACCTACCCATGGATCCAACCATCCATCCATTCACCCACCTCTCAACCCATCTGTCCATCCACCTACTCATCCATCCATCTATCTACCCACTTATCAACTCAACCATCCACTCACCCATCCATCTATCCATCCATCCATCTATCCATCCATCCATCTATCCATTCACCCACCCATCAACCCAACCATCCACTCACCCATCCATCCATCCATCCATCCATCCATCCACCCACCCACCCAACCATCCACTCACCCATCCATCTATCCATTCACCCACTCATCAACCCAACCATCCATCCATCCATCCATCCATCCATCCACCAATCCGTCCACTCACCCACCCATGGATCCATCCATCCATCCATTAGAGACTACTCTGCACAGAGGAGCTTTAAACAGGAAGCTTTAAATTGGGTTTTGAGGAATAAATCGGAGTCAAGGAAGCAGGAAGGACATGTGCAAAGCCCAAAAATATGAAGGTTCAGGCCGGTTCTGGGAACAGTATCAATCTTGGGGAGAGGCAGGCAGATGAAGCTGAGCCATGTGCCTCATCTGGTGGGGGACTGCCCCAGGATCTCACTTTGTCAGTCTCAGAGAACCAAGAAGCTGGGTCATCTCCTGGCTGCCTCCCCGTCACCAATTCTATACCACTGTTCTTTCAGAACCACCACCAACTTCCCTATCACAGGGGGCAAGGGAAGGAGGAAGAAGTAGCAGGAAACACTCACTGCCCATATGCAGCATTGCAAACGTGAGAGAGCTGCCACCAGGGGCCCAGTTCCATCTATCCATTTGATCCTACAGACTCTGCTTTGCCATGTCTCATGTGCCAGACACTGGGACCAGCTGGACTGCTTCATAGAAGTCTTCTCTGGGTCCCCTGTGTCACCTGGCACCTGGTCTCTTTCCACTACAACACCGCATCTGCTTATTGCAGGGGATGCTCACAGCCGGCCTGCCTGTTCAGGGACAGCGTCAAATCATTTCTGCCCCACCATCCCCAACCCAGGCCCTGCCAGGCCCATGGCAGGCCTTCTGCCACGATCACATTGTAAGATGACAGCAGAAGAAGAAGAAAAGAGAGTGAAGGAAGGAGAGAAGGAAGAAGGAAGATCAGTCTCTGAGCCTCACAATCTAGGAACGAAGGCAACACTTTGTCCTGAAGGAAAGGGGAGCCACTGAAGGCTCCAGGCGAGAGCTGTTTCGTTTGGAAGGACCACCCCAGCAGTAAAAGGCAGGACAAAGAGGTGCATTTTCATCACGCCTGGCTTGTCTGTCTTACCTGCAGGGGTGTTTGCCTCCCACCTTTTCTGAAGCCCCAGAAAGAAAAAAAGGCCACGGTGCTGAGTTCAATTGTGTTAATCTTCCAAATCCTCATCCCTGGCATTTCTGCTTCAGGTCTCAGACGCTGCTGGTATCCCTTGGCATGTCTGTGCCTCTTAAAGATATAATTAAGCAGTTTTTTTCCCCCCGTTGAAAAATGTAGGTCCCCTCGGGCGCTTCACTTTCATGTCTTGGCTCTGCTTTGTAAGTTGCAGCTGACGTGCTGGGGATCCAGGATCCTGAACACGAAATGCTGAGGTCCAGTGAGGAGATGTTTACTGCCTCTTGGGCTCTGTGGTCCACATTCTCTGCCCCATCTGGAAGGCATCTTTCAGCTCCTGCTATTTGACGTTGCACTTGATTGCCTCTCCATTGTTTGAAATGATGAAAGTCAGTGGCGGTGGGGTAGGGTGGGGGGCGGTGTCTCTCTGCCTGAGTCCCATATCTCTGACTCTAGACACCGCTCTATAAACAGACCTAGAGTTACAGCCTCGAGTTCCTAGGCGGCTCTGCACTGACCAGCTGTGTGACCTTGTGCAAGTCATCTTCCCTTCTAAAGTACAGCCTCCAACATGAGGCTTGTGATTCTAGCTGACAAAGTGTAATGGAGTGTACAGGGCTGTCAAAGAACATTTTAGCAAACGAGATGATGAATCAAGAGACAGTACAATATCTCATACCAGTGGAAATTAACTGTGGCCACCATGTGGGGCCAGCCATGAGCAGAAAGGAAGGGAAGTGTAGGGCTATGTGGACAAGGTGCTGGAACAGAGAGGCCAGGAGCTCAGAGGAGACCCAAGCAGGCTTGCCCATCACAAGCACCATGGGTAACTGTGGTGCAATCAATCACCAGGCCTCAGTAATTCACCCCAAGAGGCTCCACAGTTCCTGCAGGCGAGGATGAGCAGCATAGACCAACGGCAAAGAGGAAACGTTGAGAACACGTGGGGCCAGGCGTGGTGACTCACGCCTGTCATCCCAGCACTTTGAGAGGCCAAGGAGGGTGGATCATCTGAGGTCAGGAGTTCGAGACCAGCCTGGCCAACATGGCAAAACGCTGTCTCTACTAAAAATACAAAAAGTAGCTGGGCGTGGTGGTGGGCGCCTATAATCCCAGCTACTTGGGAGGCTGAGGCAGGAGAGAATCACCTGAACAGGGGAGGTAGAGGTTGCAGTGAGCCAAGATCGCACCACTGCACTCCAGCCTGGGTGACTGAGCGAGACTCTGTCTCAAAAAAGAAAAAAAAAACAAAAAAAAAATCTGGAAATACTGTCAGTACTCACAAAGCCACCAACTAGAGTGTGGATGGGCTGGAAAGAGGCCACACGGCAGGGGACATGGGTGGAGACAGAGAGACCCCGTGTGCCCACAGCCGCATTCAGCCCCCATCGCAGTTAGTGATGAGACATGGTTAGTGATGAGCCCTCCTTTTCCTGGGGAGAAAAATGAGGCTCTATGGGTAGCACCTTCCAGATCACGGAGCAAACAGGGCCACAGGTTTCCGTCCGGCTGGGACTGACCTCAGAGCCCAGATCTTCCCATCCCACTGTATCTCCTTCCTCCTATCTGCAAAATGACGTGCAGGACACTTCCTGACTGTACTGCCCTTAGCTGAGTTGTAAACACATGGCAAAAACAGCAGAAAGCAATTAGAGAGAATCACATCAGAAGCTGGTGGTGCAGTCGAAACCCAGTCTTCTCTGCTTGCCTGAGAAACGCCGTAAAAGCCGGGCAGCAAGGGGGACAGGTGTCTGGGCTGCATATTTAAAATACCAAGTGTCAGTCAACATGTCTCAGCAAAACTCATCATCCGTATTTCTTGATTGTTATAAATGTGCTCCTTCCGCAGGTCTCCTGTGAGCTACATCAGACAGTTTGGAGGGGACAGCTGCAGGTAGCTGAAAGAAAGAGACAGCTCCCAGGGTGCACCTTTCCCCTCGGGGAGAAATATGAAGGGAAATGTCAGCTTTGGACTAAAGCTCTTCAGCCTTCGCCTGTGACGTGGGAGCTAACATTTCTGCAGTGCTTCGTCATCACAGAGCTCACTCACATCGACTGTCTCTCCCCTCATCACAAACGCAGGCGGCGGGGGCCCACAGGGGAGAAAATCTGGCTCTGTGTGGTTACGTGAGTTGCTGACAATCACACAGCCAGCAAACAGTAAACCAGAACTAGAGCCCAGGCCCTGGGCCTCTGCCCCTTCCACCAAGCTCTGTGGCCTTGCCAAAGGGAGACAAGGTCTGGGAGAGTTCTGGAAGGATCTGCTGTCTGAGGCACCTCCTTTTAGGAGAAATGAACATGTGACTGAGACAAGAGGGATAAGAAATCATTTCCCCTCCCTCTGTGTGTCTCCTGCGCCAGCCTCAGCCTCCGTCCACCTACTTGCTGGGTGGGGTCCTCCTGGGCCCCAGAACCACACTTGTCAGTCCACTCCAATCTCTCCAGACGCCTCTCCCAGACGGGCAATTCAAACCCAAGCACGCCAAACACGGACTCACCCTCCTCCCCTAAACCCACGTCCCTTCCTCCCCTACCCCTCACCCTCCAGGCAGGTACCCCCAAGCCAGGAACTTGGAGTCGCCCTTAACAGGCCCCTTGCTCCCATCCCTCAAGTTAAACCATCACTGAGGCCAGTGGATTCTATTCTCAAAGGTCTCCAGACTCTCCTCCCTTCTCTCCCCACAACCCCGCCTGGCCTTAGTTCCGGCCTCATCGCATCTACCTGAATACGTGTACCACCTTCCTTTTCACCCCTCCCATGCCCCTGCCCACCGTGCTCAGAGCCAGGAGGCAAATCCAACCATGGGGGCCCGCTGTGGCTCTGCAGGGGACTCTTCTCACCCTTCACCCTACCCCCACCCGGGCTCACAGCAGGTGAGATGCACCTTGCTGAGGCCCATGGCCCCGTCCAGCCCCGCTCTCAACACACTGCCCCAGCCGCGCTGAATCCCTCGCAATCCCCCAAGGTGAGGGGGCCACGAAGGGCAGCATGAGTTCAAGTCTTGCCAACTTGACTCAAAGACCTGGGCACACCAGAGGGGCCAAGTCCTGCCCTCTGCCTTCCAGGAGTGAAGGCTACTCTGCTTCCTTCTACAGACACAATGAAGGTCTGGAGGGAGGGAGGGGAAGAGAGGCCGGCCTGGCAGGCAGCCCTTGAGCGCAGAGAGGGGGTCCTGAGCCCCACACCTGCAAGTCAGAGCAGAGCCCTCTCTTCTCTATTTATCTGACAAGCACGGAGCGCTTGCTGTGGGTGGCTGCAGCGCTGGATGCTGGGGTTACCAACATCACCCGGCCCTGGTCTGGCTCTTCACGGGCTCTCAGCTGCTGGGAGAGCAGGCACAGAGGACTGGGGCCACAGAAGCTGATAAAGCTAAGCAAAGCTCCTTTGGGAGAGCTTCGGAGAAACACACACCCCAAATCAGGTACTGGTGCTCACGGAAGCTTCCCCAAGGGGTTAACCTTGAACTGACTTTGAAGAATGAGGTGCCCAGCAAGGAAAAGGTGGTGGGAGGGTGCTCTGCGGGGAGGGTGCTCTGCGGGGAGGGTGGAAAGACACGAGGCAGCTTGGTGCTCTCAGTTTCCCTGAGCAGATGAGTAAAGGAGGGAGGGCGAGGGGAGAGGCTGAGGAGAGGGGCAAGCCAGTCATGCCCCTTCTCCCTCCTGGAACCATGGGAGTTACTGCTGGAGTTCAGCAAGGAGGAGACAGGTGAGATTGGCGGAGAACCATCACTTTCTTCTTTTCTCCTGAGAGGCTCCATGAATGAGCCAATTCAGGGCAGAAAGGAGCGCCCCCAGGCTGGAGCAAGGCCATGTCCTCAATGTCCCTTTTCCAGGCTGTCATCCCAGAGGCTCGCAAATCTTCAGCAAAATGACTGTGTGCACTGCCATGGACTGAACACTGACGGTACACCTACACTATGGACCATGCTCCACGTTGTCAGGATGCAGAGGTGACAGCTGAGATTCCAGGACCGGGTCAGGCCTCACAGAGTAGAACTCTGCCCTCTCCGAGGTTGCTGGGGAAAGTCATGACAGCAGGAACCCCAGAGTCCCAACACAATGTGCACATTCCTAAGTCATGTCACCTGAGCCTGGAAGCTCCTGTGTGCCTCAGTTTCCTCATCTGGAAAATGGGGATAAGGATCTACAGGGTTGCTATGAGGAGCAAGTTATATATATACACACATACATGCCCAGAAGGGTGCCTGGCACACCACAAGCACCACACAGGGTTTGCTGTTAATTGAAGGACTCTGATAGCTGGGGTTCTAGCCTTGGCCACAGACGGAATGTTCCTAGCAGAGTCCACCTGGAAACACCTGATATCCGCCCCACCCCCACCCTGCCCTGTGCCGGCTGGGTAATGGCAGCACTGAGGTCCTTTCACAGATTTAAAGACAGTCAGGAAACACAGGCAGGAGAGGCCGCCAAAAGACTCATACCATCATCATTCTTGTTTTTTTTGTTTTGTTTTGTTTTGCTTTTTTTGCTAATTTTGCACAACATGCCTTTACTGCTGTTTGGCTAAAACATTTCATTTTTAAAAAAGAATAATTTATGAATGTGCCCAGTGATATTAAAAGCTTCTCAGAAGGTGCAGACCAGCAGCCTAAGAGGGTCACAAATCATTCCTGTGGGAGGCTCTGGAGACTAAGAGGCTGCTCCCAGCTCCTTTTAACCCCTTGGTGACTCTGGAAGTCAGCAGATGTGTGGGATCCTGCGGCCAGTGATGGGCACCTGCCGGGGGCTGGGTTGGGGTGACCCCAATGGGTGCCTCTGTTCTGTGTGTGTAAGAAACAAGGACAAACAGGGTGACAGACGGCAGCCTTGCATGAATGAACCCCTGCAGGCTCTTCCATCCAGGAATTGTTTGGTGGAATCGAAAGTCAAGCAGAAAAACTCCCAGTGCCACAATGGCTGGTGTTTCCCTGTTTACGACACCCCTCCCCCGGCACAAGCATTTCTCTGCTCTTGTTCATGGCAGACTTTCTAGAAGGAGTTCCCCAGGCACGGCCACTGTGGCACTCTGCCATTCCCTCTGCCCGGAGCCCTCTTCCTCCAGATCTCTGTATGGGCCACTTCCTCAGCTCCTGAGTCTTTGACAAATGTCACTGACCACCAGATTTAAAGCTGTACTGCCATGCTGCACCCTGCCTCCCCATCCCCTTTCCCTGCTCTGCACAGCCCTCACTACCATCTGACCGTGTATATATTATGCTTGTTTCTCATCTGCTCCTACCCTCTGGAATAAAAAGTGTATGAGGTAGGCATTCGTGTCTGCCTTAGTCACTGCTGCATTCCTCAGAGCAGGGCCTGCCCCCGGGGATACATACATTACTCGTTGGGAGAATGAATATGAGGAGAGTTGCAAAAGGGGTTCATCCGGGGCCACAGGAGCACAAAAGAAGGAGCTGCACACTCTGCATGTGGAGGGCATCCAAGAGGAGGTAACAGCTGACATGGGCTTTGAGGGATGAATAGGAGTTCACCAAGAGGAGAAGGAAGTGAATGTCATGGCTACAGTCCAGGAGAGGAGAGAGGCCATGGAATATTTGGGATCTGAGGCATGGGCTGGAGTGGCTGAAGCAGAGTGGAGGGAAGAGGAAGGAGTAAGATGCAAGCGGCTCTGCAGAGCCGGAGGGCCAGTGGGCGGATCCGGGTGCTTCTCTCCAGCCTAGAGCCCAGGCACCCCTGAGTGCTGAGCCCCCAGGGGTAAGCCCCACTCTAAGAGATGCAGCAGTAACCACAACTGGCAGACAAGCACAAATTCCCTACCTTGTACACTTTTTATTCTGGAGGGTAGGATCAGGTGAGGGAGATGGGAAGCTCTGGGCTGAGGACATCTCTCTGGCCAGGCAGCAGGGATGGATGTGAAAAGTGGGGCTTAGAACACAGCAGTCACAGCAACACAGGCTGTGGGTATGGGAGTGGGTCCACGCCTTCCAGCACCAGGAACCAGTGGCCAGGCACATTTCGCTGTGATACGCACGCGGATTACGAGAAAGGATATAGTCTAGCCAGGCTCTGTGATGTGCTTGTGAATCTTACATCCCGGTGACGACATCTGGGAGGCGGGGTACCTGCAGGTCTGAGAAGCAGCCCACATGCCTTGCAGGAGTCCCCCAGAAGCTCACAAGAGCAGCAGGATATCAAGGTCCCAGAATAGGGACCTCTGTCCCTGCACTGTCCCTAGACCCTGTCCACATGGCCTGGCCCAGCCCTGCCTACTGGCTCCCGATGCTGTGGTTGGCCTGATGTCACCCACCATCAGGCAGCACTAGGACACCATCCGGCCTGGGCCCTGGGCTGACTGCAGGGTGAGCAGATGCCATCCTTGCCCCACTCCAGGCCCTCCTCTACTCCTTCCGAAACACCTGCTTATCCCCCACCACCTTTCACCTGCCCAGCATGCGGCCCTGTCTTCCCGCCCCTGACGGCTCAGGCATGTGTCCGTGGGGACCAAGCAGGTACAGGGGATGGAAATTCTCAGATGCCCGCCAGGTGCTAAGTCTTCCAGCCCAAACCTCGATGAGCACCACTGCCTTTGTGCAAGGCAGGTGTCTCAAGTTTGGCTTCCTTCCACCCTCCCACTGGGGCCATGATGGTCCCATCCAGGGTGACGCTGCAGATGTGGAGCTGTGTAATCTCCCAACCTCTTTGGCTGCATCGTCTCACCTGAGCTGCACCAAAAAGGCCTGTAGAGAGGGGTGTAGCTGACCCCCAGGGGTTCAGCAGGGCAAGATGCCCCCCCCCCGACCACGCTGTCTCCTCCTGCAGGGGCAGCCATGGCAGGGGGTGCTGGGCAGGTTGTACCCCACCAACCCTTCCTAGCCAGGTCCTGGGCTGGAAAACCGATCGGGGTGTGGAGTGCGGCACTCATGTGGACAGGGCGTCTCCTGGGGCTGAGGCCTAGAGCTCTGAATGAATGCTGTCCGTGTCACTGCAGGTTCAGCCCAGGCCGTCCGGGAGCCACCCACAGCAGGGAGGTTTCCAGGACTGGTCCCTGGGGCCCCCTGTGTGTCTCACTGAGGTAGGCTCAAAAGCAGAGACTTGCTCCATTCAACACAACCAAGCCCTCTGAGGAATCTGGCCTGAGCCCAGGAGCTGCTGCGGGGACGGTCACCAGCTTCGTGATGGGGGTGACTTCTGAGAGTTCTGGTGTCTGGGGAATTGGGGGCTGATAACCTCAAGGAGGGATAACAGCAGCTGTTTCAGAGGGGCTACGCGCAGTTGTGCAGGGCACAGGGCCTGATGCCCCAGAGCCCATCTCTGCTCCATGGGGTCATGACATAGGGAGCAGAAAAGGTGTGTGTTCTTCTTCCATCTCCCAGTCTCTGAGAGACCCTCCTCCCCATGCCCTTCACCTCCTGGAACCCTTGGTGACACCCCCAGCTCAAGATGGAGTCAGGCCGCAGCTGATTCCAGCCAGGAGGAGGCCGAGCCCAGCACCCTGGGAAAGAACTTGGCTGCTGGCCAGGGTGTGGCCCCCGGGGTGACAGGGCTGTGCCTCCCAGAAAACAGAAAGCGCCTAATCCCTGGGATTTGCCGTGAAAGCCAGGACAGGGCAATCACTCATCGTCAGGCAGGGACGGCTGCGCTGTTGTTTTTAGGTGGAATTTCTGAATCTCATTTGTAATGTGTACTGATCCCGGGCCAAACTCTCCACATGGGTTGCAGGATGCGGTCAGCAGCGCACATTTAACCCCTTAAGAGGTAATAATTTTAACGAGGTGATCTGGGCCCTGCTAGCTGGGACACTGGATGGTCTCAAGCCTTGACTGAGGCCTTACCTGGCCAGGGGGAGAGGTACAGCTAGGTAGATACCTTCATCCACAAGCCCTTGTACTGGGGCCGCTGCATACAGTTGAGCAGGTTGTGCACTGCAAATAGACTCACTGGTGAATGGTGATCCCTAGGTTTTGCAGTGCACAACACATACAACTGTACATAGCAGCCCTGCCACATACCACTTCTCTCTCCCTCTGAGACATGAACAGGGATGACACCAACCCCTAAACCACAAGCACTTTCAGCTGTGGGAACTCTGGCAGGATGCCATGGATGCTGGTGGGGAGCTTCTTAAAAGCAGGATGCGAAGTTGGGATGTAGATTTGTTCTCCAGTACCCAGTGCAGGGCCTGGCATGGAACAGTACCCCAGGATGTTCTTGTTGAATGAAAATGAGAATTCAAGGATGACAGGACTTGGGAGGCCTGCTTGCTGACCTGCTTCCGGCCAGGCCAGCCTCACCAGCCCAGGCCGTGAGATCTGCCTGTTAAATAGGTCCTGGGCAGTTGGAGCCACTTTGGGCTGGACGGTCCTGGCCCTGTCCCATGATCCTTGCTCTGGCCTGTTGTCCCCTAAGGAGGCTCCGGGCTCCCACCAGTCCTCCAGTTCCAAACCGCTTCCTCCCAGCGGCTCATTTATCCTCCAGACTAGACCACTCTTATGTTGAAATAGGTACAAACATCAGTCCTTATTACCCTGCAAGGCAAACATTATCATGGCGATTTTACTGAGAAGAAAGCTGAGGCTCAGACAGGTTATGAAACTTGCCTAAAGTCACAAAGCCGGAAACAGAGAACAAAGCCGCAAGCCCAGGGCAGTTTGCCGCGGCCATACAGACTCAATCACGCTTTGCCTAAAAGGGGTCACCCAAGCCATTGCTATTTTTCAAACGGTAAACTTGAAGTTGGGTAATAATCCTTATACACCCACAGATGGAATTTAAAATGCGATTTCCAAACATAAACCGTGGTAGTTCCCTTTAAGCGGGGGTGTGAGTGCTGCAGGAGCGTGTTGACACACTGGCCAAACTCAGAGGCTCCCACGACCCAGCACAGGCAATGTGGGAAAGCGGCTGTCAAGTTCACTTTCATGGAAAAGCCTGGGTGTCGTGCCGGCTCCTCATTCTGCGTTGCCTCGGCGTGCATTCTGAGTATGCGTTTAACTCTCACACCAGAGCAGGGTTCCGTCACCCTTGCTACGGGTTCCAGTTCTCCACCTCCTCCCAGTTCCTCAAGGCGGCTGACCCAGATGACTGCCTTGTACCACCACCTCCCGGGGGCCCCTGCCTTATGGGACAGCTGGATACAACCCAAAGACCCTCGCACCTACCCCGACGGTACAGGTCTATGCAGCAGTGACTCATCCGCCACCGCGTGACCTCAGGAAACTCCTGCCTGCTTCAAGCCCCCCAGTTAGAATTCCTCACGGGAAACCTGCCTGGATAACACCCTGGACCCCAGTAAAGGCTTTGGTCCCACAGGTCTCTCTCTGTCGCTCTCTCTCATTCTCTCTTTCTCATGCTGCAGGTGCTTCCCCTTTCCACTGGCCCTGCAAGGCGTGCTCCCCACCTCTCTAGCCCTGAGAGTAACAAGCTGCTTCTGTTACTTCCTGTGTTGATTGCGCTGTCTTCTCTGCGTCTCCCCTGACTGGACACCAAAAGCCAGCTTCCTTCCTGATCAGGGCTAGAATGTACAGCCACTCTCAAGACAGCAAGGCCAAATTCGGAAGAACTGATATTTACAAACCGTTTAGGTTTCCAACAGTCTTTACATCCTGGGCACCCACTGTGTGCCAGGCACTGCTGGGAGCTTTCACATACATTGTTTCATCTGATTCCATTAATGAGATGCAGAGTCTCCAATTAGGGCATTTCCTTCCTAAATGTAATATAGGTGACCATGTCTAAGGTGAGCAGCTGGTCGTCCACCCTTCGATCGTGTGGCCTTCATCGCTGCCACGCTGCTTGGCCGGCCTTGCCCCTCCCAGGAGCTGAGGACCCAAACCCTTCGGCTTCTCTGAGGAACCCTGCAGCAGCTGAGCCCTTAGAGCTGCCTGGGGGGCTGCGAAGCTTGGGGGACAACACAGAGCTGACTTAAGGACCTGCTTGGGAAGTGCAGCTCCAACTCGCTGGCTGTGGGACCCTGGGCCAGCGCTTCCTTTCTTTCTTACATAAATGGTGATGCCTGCCCCAGGTGGCTGTCCCACAAGGCTGCTCAAGGATCTAACAGCATATGGTGCTTGTGATGGGCCTCTGGGCACATGATGGGTGGACGCACAGGGAGGCACCAGGTGATTCCAAAGCAAAACTGCCAGCAATGTCTCCAAACACTGTCCCTGGGCCCAGGGCAGCCTTGGGCTGGGGACACAAGGTCTGGTCTTGATACTACAGGACTGTCCTTTCTCCAAGCCAGAGAGTATAAAACATCTCAGAGATCAAATCCTGTGCAAACGCACTCACCACTCACACGCACCCACCCACCCACAAACACACACATTCCACACCCAGCCACACATGCACTAAGTCACACCAGAGGGCTTGCCCAGAAGCAAGTGTGCAGAGTGCAGTAGGTCTGGATGTCTTCTAAGACGCGTAGGTTGTCATTAAAGCCCATTCCCAGCCGTGAAGCTCCTGCCCCGGCCTAGAAACAGCCTCCCTAAATTGCAGCCAACCCCAGCATCTATCTGCACGGGGTGCGGCTGTGGCTGTCACTGGGGAATCATTGAGGCTGAGAGGGGTCCTGGAAAGAAGGCAGGTCTGGGGGTCCCAGGGAGCAGCCTGGTGAGTCGCCTGTGTGACCAAGGACGAGTAGGCCCTTGGCAGGTAAACAGCCGGAGAGAAAGCCTCCAGGACCCCGCCATTCCGCAGAATGGTGACATCTGAACCTCATCTTTTGACTGCCCGGACATACAGGGAGGTCTTTCCTCATCAAGGACTGGCCGAGGACCCAAGACCCCATGGCCGGGAGCACTGGGACTGTGTAAAAGGAGGTGCTTCACTACTTATCGTCTATGGCTGGGACTCAGACTCAACCACTGCTGACAGATGCCAGCCAGTGTAGACACCAGCTGGTATAGACCAGAATCGGGGCTTAACATAGGCCATGGGGATAGGGAGTCCCAGAGCTGGACAGTTCAGGTCTAAGCCCTATCCTCGAACACTTCCTGGCTGGGAGATCCTGGGGACTTAGCTCCTCCGGCCTCAGTCTTCTTACCTGCTGAGCGGGTACAACCTCAACCGCAACCTCAAGCTGCAGGAGGCCCGGCGGGTGAAACAAAGCAGCAGGATCTGGAAGCTCCATGGGCAGCACAAACCTCCCAGGGGACAGCACAGACCTCCCGTGGCTCCCGTGGCCCCCAGGACAGCATCCACCAAGGCCTGGCCCTGTAGCCCCTTTCAGCCTCCCCTCAACCTTCCCTGTACCCTGGATGCTCCAGTAGCCCCAAACCGTATGCTGTGCCCTCCCTTCCCGGCTCCCTGCCTCTCGTCGCGCTGTTCATGGGCCAGCCACAGACATGGCTGTGAGTTTGGGTGTCCCACTTGTCTGGCTCACTCCTCGGCCTCAAGACCCAGAACGTGTGTGACCTCTTCCAAGAAGCCTTCCCTGACTGCCCCATGGTCATGTCCACGTAACAGGAGGGGCTGGCCTGCAAAAAACTACAAAGACAACTCTGTAGCTCCCTGCAACCTGGTAGGCCCAAGGGTCAGGAGGTCCACGTGCAAAATGCGTCCGTAGGCCAAAGAATTACTTCACCTGCAGGCTCTCTAGCTCCTCCCGGCACTGGCAGGGTTTTAACAGAAATGTGGCCACAACCAAGCCTCATAGCACACAGATTTCCCTCCCTGGAGAAAGAGGGAGGGCGTTTTTGCAGGCCAGGCCCTCCTATCACACAGCCATGACCCTACAGCAGTCAGGGGAGGCTTCTTGGAAGTGATCACACACATGCTAGGTCTTGAGGGTGAGTGGAGTAAGCCAGACACTCACGTGGCTGGCCTGAGAGTTCAAAGGAAGTGGTGATCCGGAGGCTGGAGGGGAGGTCTGAGGCTCAGACAGCAGCCACAGCCCAGAGGTCCGGGGATCCCCGGTTGCCCCGAGTTGCCTTTCTGTCTCATCCGCACACTGATATACACAGCACGCCCCTGCTGCAGCCAGGGCTCCCCCATTAGTCATCACTCAGGAGATATTACCTGAAAGATCTCTTCCCAGAGCACCCCGGATTACAGCCTGCAGAGCTGAGAATGAATCCAGAGCCGGATAAGGAAGGCTTTGTAGTGGCCTGAGAATCCCTGGGGCGTTAATGGAGCATTTTTGCACAGGGCGAAAAGGCATTCTTCATTTTTCTCTTGACAGCCGGTTCAAGAGGAATGCGAGGGGGCTTTACAAAGACAGCGGCGTGGGCTCCGCTGCGGGCTCCTCGATCCCCGCCGAGAACGGGTCTTTCAAGGCTACGTTAGAGGAAGACTCGGCCCTTGCAGGTTCTTAGTGGACTCGGGACGATTCTCCCTCTTCTTTTGTTACTTTGGGAGGACTGACACGGCGAGTCCCGGGGGCCTGTGCACTGATTGTTTTTCTGGGACATCCAAACTCACGGCAACTTTGCCCACGACAGCACCAGTCAACCCTGGGCTCCGGCTCTTGGGGCGGGGGTGTGGTGTTTGGGGAAGACTGGGCTTCAGGCCCGTTCTGGCCCCAGCTTTGAGTGGCCTCGGGCAAGTCTCTTGCCCTCTCTGGCCCTCACTCTCTCCTTTGTTAGAGGAGATAATCCCACCATGTCACACGGTCCTGGCAATGATGAAATCCTGGCTCCCGGTCATCGCAGGTACTAAGTGTCACTCCCTCACATGCAAGGAGACTCAGCTCAGGCCTCACCTCCTCCAGGAAGCCCTCCTGATCCGGTGCCCAGTGTCCACACAGGGCATGGCCTAGAGCAGACAAGGGTTCAGCAAGCACCGTGAGTAGGCGGCGTTCCCTGCCGTGCGCTGCAGGCAGCACAGAGCTGCACGGGGCTTCCCAGGAGGCTCAAGAGCCTCCCACGCTCCCCTCAGGAGCAGCGGCCCTGGAAGCCGCTTTCCTCCTCTCCACCACCACCAAGAGTTTCTGTCTAAGTCACTGCTTGAAATGAGAACTGCACTGCTGAAAACAAGTCTGAAAACATCCCAGGCCCTGCGGTTTTTCAGTTGCACAGTCTCAGGCGGTCATTTAACTTAGTTCCCTCCTTTGCCCAAGGGAGACAATCATGACCCGTCGCTGGCAGTGTCTGTGAGGACTGGGGAATGCGGGGGTGAAGGTACCCAGCCACGGTAAGGAGCCGGTGAGGTTTCAACCCCACGTTTCCAGGGCTGCTTCAGGCTGGGCTCGAGTCCAGTGGCGGAACCATCTGTTGCCAGGTGGACAGGCCAGGAGCCGTGTGCCGGGATGGCTGCCCCTAGGGACCAGGAAGCTCCCAGGACGTAAGGAAGTTATTCTGGGCAGAAGAGGAGGGAGAAGGAAGTAGGGATATGGAAGCCCAGGGAAGAGATCCCAGATGGAGAAATAAGATCAGCGCAGTGGGGACAGAGACAGGAGCCAGCCAGCAACGCAGCCTAGGTCCCAACACGCAGGGCTTGCCCCCCTGGGGGGTCTCAGTCCTCCACCTGAGATGACATGGGCACCAGGTCAACTCCAGGAACGCAGCCAGGTGGGGCATCCGGCACACAGACCGAGGCGTGGAAGAGGCAGGGGCCTCCCCAGCACACAGGGCTACAGGCACGACAATTCCAAGGGCCAGGCTGGGGCCCTCCCTCACGCAGCCCCAGCCCGGAATTCCAAAGACCAGGGCACCCGTGACCAACTGTGCTGGGGGAAGCCGCTGGGTCCTTGTGGCCTCATCCACATTCCATTCCCAGAAGCTCGCTGCAGGGACAGGGCCTGCGATTATCTCTCATACCCTGGGACTCTGCTCCATTGCCCACTGTGTCCCTGATTCACTGTGAGAAGACTGGCAAGCCTCCTCGCCCTTCCGGGCCTCGGTTTCCCCTCCTACAGAAGAAGGAGTTGGAAGAGATGGTCTCTAGGAGCCTCCAGGCTCTGACATGCCAGGATTTTCTGCCCCAGTGGATGGGAAGCTGAGAAACAGACACTCCCAGGTTGTTTCTGTCTGGAGCAGATGCAGCCAGAGAAAGGCACTGGTGGGCACTGGTTCCAGGCCCAGCAGCTGCCCAACCTCTTGGCTTGGGTCACCCCAGGAAGGATGTAGGTGGGAACTAAAGATGCAAAACCTGCCAGGAGACTTCCCCTGAGAGAGCCTCCACAGGCCGTCAAGGCCTGTCTCTCTGTGCATGCCTATTTTGGCATCACATTTTGATGATCTGATATGGGGTGGCGTCTCCCTGCTGCTGAGATGCAAAGCCCACAGGGGCGACGTGGTATTTATCCCTCTCTGTATCTGCAAGGCTCAGCCCAGGGTCAGGCACAGGCAGGGGCTCAGGAAGAGTTCAGAAACGGAAAGAATGAGTGAGTGAACTGGAAGGTCCTAGGATTCCAAACTCCCATGTTCCAAGATCTGGAAACCACCTGAGGGCTGGGCCATGTCCCAGCCACACCTGCAAGCCCAGCATCAAGCACAGGGCTGGCCCCTTTGGGCCGGGGGGTGGCTGTGGGCCAGTGTCAGGGTGCATATTCCACCCACCCAGTAGGGCAGGACAAACCCCTGATCCAACCTCCTCCTCCCTGCCCTCCTGCACAGGGGCCTGGAGGGCCCTCAAGGCTCCCTTCACCTAAACTCTCATTTCACAATGGGGGAAACTGAGGCCCAGAGTGGGGAGTGACTCAGGGCAAGCAGCAAGTTTCACAACAGCCAATAACCGAACCATGTGCCTTCCCCTTGGAATCACGCGAGGGCTAATGCACCATTAATTGTAATTAACTAATTATTCCTGCTGCCAGTTAGTGCAGGAGGAGGCTGGCGTGGGGAGCCCCGCGCAGTGACTCAGTCATGTTTACAACATGCAAACCCATTTAAAAGCTTGTAAAGGTGCTATAAATGGCTCTTTGGCAAGAGGGGAATAACGATTCCTTTCTCCAGCCGCCAGTTTTAACAACCGTCGGGGTTTGGCCAGCAAGGACTGAGCCTCCAAGGTCCAACAGCGCCACCTGGAGGCCGCGCCCCCAAACGCTCTGCGCAGTGCGCACTGCACGGTCACCGGCTCTGGTTAGGACCTCCCGGAATCCAGCGCCTAAGGGACTATGAAGCCCAATCCTCCCAGTTCACAATGGGGAAACTGAGGCCCAGGGGAGGGCAGGGACTGTCCGTCCGTTGCTCAGCTGCTTTGAAAGTGTTCCGAGTATAAATCCAAGTCCAAAATGGCAGATGCCACCGTTTTCATTTCCCATGACTGTAAATTGTTTAAAATGTGACGGTTCAGGAGAGGGGCTGTGAATGACAGAAACAAGTGTGCGGAGTGGAGCGGGCCTGGATCTTTTTTCACATGAGTAAGTTGTCCTTAAAGCCCGTTCCTAGCCAGGGAGGGCCCTGCCCCAGCCTGTAAACAACTTCCCCAGCCTGCACCCATCAACAGGACTTCCACAGTCCCCTCACGCCCCAGCCTCCCTTCACGGTCCCCAAACACCGGATCTCCAGGGAGAAAGAGCAGTGAGTTCCCCGTTCCGATGGGCTGTGCGCACAGAGTGGCCTTGGTCCTCTTACCAACTGATGCGTGGGGAGGGGACGACTACTACTCAAGGCCACATGGCGAGTCCGGCTAGTTCCAAGGCTGAGAGACCAGAGCTCAGGTCCTCTGATTCCTACTTTGCTATCCCTCCCACTGCACCCCAAGAATGACAATCCTCTTAGCTCCCACTGACTGCGGGACTGTGCCAGCCCCAGGTCAAGCGCTTTACTTGGGTGGTATCATTTGAAATTCATGGTTGTGAGAAGCAGAGCTCTCTGGAACCCATCCATTTTATAGGCAGGGAGACCGAGACCCAGAGGGGTCACCTGGAGAGCGGGTGGCACAGCTAGGGTCGGATCCCAGGCAGGAGCCCCCACTCTGGCCGTTCCTCGGCTGAGACCGACTGGGAGCTGTGGTGGCCTCGGCTCTGGGCCCTGAAGGTTGGGTGGGCTCGGATCTGGGAAGGGGATTCAGATGGGAGTTGGGCTGGGCCAGAGAGGTTTGGGGGTGGACGGGGAGGGGTGCCTGGATAGAGCTGATATTCCCGGCCACTCACCCACGGTCATGCCGTCCATGTAGCGCTTGATGATGTCAAAAGAGTCCCGCAGGTTCCCTTCCGTTATGTCAAAGATGATGTTAGCCTGGCTGGCAGGATGCGGTGGCGTGATGGCCCGGAGGAAGATGATCTCTGCAGAGGCACAGCATGGAGAAGGGCTCAGCACAGCCTGTCCCCAGCCCCAGTCCCAGGAACTCGGCCCCAGGAACTTGCCCTCGGGGAATGAAGACCTAACCCAGGGCCCTTTCACGAGGCAACATCAGTGAAGCCAGAGATCCCCCGTGCGGGAGGCTGGAGGGGGTCTGGACCTTGCTATATCACAGCCTATCCCTGTTTTATCGAGGGGGAAACAGAGATTTTGGATCTTGCTTGGGGACGCAGAGCTAATCAGAGGCAGGGCTGGTGAGAAGTCATCAGTCACTGTGAATATTCATGAAGGTGGGGGCCAGAGGAGGGAAGCGAGTGGGGGGACAGAGGGAGAGAGCAGGAAGGCTAGGGGAGTGGGCCCCTCTCCCATCTATAGTGCTGCGGGTCAGGGGGCCACCGCTCAGGGTGGCCTGGGCTCTCTGGGGGTGTGTCCATCTCTCAGATCAGACAGTGAAGCAGGGCAGCCCCAGCTCTGGGCTGTCTGGGGGGAGTCCTCTCCGTGGGCCTCAGTTTCCTCACCCTGTAAGGTGAGGAAGGAAGCCGGCGGGGATCCACTAACGGTCCTTTCAGCACTTAGGGTCAGGGTCTGGATTTCCTGGGCCCGAGATGCTAACAGGTGTCCCAACGGCACTCAGCTCCCTGCGACAACCAACACTCAGATCGGGGCTGGCCCAAGAGGCCACAAAACCAGCCACCGGGGATTTGGGAAGGATTTGTATGTGGTTTGGTGAAACCCCATCATTTTGCAAAAGGCAAATACCAGTTAGTTATTTTCTCTGACCCGAGTCTGTGCCACCCTGTGGCGATTCAGTGCCGTTCCTTTTCCGGAGGGGCAAGCCTGGGGGACTGGGACTGGGGACCCGTTCCTTGGGCAACCACGTGCTGGGGGAGCCTCTCCTCCCCCATCCCCCACTGCATGGTTGTGTCATGGTGTAAACACTGGTGTCCTCACGGCTAGCTCCGTTGTATGCCTCCCCTCAGAGGGTAGGAGGACCCCTTCTTATCACCATGTCCCCAGAGCCTGACGCAGAGGGGCTCCATCCACGGCTGCTGAATGAATGAAATCATGGCAAGCTTCTCCGCAGGCCAGGGATGGGGACTCCCTAGAGGGCGGGGGTGTCTGGGGACCAGGCACATGGGCAGCACAGCCCGAAAGCGAGGTGAACAGGGCAGTGCTCCATCCATAGCCCTCTGCCAGGCTTGGGAGCGTGCAGCCCCTGGCCCTGCTCCAGAGAAACGGTGCAGTGATGGCAGGTTACACAACATGTCTACACTGCATGCCAGGAGCTTCCTAGAGAGCCAGGCCAGGGTGTGGGAGCACTGACTGGGTTATACCTGAGCTTCCTATTTCCAGTCAGGCCCCTCCAGTTCACCTGGCCCTAGGTCAACAGGATGATGTTTCTATATGCAAACCTCGTCCACTGCAACCTTCCGATGGTTCCCCCAAAGCCTGGGGGTTGAAGGCCCAACTCCAATTTTAGCCTCCTGTTTATCCTTCCAGCCCACCTCCTGCCAAGCCTCTACCACTCCAGCGGAAAACCCTGGCTGAGTTCCTCAAATGCCCACACTGTCTCCCATACCGCCAGACCCTTCTGGCCACGTCCTGCTCCACTGGGCACGCTCCTCTCCCCTTTTCCCCCTTTCATTCGAATACCTCACCATCCAGGACCTGGCCTGGCCGTCACTTCCTCCTGGAGGCCCTCCCTGATTCTCCAGTGCTGGTCACAGAATCAGTGCTTAATGGCTGTCTGCATAACAACTGTGACCCATAACAAAGACCCCTGAACAGAGATCTGAGAAGGGGCCAAATGCTGCTGTTCCGGTAGGTGCGGGCAGTGGGGGGCGATACACAGATGCAAAGAAAGTTCCGCATTTCAAAGCCCGGGCCAAGTTTTACAAGGAATGGCTCCTGTAGGCCAAGCCCTCAGCTGACGTTGAGGGAGGCCCTAGGGGGCCCTGGGACCCCCAAGCCCATGCCACTCACCTTCAGGGCGGGTGAACTCGCGGAAGGTGGGCAGCGAGATGACGGTGTGGGAGATGGTGTGCACGGGGTCGAACACGCACGTGACATCGTTGGGGCGGCAGGACTTGATGCAGCGGACCGTGTCTGTCTTCTCTTGTTGGAGCCTGAGGGGAACCACAGCACACAAGGCTGATGGGGAAACTGGGACAGCAGCTCCTACAGGGGCCAAGGTCCAGGGAGGAGGGGCAGGCAGGTGGCCAGGCCAGGGGCATCTGTCCCAGAGACAGCTCTGTCAGAGAACGACAGTGGTCTCTGCAGCCTGGCTGCTCTGTGGGGAGGTTCCTGGCCCTTCCTGCAAACTGGAGCGGGACCTAAATGCCAGAAACACCCCCTGGCTTCCATGTGCCCTGGCGGATAAGCACAGCTTGGAAATTTGTCAGTTGCACGAACTGAGCATCAATATCCACAACCACAAAATAGAGTCACAGGTTCACTCGCCCAACAAATATGTTTTGAGTGCCACGCGCCAGGTGCTAGGAACAGCAAAGTGAACAAGGGACACATGGTCCCGCCTTCTCAGAGCCCACAGTGAGGCTGGGCAGCAGGGTAGTAAACGAAGGAGCAGATAGCGTCAAGCTCGGTGCCCGGCACAGCAAAGTCAATTCCACATCACCAGGCGACGGGGAGGCAGGAGAAGAGGCTACAGTCTCTCAGAGGTCTGGGTTCCAGCTACTGTGCCAGATAGATTTTTAAAACCTCTTGATCATAAAATAAAACGCGGATACAAAATTACACAAAACGAAAGTATAGTTTAACGCGTTATTATAAGGCAAATGCCTTTATAATGAACACCCAGGTCAAGAAAGAGAACGTGGCCAGTCACCAAAGGCCCCGCAACTGCCAGACGGAGCTCAACTCCTACTGCATCCCAGAAGCGACCCCTAGCCTGCGTCCCATGGCAGTCCCCTACCTGGGTTTCTTCATAGTTTCCTCACATAAGCGTGCATCTCTAGACACAATCATTCAGACTTCTCCATCAACATGTTTTTGCTCTGTCTTTTAAGTCCATTTTAATCTACAGGTTTATTCTCCGTTCCTTTCTTTTCTTTTTTAATCTACAGGTTTCTTCGTTTGTTTATTTATTTATGATGGAGTTTTACTCTTGCTGCCTGGGCTGGAGTACAATGTTGCAATCTTGGCTCACCGCAACCTCCACCTCCCAGGTTCAAGCAATTCTCCTGCCTCAGCCTCCCAAGTAACTGGGATTACAAGCATGTGCCATCATGCCTGGCTAATTTTTTGTATTTAGTAGAGATGGGGTTTCACCACGTTGGTCGGGCTGGTCTTGAACTCCTGACCTCAGGTGACCCACCCGCCTCGGCCTCCCAAAGTGTTGGGATTACAGGCGTGAGCCACCGTGCCCGGCCTCCTTTATTCCCCATACAACTTATCTATTAAAGAACCTGAAGAATTTGAGCTGTTGCGTCCTACAGGCTGGACTTTGTTGATTGCATCCTCATGGTGCAGTTCAGCGTGGTCCTCTGTCCACTGATTTCCTGGACATTGGCAGCCGAATCCAGAGTCCTGATGCCACGCAGGCCCAGTCCCTTTTCACAAGACGGTAGGTGGTAGTGCGTCTTCAGTGAGAGCCACACAGTGACTGGCTGCCTGTCTGTGAGGACAGCATCTACTGATGCTCAAGGCTTCTGCCCACTGATTCATCAAGGATTGCAAAATGCTGATAGTCTGGTTCTACCATTTCATTTCCATTTATTAGCTGGAATACTCCTGTAAAGAGATGCTTCCCTCCATGTGCTATTTTGATTTTTTTTTTTTTTTTTTTTTTTGAAATGGAGTCTCGCTCTGTCGCCCAGGCTAGAGTGCTGTGGTGCAATCTCGGCTTACTGCAACCTCCTCCTCCCAGTTCAGGCGATTCTCCTGCCTCAGCCTCCTGAGTAGCTGGGACTACAGGCGCACACCACCATGCCCAGCTAATTTTTGTATTTTTAGTAGAGATGGGGTTTCACCATGCTGATCAGGCTAGTCTCGAGCTCCTGACATTGTGATCTGCCCACCTCGGCCTCCCAAAGTGCTGGGATTATAGGCATGAGCCATAGCGCCCGGCCTGTTTTTGTTTTTAGTGAGAAATGGCTTATCAAGACCACAGTCTGGATACTAGGGAGGCTCAGTGCTAGGGGGTTGGTCATTGTTTCTAGGCCTCTTCAGTGGACATTTAAAAAAATAATATACACCAAGAGTTCATACTGATATCCAATTCAAAATAAGCACCATATGGTTTTTAATTAATCTCTTCCAGGCCGGGCGCGGTGGCTCAAGCCTGTAATCCCAGCACTTTGGGAGGCCGAGACGGGTGGATCACGAGGTCAGGAGATTGAGACCATCCTGGCTAACACAGTGAAACCCCGTGTCTACTAAAAAAATACAAAAAACTAACTGGGTGAGGTGGCAGGCGCCTGTAGACCCCGCTACTCGGGAGGGTGAGGCAGGAGAATGGTGTAAACTTGGGAGGCGAAGCTTGTAGTGAGCTGAGATCCGGCCACTGCACTCCAGCCTGGGCCACAGAGCCAGACTCCCTCTCAAAAAAAAAAAAAAAATTCTTCTGTATTACAAAGGCATATTCTTTCTTCCACATCAGAATCCTGGTCCTCAAGGACATAGGGTATTCCATCATTATCCCACATTACCTCCACAGTAGCCTCAGGATGACCATTCTAAAGCTACCATGACTAACATAATTATTGAAAATAATGTTTGATATACTCTCCCTATTCAGCCCAGAGTTTAAAAATAAATGTGCTATGTCTACATTGTCTGAGCTATCCAGTAATTCACACTATACTCTTTTCCTTATAACACTCATTTAGTTGTAGTTCTAGAAGTAACTGAAAGTTTAATGCTTGCATGGTCATAATAGTTTGTGCTCTTTGTACATGAAAGTCAGTTTTGCTAGGTATAAAAATCTGGGCTTACCTTTTCTTGAGTGTCCTTAATATGTTATTTATTTTATTTTAGCATAAAGTGTTGCTGTCAAAGAGTCTAATGAGAACATATTTTTTTTCCCTTGTAAGTCACTTACTGTTTTCGTTTAAATGTTCATAGTTTATTTTTCCCTCCTTTTCTTTCTTTCTTTTTTCTTTTTTTCTGAGACTCTTGTTGCCTAGGTTGAAATGCAGTGGCGTGATCTCGGCTCTCTGCAACCTCTGCCTCCCAGGTTTAAGCAATTCTCCTGCCTCAGCCTCCTGAGCAGCTGAGATTACAGACGTGCACCACCATGCTAATTTTTTTGTATTTTTAGTAGATACTGGTTTTCACCATGTTGGTCAAGCTGGTCTCAAACTCCTGACCTTGTGATCTGCCCACCTTGGCCCCTAAAGTGCTGTGATTACAGGCTTGAGCCACCACACCTGGCCTTCCTCCTTTTCTTTAAAGTACAACAATTACACAAGAATGTATCTTGGTGTTGGTTGTTCTTGTTGATATGCTCAGGTGTGCTATATGTTTTTTCAATGTGGAATTTCAAATCTCTTTTTTAATTTATGGGAAGTTTCTTTGAGATCATTTACAGTATTTTCCCCCATGGATTCAGCTTCTTCTGCAGGGAGTCCTATTATCTAAATGTCAGATCTTCTTATAGATTTTGAATATTTGTTACTTTTTCTTCAAGCTTTTCATCTCTTGTTATTTCTTCCTTGATTTTTAAAAATTTTGGTCTTTTCAACTTCTATTTATCTGTTTATTCACTTTTGTGTTCCGTCTAGTTTAGTATTTACACCTAAAATGTTTAACTTTTTGTTCCTTTGGTCTATTACTTTATTTCTCAGTTTTCTTTTAATTCTGACTCGATTTTTCTTTTTTTCTTTCTTTTTTTTTTTTTTTGAGACAGTCTTGCTCTGTCACCCAGGCCGGAGGACAGTGGCATAATCTTGGCTCACTGCAACCTCTGCCTCCCGGGTTCAAGTGATTCTCCTGCCTCAGCCTCCCGAGTAGCTGGGATTACAGGCACCTGCCACCACGCTCGGCTAATTTTTGTATTCTTAGTAGAGAGGCGGTTTCACCATGTGGGCCAGGCTGCTCTTGAACTCTCGACCTTGTGATCCACCCAGCTCGGCCTCCCAAAGTGCTGAGATTACAGGTGCAAGCCACCACATCCGGCCCCTAATCTCTTCTTATAAGAACTCCTGTTGTACTGGATTAGGGCCCATTCATATGATCTCACTTTTACCTTCATTACCTTGTTGAACGTGACCACATTTGGAGATAGGGACTTTAGAGGTATTAGGGATTAGGAATTCAACATATGAATTTGGGGGGGGGACACAATTCAGCCCCTAACGCTTTGTACGGGTGTCATGGTTTACATTATGTCCTTCCAAGAAAGATGGCAAAGTTCCATCCCCAGTGCCTCAGAATGTGACCTTATTGGGAACTATGGTCATTGAAGATATAATTAGTTTAGATGAGGTCCCATTGGAGTAGGGTGGGCCCCGATCCAAGATGACCGATATCCTTATAAGAAGAGGGCTATGTGATGACAAAGACACACAAGATCATGTGATGACAAAGGCAGGGATTGCAGCAATGTAGCTGCAAGCCAAGGAACACCAACGATTACCAAAAAACCTCCAGGAGCTGGGACAAGTCATGCTCCTAGAGGAGCACTCTCCTACAGAAGCAGCACTCCCCTACAGAAGGAGCACTCCCCTACAGAAGGAGCATTCCTCACCAGAAGAGGCATTCCCCTGGTGGTTTCGGAGGAAGTGCAGCCCTGCCGACATCTTGATTTTAGACTTCTGGCCTCCAGAACCATGAAACGATACATTTCTATTATTTTAAGCCACCCAGTCTATAGTACTTTGTTATAGAAACTCATCCATGGAATTTGAACTTGATGCTTTCGGGTTGATCCTCTTTAGAGGAAATTCGTTTTCCTGGAATTTGGGAGAGAGTTGCATTCACAGTTATCTTCCTGACTTTGCAGAGCTCACCTCCTGACATTCTTCCACATTTACCTGGACCTTCTCTTCCCACAATGGTCTCTTTCCCACACAATTTCTGTTCCATTTCCAGCAGTCTGTCCCTCAACCTTAGGGGGACCTGTGGTGGCAAACATTCAAAAGCTTCCAAGAGTGAGCCTGCGCCAGCCCCTCCCTCCCTCCCACTGACTCTGTGAACACTCTGGCCCCTGGAGTGAGCAAAACGCCTCCCAGTTTCAGCTGCTGTTCCCTCAAAGTGCCTAGTGCACTTTCTGAGGATACCTGTTGATTATTTTGGGGTTCTGCCACTGTTTTTTCCTGCACAGATGCCAAAGTCATGCAGGTGGACCTGAACGGCAGACCTTGTTTAGTTGTAAATGTTTTCCATGGAGTTCTATTTTCCTATCTAGTTGTCTGGGTGGGTGTTTTTTGGTTGGAATCCAGAGAACTTCAGAAATAATGCATCAGCATCTTTCCAGAGTCTCTATGCTACACGTTTTGCATATCTTTTTTTTGAGACAAAGTCTCACTCTATCGCCTAGGCTGGAGTGTGGTGGCACAATCTCGGCTTACTGGAATCTCCGTGTCCCAGGTTCAAGCAGTTCTTCTGCCTCAGCCTCCTGAGTAGCTGAGATTACAGGTGTGTGCCACCATGCCTGGCTAATTTTTGTATTTTTAGTAAAGACAGGATTTCATCATGTTGACCAGGCTGGTCTCGAACTCCAGACCTTCAGTGATCTGCCTGCCTTGGCCTCCCAAAGTGCTGGGATCACAGGCATGAGCCACCACACCTGGCCCATTTTGCTTATCTTATTTCGTTCCAGCCTCACAGCCCTTTCCTCCTTACCACACTGCCTCCTCTAGCTAGTAAGATATCCTGTTCTGGGTTTGGGAATGGCAGAGCGGGCGCCGTGAGATGGGGCTGGAGCAACAGTCTCATTCACTCCAGGGATGCTGCCTCTCCCCAGCATTTGCTACAGTGCGGGACATGGGTTCAGAGCACAGATCCCGGCCCAGGCTGCCTGCGTTCGAATCCCAGCCCCACTGGATACTAGCTGTGGAACTTTGGGCAAGTTCCTGCACCTTTCTGTGCCTCCCTGTCCTCCCTGTGGAATGGGGATATTAAGAGTGCTTGCCTCCCTAGGCTGCTGTGAGGAGGAAACGAATTACGTGCTTGGAACAGCACCTGTCTCGTGGTCAGCACTATAGCTGTTGGGGTTGTTATTATTATCATTACAATAAATATCACCCTTATTACTGTCTTTTCTCCTCAGGAGCTTGATTTACTAGTGACACAGCCAGGAACGCACAGGTCTAGGAATCAAAAGTGATGTCAGTTCCACATATGATCTTGGATCCCTCCAAACTCTCTGAATCTTCATCCCCGTTTCAATGAAGAGCCGCACGAACACCCAATTACCTTCCACTGAATGAAGAAACCCACATTCACACTGACAGAGCGCCTACTCTGTATCAGGTGCTGCCGCTGGATTATTTCAGGCCATCTTCAAAATCAACCATGAGGTGGGCCTTGAGGCTCTCAAAGGCTGACGACGTATCCAGGGTCACAGAACTAGCAAATGGCAAGAAGGAAATTCAACCTCCTGCTCTTATTTTGCTTTTCCTGCACGGTATCCTCTCTCAGCAGCATGAGCTGGGAACATGGCTAAGGAGCCCCAAGGAGCTGCGGGACAGGGGTGAGCGCTCAGGTCATTCAGCTGTCACTCCCACGGTGCGCTCAGGCACACACACAAACCTCGGTGGGGTCCCAAAATGCAACGGGACCCCTCAGGAGGCAGGGAGTTCCACACACACAGGAGAGTCCCTCGGTGGGAATGTTGCAGAGGAGCTTCTGGAAGGGAGGAGCCACAAGAAGCTGTGGAAGGTCACTGGGTGGCCTCCAAAGCTCCTGAGACGTTTCCCTCACCTCTTCACATTCCCATGCACATGAAGGCAAAGGTGTTCCTTCCGGCCTGAGTGATCCGACCCATGACAAATGGATGACTGAATAGGACAAGAACCCCTGCTGTGGCTTGCTGGCTAAACAGAGGAGACCATTTTTATTTATTTATTTTTTTTGAGACAGAGTCTCACTCTTGTTGCCCAGGCTGGTGTGCAATAGTCCCGTCTCAGCTCACTACAATCTCTGCCTCCTGGGCTCAAGCGACTCTCCTGCTTCAGCCTCCCGAGTAGCTGGGATTACAGGCACTCGCCACCATACCCAGCTAATTTTTGTATTTTTAGTAGAGACGGGGTTTCTCCATGTTGGCCAGGCTGGTCTCAAAGTCCTGACCTCAGGTGATCTGCCCGCCTCGGCCTCCCAAAGTGCTGGGATTACAGGCGTGAGCCACCGCACCCGGCCGAGGAAAAGATATTTGAACTAAGCCTTAAAAATGCTATCTATCCATCCATCCATCCATCCATCCATCCATCCATCCATCCATCCATCCATCCATCGGTCTGTCCATCCATCCATCCATCCACGTTTATTCAGATGTTTACTGAGCTCCTTCTTCAGGCCAAACACCGCAAAGTTGCAGAGAATACAGAAATTAACCAGACACAATCCCCGCCTTCAAAGAGCCCGTCTAGAGGGGACTAAGAAACAGCCACAACACAATGGGGTAAATGCTCTGATGGAGGAGCCCGGGGCCAGGGGAGCTCAGGCTAACTGCATTGAGGAGGTCACTTCTGAGCCAAGTCTGCAAGGAGAATGGCAGTCTGCAGGGGGACAGCATGACACATGCTAAAGCCACAAGAAGACAGATTCAGGGAAGTGCAAGCCCCTCCGTGGGGCCAGGGCACAAGCACATGGATGAGCTGGAGTGGGGCAGGTGCAGCTCAAAGGGTGGGCAGAGGCCAGATCAGGCCAGGCCTCCAATGCCATTGCAAGGAGGCTATGCTTCATCTGCTAGGAAAAGACAACCATGGAAGGTTCTAAGGAAGATCAGACCATCGTAACCAGACTAGTCTTTCGGAGAGGCTCTTGGACTGCATCTTGGAGAATGTACTAGAATATGGGAGACTCGAGGCTGGTGCAGACCAGGCATGATCAGAGAGACGGCCGGGAGACAAAATGGCGAGGGCCACGGGGAAAAGGGCTCGTGCTCCCATGGCACAATCACAGCTGCCTCAGCGCGAGGTGTGGGGCCATCTGTCTGTCTAGGTCCATCTTCCTCACTAGGCATCAAGGTGGGCATCCCCCAATCCCTGCTTCCATGGAAGAACCCTGCGGTCCTCTTTACTTAACCCCGCTGGGGTGTTCTGCCTTCCTCGCTTGGATTTCTGCCTGGAGACAGTGCCAGCACAGTGTCACAGTCACAGAAATGCTAGTGACATAAGCCAGGGCTGGCAGAGTCATCTGTTCCCTGAACAGACATTGACAGAGCACCTTCGGCACGTGAGATGTTTTGCAAGGACCTGGGAACACCGCACTGAATGAGACAGACCTGGTCTCTGCCTTCACAGAGCCTTCTGGAAGGTGGGGAAGACAAACGTGAAACGCAAGTCAACAGGAACCGCAGCCCGTCACAAGCACCACGAAGGAAAGGGGTCATGAGAACGACAGACAGAGAAAACAGAAGCCAGGGGTGGCAGGGAAGGCCTCTCTGAGGAAGGCACATGAGCTTAAGCAACATTCAGGCCAAGGGTGCAAAGCACGGGCCAGGAGCCCGAGGCAGCAGAGCTTGCAGCGTGGCTCAAGGGAAGTGGGTAAGGACAGAACAAGTTAAGACCAGGCTGCAGATTGCATGCAAGGACTAAATTAGGCATGGCCTTCAGACATCTTAAGGATCTGGAGGCCTTAACCCAAATAGTAAGGAAGCCAGGAACGGTTTTAGGCAGAGGCTAAAAGATCATTCCAGCTGCAAAGCAAAGAATGAGCTGTAGGGGAGGTGAATGGACGCTGGGAGCAGCGGAGGCGGAGAGGTGACTGGCTTGGCTGGACCATGATGGCGGAGACGGAGGGAGGAAGGGGGTTAAGGCCCTCAGTGGAGGTATTATGGCAGAACGCAACAGCCAGATCTACGGAGTCAGTAAACCAGGGCTCGGATACCAGCTGTGTAATCTTGGGCAAATCACTTGCCCTCTGAGTCTCCATGAGGATGGCCACTTGCCTGGCAAGACTAGTGTAAGGGCCTATGGAGGGTCCTGTGAGCACCACATGTATTGTGTGGGCCTTTGCCTCCCCCTGGCACAGGGCCAGCATTCTCAGTGGGCGCAAACGACTTTACTGAGGCAAGAGCTGCATCCTAGAAGCCACAACGGCATTCCGTGTTTCTGCACTGCAGATTTGGGCTTCTGATCAAGACAAACAGAACAGGAGGCTTGAGTCTCAGGAGAGAGCTTTCTTGTCGCAGTGAAACGCTCACCTCCGGGGATACAGCAGAGAACCAGGCAGGGGCCAGCAGACCCGCTTCCTCAACCTGGCGTGGCCACAGCAGGTCAAGCAACCTTGGCCAACCCTTCCCCTTCTCTCTGGGCCTCAGTTTCCACATCTGTAAAATGAGAGGGGACTGTGCTCAGCAAATCTGAGGGCCCTTCTCCACCACCACCTTTATTCTTTGGGTTCAACACAAATGAAGATGAGTTAACACGTGTGAAATGACGTGCCCGGCCCGGCCCCCCTGTCGGTACAGACAGTGGGCTCTGTGAACAGGGACCCGCTCATGGGGAGCACTCCTCAGTCAGCCCTCGGGGGTACCAGGCGACGGCCAGTGCCCAGCTCACCCCCAGGTAACAAGCGGCACAGACTCCCAACCATGCCAAATAAAACCAAGGCACGCGAGGCTCACGGTGTGGGACGCTTGCTAAGACTTTATTAACGCCCCGGAGGGCAGGGTTAGGAAAGCAACAGGAGGGAGACCCCGCGACGCGAAGCGAGTGCTCAGAGCTCTGCAGACACAAAGATGAAAAGCTTGGCCACAAAGGAGCTGACGGTGCCGTGGCGATAGAGATCCATCTTGACGGTCAGGAGCAAGTCCCTGGGCTCGGGGACAGGCTTGGTGAGGGCCACCACCCCGCTGTGGGGGCTCACCTTCCGGGTGGTGAAAAAGCCCTCCTCATTGCCGTCGGTGATGGCCAGCTGCATGCTGTCCCCGGGGACGGCACTGGAGGGGCCCATGCGGAAAACCACCGCGGGCGCTTGGATGTTGGTGGGGAAAGAGAGGTGGTAGTAGGTTATTCTCAGAGGCAGCTTGGAGCACTCCCGATTCTCATGGCAAGGCAAGCGCTCACAGCGGCTGCAAGAAAAGTGGGCAGAGAGACAAGAAGAGGGTTAGGGCCGGTCCAGCAAGCGGAGAAACGGCAGAGCGCAGGGGTGCGGGGCTGGCAGGCGGGGCCTCCCGCCGCCCCTCTGGCTGATTCAGCCAACACGAAGGGCGCCCCTCACTCACCTGCGGGAGGCGCCGTGGACCTCCAGGCTGCTGATTCAGGCACTAGCCTCTTCCAACACCGTCTGGGGCACTGGGTGGCTGGGAGACCAAGGGCTGTGCCCGGAGTGAGGTGCGTCCCCTCCTCACTGGCAGAGCCCCGCCCCACGGGCACTCCACAGGCACACCCTTGCCCTTCCCAGGCCCTCGCCCAGGCAGTGGCCAGGGCTACACAGGGATCTTGGGTGGGTCTCGGAGGTGACCCGTGAAATGACTATCTCTGCCACTAGCAAACAGCTGCTGCCGTTTACCAAGTGCTCGGCTATTCCTCCCCACACACTCTCTAGTGTGGTCACTGCCACCACACCATGACGGTGGCTTCGGTGATGTTTTTCACACGAGGACACCGAGGCTCAGAGAGAATGTGGCCTTCCCACTTCCCAAGGTCACAGAGTGAGGGAGGGAGCCAAATCGATGCTCAGCCAGTGAGGTCGGCTCCCAGTTTCCTGTCACTAAGCCCTTGTGTTCCAGGCCAGTACCCCATCTGGGTCCACAGGGCCAGTTCAGGGCTTGGACTGGAAACGGGGACAGATCCCAACTTCCTGTAATAGAAACAGACAGGTCCTAACTTTGTAGGTGGAGACAGGCGTGGGTCCTAACTTCCTGCAGTGGAGACTGGGACAAGTCCTGTGATGGTTAATACGGAGTGTCAACTTGATTGGATTGAAGGATACAAAGTATTGATCCTGGGTGTGTCTGTGAAGGTGCTGCCAAAAGACAGTTACATTTGAGTCAGTGGGCTGGGAAAGGCAGACCCACCCTCAATCTGGGTGGGCACCAACTAATCAGCTACCAGCACGGCCACAGCATAAGCAGGTAGAAAAATGTGAAAAGAGAGACTGGCCTAGCCTCCTAGCCTACATCTTTCTCCTGTGCTGGATGCTTCCTGTCCTTGAACATCAGACTCCAAGTTCTTCAGTTTTGTGACTCGGACTGGCTCTCCCTGCTCCTCAGCCTTCAGATGGCCGATTGTGGGACCTTGTGATCGTGTGAGTTAATGCTTAATAAACTCCCCTTTATATATACGTATTCCATTAGTTCCGTCCCTCTAGAGAACCCTAACTACTACAGATTTGGGTACCAGGAGGAACAGAATATTAAAGATGGTGTTCTCTCATTGGTTTTGGGGTTTCTGGAGTTGGCTGGTTAATGATTAGACCCAAAAATGCTAAGGACTCTACTTACAATAGTATGGAGAACACTGATAGTCCTTGGCGTGAACTGTTTAGAAAGTTATGCAAAATAAACGCATTTGAAACTTCTGATTCATCGCTCTTGAGAGGCAAGTTTAGTGACTCTATACATAATACCTTTGATCATATGTGGAGAACCAAGGAACATAATGAAGCTGGTTGTTTGCTCCTAAGTTCAGTGGACAAAGTGATGAAAGAAAATGATGAACTCGGGGATTCTATCTCCCGGCTTCAGAAGCAGATACTGAGCTTCAAATCTGCTAAGATTGCCCTGAGTGTGAGAGTCTTATCTCCCGTAGAGGAAGAGCTGAAATTGTGGAAAAACAGACACCAGCTCTTATCATGCGAGTCGCTGATCTGCAATGAAAGATGCAGGCACAGCCTCGCCAGGTGTCTACTGTTAAAGTGAGAGCACTGATTGGAAAAGAATGGAACTCGGCAACTTGGAATGGGGACGTGTGGGAGGAGCCTGATGAAGCTAGGGACACTGAGTTTGTAAACTCTGATGAACGTTTTTTGCCAGAAGAAACAGCTTAACAGCTTCCCCATCCCCAGTAGTGGCAACATCCCCTCCCCTGCCCATCGGCCTTTCCACTTTTGTCCTAAGAGATAAACCCCGCTGCCTGAGGCAACAGTGATGGCCTCCTGTGAGGCAGTTGCCAGGGAAGATAATGTTGATTCTCCTCAGGAGCCACCCCTAACACCCCTGTTTGCCTCTAGACCTATAGCTAGACTAAAGTCCTGGCGGGCCCCTAGAGATGAGGTTGAGAGTGTGACCCATGAGGCGGTGAGCTACACTCAAAAAGAACTGCTTGAGTTTTCTAATTTATAGAAACAAAAATCTGGAGAACAGGCATGAGAATGGATAGTAAGGGTGTTGGAGAATGGTGGAAGGAACATAGTATTGGATCAGGCTGAATTTACTCATTTAGGCCCGCTAAGCAGGGACTCTGCATTTAATGTTGCAACTCAGGGAGTTAAAAAAGGTTGTAACAGTTTATTTGCTTGTTTAGTTGAAATATGGATGAAGAGATGGCCCCCTGTGAGCGTGCTGGAAATGCCCTGTCTTCCTTGGTTTAATGTAGAGGAAGGGACCCAAAGACTTAGGGAGATTGGGATGGTGGAGTGGATCAGTCACTTTAGACCTACTCATCCAAGCTGGGAGGGTCCAGAAGATATACCCTTGACCAATGCCTTTCAAAACAGATCTGTTTGTGAAGGCAGCACCTGCATCTTTGAAGAGCCCTGTAATTGCTCTTCTTAGTATGTCAGATCTAACAGTGGGAACTGCAGTCACTCAACTATAAAATTTAAATACAATGGAAATAGTTGGATCCTGAGGTGGCAGTGGCCAAGTGGTAGCACTCAACCATCAAAGGCAAGGTGGGTGCAGCTACTGTAATGGACAGCAGAGGCAAAGCAGTAATCGGAATAGTCTGACTCATGTAGGGCTCTGACATTGGCTAATTAATCACAGTGTTCCTGGAAGTGAAATTGATAGGAAGCCTCCTGCATTCCTACTTGATTTGTATAAGCAGAAAATTTCTAGGTCACATGGACAAAAGACTAATTTGAATTATAAAAACAGAGACACATGGCCCCTCAATCAATTTCCAGACTTGAACCAGTTTACAGACCCAGAACCCCTTAAATGAAGCGGAGGCCGGGTCCCCTTGAGGAAGGACCCCACTACATTACCAACAATTTATGCAGTGAATCTTTCTCCCATCTTTCCCCAAAGAGACCTCCAGCCTTTTACCAGAGTAACTATGCACTGGGGAAAGGGAAATGATCAGACATTTAGGGGAATACTGGACAGTCTCCGAGCTGACGTTGATTCCAGGGGACTCAAAATGTCATCATGGCCCTCCAGTTAAATAGGGGCTTAAGGAGGTCAGGTAATTAATGGAGTTTTAGCTCAGGTCTGACTTACAGTGGGTTCAGTGGGTCCCCGGACCTATCCTGTGGTCATTTCCCCAGTGCCAGAATGCAAAATTGGCACAGACATACTTAGCAGCTGGCAGAACCCCCACACTGGCTCCCTGACTGGTAGGGTGAGGGCTTTTATGGTTGGAAAGTCCTAATGGAAGTCATGAGAGCTACCTCTACCTAGAAAAACAGTAAATCAAAAACAATATTGCATCCCTGGAGGGAATGAGGAGATTAGCGTCACCATCAAAAACTTGAAAGACTCAGGGGTGCTGCGATTCCCATCACATCCCCATTCAACTCTCCCATTTGGCCTATGCAGAAGACAGATGGATCTTGGTGAATGGCAGTGGATTATCGTTAAGCTTAACCAAGTGGTGACTCCAATTGCAGCTGCTATAGCAGATGTGGTTTCCTTGCTTGAGCAAATTACCACATCTCTTGGTACCTGGTATGCAGCCACTGAGCGTTAGTACTTAATATACTCCCCTTTGTATATACAATGGAATATACATATATATGTATATATACATCACACACAGCGAGCTGGTCACTTCTCCCTGGAGTCTCCCCCTCCAAGCCCACACAGTCATTCCTCAGAGCGCCCCAAAACCTTCTCTGCACCAGGAGTTTCTGGGCTGGCTCCTTCTGGACAAAGAACAGGGCCTGGGGCACCTGCTATGTGCTTAGCAAATGACTAATGCACAAAAGTAAACACGTCCTTGATTTTCCTGGTGTGTGTATATACTATATTCCTAGTGTGTATATACTATATATATGTATATATATACACTATATATATATATACACACACACACACATACACTAGGAGTTTCTGGGCTGGTTCCTTCTGGACAAAGAACAGGGCCTGGGGCACTTGCTATGTGCTTAGCAAATGACTAATGCACATATAATACATATATATATATATATATATGTATATTCCATTAGTTCTGTCCCTCTAGAGAACCCTAAATAATACAGGTCCGAACTTCTTGTGGTGGAGACAGAGACGGGTCCCAACCTCCTGTGATGGAGACGGGGACAGGCCCCAATCTCCTGGGATGGGTCCTAACTTCCTGCGGTGGAGACGGGTATGGGTCCTAACTTCCTGTATAGGATGAGCACAGATTCCAACTTCCTGTTACAGATTCTAACTTCCTGTGACAGGATGAAGATAGGTATTATCTTCCTGCTACAGGATAGTAACAAGTTCTAATTTCTTGTCACAAGATGGGACAGGGGTCGTCTCCTGTGTCCTGAACTCCTGGCCCATCACACTCTGAAGGTGGCTGCCTGAAGAAGCAGGGCCCAGGTGCAGAGCCCCAGAGGACCTGGCCCAGGTGCTCCAGGAAGTCCCGCCATCTGGGCTGTGTCTGGATTCTGCAGTCAGGAGCATCCTCTCGTCCTGGCTTTCCATCACATCTCCCTTTTGGCTTTTTAAGTTTCCATGTCTCGTGCTGGGTTACTTGGACTTGCTTGAGGCATTTATTGAGACTGTCTCCTTTTACCTCCTCTTTCCAGGTTTGTCGGGACTGACAGGAGGCCTTGCATTTACTTGGCTAATGACCATTCCAAGCTCTTAGAAAGGACTGGCCTGGGAGTCAGGGGCACTGAAGGGGAAATCCTGCCTGGGAGGGGCCCAAAGCAGAGGCAGGAAAGAAGGTGGGCACGGGTGTTGCTGGTGGCAGCCTGCCCCAGAGATGCCCAGGTCCAGGCCAAACAGGAGTGCTCCAGGTGATCTGAGAGCTCTTCCCCAGGGGGGCCTCTGAGGAGCTGCAACCGAAGCATCCGTGAACTGGGGGAGGAGCATGGGACCCATGAACTGTGCTTCCGGTTGCAGGTGAACCGCACTTGCTCCCGCCACTGTCTCCCATGTCCTCCCGCTCTACGGGCGGGAAGACAGATGCCCAGAGAGGACGCAGAACTTGCTCATGGCTCCATGGTGTGTAGTAAGGGGCAGGCTTGGCTTTCAAAGTCAGCCTGTCTTACTTCAAAGCTTTTACACACACAGTGTACACTCACAGGCGCGCGCACACACACACACACACACGCGCGCACACACACCAGCAGCTTCGGGACCAGTCTGGATGGGGCTGGTCAGCAGGTGGCGCTAGAGTCGCCCTGGTGGGATTTCGGCTTCCCTGCTTCTCTGAGCAGGGCCGGTACTAATCAGGGGTGGGGTTTTGTTTTGCCAGAGGGAAGCGTTCACCCGGCACGCTGGAGGAAAGCAATGGGAGGTGTGCGTGATGTTCTGGTGCAGCTCACGCCGTCATCACACACAGCGAGCTGGTCACTCCTCCCTGGAGTCTCCCCCTCCAACCCCACACAGTCATTCCTCAGAGCGCCCCAAAACCTTCTCTACACCAGGAGTTTCTGGGCTGGCTCCTTCTGGACAAAGAACAGGGCCTGGGGCACCTGCTATGTGCTTAGCAAATGACTAATGCACAAAAATAAACACGTCCTTGATTTTCCTGGTAAGTCCTGGCTTCAATGATCCTACTTCGCTCTACCCTAACTTATTAAAACACCAGAAACATAACTATCTGGCAAACTGCCTGTCAGACTGGGAATGGCCCAAAAATCCCTTTTAGCCAGTGTGTCGAGGTCAGGGACGGGCTGTCCTCACTGAATCTATTACAGAGCTGGGCACAGGCGAGCCCGTCCCGTCCCCGCCTGCTATGCAGGCCCTGGTTTCCAGACACGTCCCCTCAGCAGGCCACGCATCCTGGGCCATGTCACGCATTAGAGAACAATGTGCTCCAACTTGCCAGTTCAACATATTTGACCCTAACACCCCAAGCTCTGGGGAGATGATCCTAAGCCACCACACACCAGAGAAAAAAGGCCCTCTAGGCCCCTTCCTTCTCCTGGGAGGCACAGCAGTTCTGGCCACCCCAGGTGCTTGTGGACATCCCTGCCGGAATTTTCGTGACTTTCACATGCTCGTCGTCCGACAAGCCCCAGGAACTGGCCAAGGCAGGGGGGCCATCGACGGCTCTATCTCCGCCACCGTCACCGTGTTACACCCTCAGGCCCACAGCTGTTCACTCATGTCCCATTCCCAAGAAGCGGCAACCAAGGCCACCCGGCTTTGCTCCAGCTTTCTAGACCACAGGTCATCAGGGGCCAGCCCCACTGAGGGGATAAAGAGGACATGTCCGGCCCCATCAAAGGCTGTGGGACAGCTCTGCACACTTCCTCCTGTGGGCAGGAGGGAATTGTATGGGGAGGACTGTAACAGCTTGGTCCTGTCCACAAGGCTGAGCCCTGCGGTTTGCGGCCCAGCTTCCTGGGTCATGCTCCAGTTACCAGCCCTCGGCCGCCGGGATGTTCCCCAGATGGAAGCCGTGTGACTGGAGAGAGAGAGAGAAAGCCGCAGAAGCGGACTCTGCAGTCCTGTCTGTCAAGGCTCCCGAGTGAGGCACTCTTGCTGAGTTGTTAACCACAGAAGCGCTGGCCACAGATCCCTCCTAAATATGGCTCTTTTAGATTTCCAAAATTGCTTTCTGAAGTTTAGATGAAAAAACGCTTTTAGAAGTTTGGATTTTTGAGAAGCAGGAAAAGGGGCTGTAAAATACAAAACTCCAGTCTGAGGGGTTAGCAGTGCCGAGAAGCAGTGGCCCCTCCTTGCTATCAACCCTGGGAGTCCAAAGGCTGGAACAAGCCAGGCGCCCAGCAGGTCAGTCCTTTACTGCACAGCACACAAGGCCCAGGTTTCAGGCTGAACTCCCCATTTCACCACACGTGTCCATACTCCCGCCCCTTCTGCCTGATTCGTTCCCCTTCCACCTTCATGCCGGCATGGCCAACTCCAGACAGCCCCCTGCCCACCCTCACGCCCAGCCAGGTCGGGGCCCCTCCTCCCTCTTAGCACACGCTCCAAAGGCTGAGCCAGTGCAGGGACAAAGGCCTTTGTGGGCTCACTGTCTACCCAGGTGCCTGCACACAGTAGGTCCAGAAAGAAATGACTTTCTCCAGCACTGAGGGGTGGCAGAGGCTTCCACAGCCAACATGAGGGGTGGAGCTGGGTTCTGCCGATTTCAGCCATGACCTTAGCACACATGGCCAACCCGCCCACCCTCGGGCTTAGGAGGCGCCAGGGCCCCTGTGCAGGGCAGCCTCCTCCTCTTCAAAAGGTGGTTTCATGACTGTGTGTAAGTTAGAAATCGAGGTCACAGCCACAGCCAGCCTCCTGGAATCCTCAAGCCCAGGCACTGACAAAGGCTGGGGAGAGAGTGAACTTACAATGACAGACGGCTGCACAGCCTCCAGCTGAGGCCATGGAACTTTCTTAACGGCTCAGAGAAGCACTGTCACTGCCTGCCAGGCTGTTGCATAACCATGAGCTCTTCAGGATGCTACAGACTTGCAAACCCAGTTTTGGGGCAGCTTTTTCCTAACCCAAGCTCAGGAAGGAAATAAGATGTTGGGTTTTCAAGCAGACAGAAACCCATGCTGGGAAACAGCAGATCAGGGAAGTGGCCGGACCAGCCAACGAGCCATCCCAATGCCAGGAAGAATATGGAGTGCTGCCAAGGACAACGGGGCCACTCGGTGACCAGAAGCCTTGCCATGCCATGAGCCAGGGCAGCTGCCCCTCGGGTCAGGCGGTGAACATGACCACTGACCCTCAGGTGGTGGGGGACAGCTGGCCAAGAGCCCAAGGCAGGCTGAAGGTCAAGAGGCCAAGGCCTGGGAAACAGCTGGCTGCCTGCACTGCACACTAAGAGTGCTGGGGGAGGTCACAAGTCCGCAGTCCTGAGATCCGTCCCAGCGTGGAGCTTTTCCTGAAGCAACTGACAGTAGCACTAAATGAGACTTGACGAATACAATTAGGGGTAAGGGGATAGGAAGTGGGAACCGTGGTCTCAAGTGGACGCCGCGATAGCCTAGGAGTGAGTGAGCTTGCAAAGACATAGGGGCACGCAGTCCCCCGTTTAGGATCTGGAATCTTTGATGCTGTTCCCACACAGTCACCAGGCTGGACGAATTCTGGCTTTCAGGGAGGCACCTAACAACAATGTCCAACAAGTCACATCAGCTCCCCGGCTTTGGGCTGACGTGGAGACACTGTTACCTATGCATCTGAGTCAGAGCATGTTCTGACATCTGCATGTTACAGATGAGAAAACCGAGGCCCAGGAGCTTGCCCACCCAAGGCTCCACCCTAGGAAAACAGAGGGCTGTGGTTCCTGCCTGGTTCTGTGCACAGCCTTGGCCTGAAAGCATGACTATAGACCCCAGATTCATTTGCAGTTACTTTCATTTGACTTTCTGAGACCAGTGTCACTAGCATTTAGGGGCTTGAGGGCCAGGGATCAGGTTGAGTGCCCTGCGTCCCTCATGGGAGGACACTGAGGTCACAGCCTGATAACCCACCCACCCGGGAGCTGGGTCACCAGGAAGGCCAACACAGACAGATGATGGCATGGTCCAAATGACTTACGTGGCTGCGGAGCGGCGGTAGTTCTCAGGGCACTCGAAGGCCAGGCAGCGGAAGCCGCCCTGGATGTTGAAGCAGGTCTCATTGATGGAGCAGTTGTGGATGCCAGTCACACACTCATCAATGTCTGCAAGAGACCCCCACAGCAGCACAATGAAGGCAGAGGCTGCAGGAGCCATCCCCATCTGGAGACGGAGGAGCCCAGGCCTCCCATCAACTAGGGTTAGGGGTGGCGATCAGGCCATCCGTGCCCTCCACTGGCTGATCTTCAGAGCAGTGTCCTGTGCCAGTTCTTACATTTATAGGATATTTACCTTATAGAGTGTTAACTTATCATTTCCAATCCATGGAGGGAGTGTGACAATGTAAAAGTAAACACTACATGATGGGTCCTGGGAGTGCCTCACAAGGAAGGATAACTCACTGAATCCTCCTAAGAACTCAATGAGGCAGATACTGTTATGATCCTCATTTTATGAGGAGCTCACAGAGCTTTAGAGACCTGCCTGAGGTTACACATTTTATAAATGTCAGAGCCGAGCTTTGAACCCAGGCGGGCTGGTGCCAGAGTCCATGCACTAACCACCCAGGGCCTCTCTGCGGCTCCCAAGGCACAGCACCCTTACCCGAGGTGTGACTCAACCTCTTAGGAGAAAAGGGCAGGAGCTGCTAGCTCCACACAACAACGAGAAAAACAGGCTTCAAGGGATCATACGTCTTGCCCTGTGTGTTGGGGTTGGTGGCTGTTCAGGGTGGACTGGAACCACCAGGACTGGGACTCCTGAGATGGGGCCTGGAGCACCACACCGAGAGGCCCCTGGAGATGAGTGAGCAGCCCAATTCCCACAGACTCTGGAGCAGCCAAACAGTGGGGCTTAGGGGCTGTCACCAGCCCTGGGAGACGTCCATTAAGAGGTGCCAAATGCCTGGGCATCGGTGGCAAAAACAACACTCCCTGGCCTCAAAGGCCCGACTCAGGAATGTGTTTCTGCTGAGTCTGGGCGGGACCCCAGGCTGTGGTGAGGGAGCCTGGCCAGGAGAAAAGTCATTTGCTCCGTCAGAAATGCAGACATAACCGGGCTCAGGCCGGGGGCAAGCAGAGGGGGCCTCCCAGGAAATACCGCAGCTCCTGTCTGCCTTTCATCAAAGTCACCTTCCTCATGACCAGAAGCTACATCTGCGGGACCCAGGAGGCTTCCAGAGCCCCAGGATCCACAGCCCTTTGTGGGCCTCCCGAGGCACTGGCTGGACAGCCCCACCTCCATGACTCAGCTTCTGGGCCCAGCGTGTACACTGGGGGTCACGCGCTCACAAACACCCACTCGGCACCCGCCGTCAGTGACTGAATGGATGGTCGTCGGATGGCTTTGGGGAACACACACTGCCCCCTAGAGCGTTCACAGAAATGGGGGCTGAATGCAGAACCTATGCCACTGTCCCCCATCACTTAGTCCATGCTGGAGCTGGCCCACAGTCATGAGTGTCCCTGGGCCATCCCACACCAGGCCACGCCATCCCCTGGCCTAGACTGCTTCCTCCCTGGTGGGCATCTTCCTAAAGAACTCTGTTCCAGCCTTTTAGGGGCTGCTGAGGAGAGGGTAGGAGGGCTCAAGTGTTCCTGCCGGATGCAGCCGTCACGGGGCTCAGACAACCCAGAGAACAAGTATGCTGGGGTCTGGGTGTGGGAGACCAGGGTGCTGCGGACCCCAGGACACCCCTTGGATGGTGGGAGGGCCTTTTCCTGAATGCATCTGTGCTGTGGCCCTTGGGTTCGGGAAGCACAGCCCCCAAGCCCAGCCTCAGCCCTACGACACTGCAGAGCCCCAAGCACAGCATGAGGGACCCCAGGGCATTCCGCCTGCTCACCTTGGCAGTTGCGGCCGTTGGGGGCCAGCCTGTAGCCAGACGAGGGGCAGCTGCACTGGAAGCTTCCAGGGATGTTGATGCAGCGGTAGGAGCAGATGTGGCCCCCCGTGGGCAGGGCACACTCGTCGATGTCTGCAACGGCAAAGCCCACCTCAGCCTCAGTGACCTGGCACCTGGCCATGGCTGCTGGCCATCCTACATTGCCCTGGGGGCTGTACTGGGGCCCAGGAAGGCAGCAGCACAGGACAAGCTGAAGACAGGAAGCCTTAGAGACCATCACGCTCAGAGAGGCGATGGGACTAGCCTAGGGTCACACAGCAAGTTCGTGGTGTGAAGTATGCATGTGGCGGGCAGGGGGAAATATGGACCGCAGTTCAACAATAAGAAACACACCTCAGCTGGGTGCACTGGCTCATGCCTGGAATCCCAACACTTTGGGAGGCTGAGGCAGGAGGATTACTTGAGCCCAGGAGTTCGAGACCAGCCTCGGCAACAAAGTGAGACCCTGTCTCTACAAAAAATCAAAAAAATTAGCCAAGCACGCTGGTGCATGCCTGTGGGCCCAGCTACTCAAGGAGGTAGAGCTGGGAGGATTGCTTGATCCCAGGAGATGGAGGCTGCAGTGAGCTGTATTGGTACCACTGCCCTCCAACCTGAGTGACAGAGCTGTCTCTGTCTCAAAAACAAACAAGCAAACAAAATATACACACACCTTACACATGAAAACGGTAATCATCATAATTGCCCTTAATTGCCCGTAATTGCATCTGGTTTAATCCTCCAATGATCTGGTGAGGCTGGAGTTAATCCCCATGTTACAGAGGAAGAGCTAGAGCTCTGAGTCAGGGATCTAGGTGGTCCGTGAGACCTCCCTTACCTCTCAGCCAAGCACCACCACCAAGCTCTGAGATGTGCGGCCCAAGGTCCCAATGCACATCGCAATCACCGCCATGCACATTACTAAAGAACAAGTCAGGAGTGGTTTGCTGCCTTCCCACCCTCATGCTTAAGGATGGGAAAAGTATATTAGAATTTCAGTTGGGGGCCGGGCATGGTGGTTCATGCCTGTAATCCCAGCAATTTGGGAGGCTGAAGCAAGAGGATCACTTGAGCCAAGGAGTTCGAGACCAGCCTGGGCAATACACCAAGACCCCGTCTCTAATTTTTAAAAAATAAAAAAAATCAGCCAGGCGTGGTGGTGTACGCCTATGGTCCCAACTACTTGGGAGGCTAAGGTGGGAGGATCACTTGAACCCCGGAAGCTGAGGCTGCAGTGAGCAGTGATTGTACCACATCACTCCAGCCTGGGCAACAGAGCAATACCCAATCTCAAAAAAAAAAAAAAAATCTCATTTGGAGGGAAAACAGCAAACCACCCACTAGCCTCCAAGGGTGGACATGGAAGGTTTGCCAGGTGAAGAAATCCCAGCTGGCTCTTCCCGTGGATTTGAAAGTCAGAGGCCGTGCTGCTGTATCGTGGCAGATGTCATGTCAAAGGCCACGGGCGGCTTTCCCCCTCAGCAAGCAGGGGCGTTCGCACCTTCACAGGTGACTCCGTCCACATCACTGAGCTGGTAGCCCCGCCGGCAGTAACACTGGTAGGAGCCGTAGACGTTGGCACACTCCTGGCTACAGGGGCTGCTGCTGCATTCATTGATGTCTGAAATACAAAGCGAGGGTCACTGCTCAGAGCAACATCACATATCCCTGCCTCCAGCAGCCCTCAGAGTCAGTGAACAGAAAACCTCCTCTCCAGCTCCCTCAGGTTAACACACTCGGAGAGGTGGAGGTCCCGAGGGGCGTGGCCGAGGGAGAGGTGTCATCGCTGGTGACTCCAGACCCTCCCTCCCTGCCCCTGCCTGCTTCGACCACACCTTCTCCTGTCAGGATGGCAGCTATAGCCTCCAGCCTCAGCCCCTGGAAGCCAGCCCCGACCTGGCTGCCAGAGTCTATTCTAGTCCTCAAATGGAAATCTGATCCTGTGCTCCTCACTTCACCTCCAAGATGGCGTCCTACACAGATGACGGCACTCAAGGAAGGCCTCGGCCATCCAGCCCATACACCAGTACTCCTCATACTCCAATGCACAGAACTCACTGGGCCACCCAGCAACTCTGAACTACTGCTCAACTGTCCCCTTTACCTAGAGCAGAGGTCGGTGAACCACAGTCCATGGGCCAAATTCGTCCCAACACTTGTTTTTTTGTTTGTTGTTGTTTTTGTTTTTGTTTTTTTTTCTGAGACGGAGTCTGGCTCTGTCGCCCAGGCTGGAGTGCAGTGGCCGGATCTCAGCTCACTGCAAGCTCCGCCTCCCGGGTTCGCACCATTCTCCTGCCTCAGCCTCCCGAGTAGCCGGGACCACAGGCGCCCGCCACCTCGCCCGGGTAATTTTTTGTATTTTTAGTAGAGACGGTGTTTCACCATGTTAGCCAGGATGGTCTCGATCTCCTGACCTCGTGATCCACCCGTCTCGGCCTCCCAAAGTGCTGGGATTACAGGCTTGAGCCACCACGCCCGGCCCACTTGTTTTTATAAATAAAGTTTTATTAGAACACAGCCAGGCCAGGCATGGTGGCTCATGCCTATAATCCCAGTACTTTGGGAGGCCAAGGTGGGCGGATCACAAGGTCAGGGGTTTGAGACCAGCCTGGCCAGCATGGTGAAACCCCGTCTCCACTAAAAATACAAGAATTAGCTGGGCATGGTGGCACGTGCCTGTAGTCACAGCTTCTCGGGAGGCTGAGGCAGGAGAATTGCTTGAACCGGGAGACAGAAATTGCAGTGAGCCAAGATCACACCACTGCACTCCAGCCTGGGTGACAGAGAGAGACTCTGTCTCAAAATAATAATAATAATAATAAAAAAAAATAATGAATACAGCCACACTAAGAGATTTTTTTTTTTTTTTTGGTGATTTTGAGACAGAGTCTCTGTCTGCTGCCCAGGCTTGAGTGCAGTAGCTCAATCTCAGCTCACTGCAATCTCCGCCTCTGGGAGCCTACTGTCCACTAATGTGGATATGAATTCACGCAATTCTCCTGCCTCAGCCTCCTGAGTAGCTAGGGGATTACAGGCGTGCACCACCATGCCCAGCTAATTTTTGTATTTTTAGTAGACACGGGGTTTCACGATGTTGGTCATGCTGGTCTCAAACTCCTGACCTCAAGTGATCTGCCTGTGTCGGCCTCCCAAAGTGCTGGGATTACAGGTGTGAGCCACTGCGCCCTGCCACACTCATTCTTTTACCATGGTCCTCTGGCCCCTTCTCTGCTACCACAGCAGAGTTGAACAGTTGCAACAGAGATTGTGGCTGGAAAAGCCTTAAATCTCTACTATGTGGCTGTCAGAGAACGTCCAATAGCCTTCCAGCTCGTGTTTCATCTCTGTGGCCCACACACACCAGGCCTGGCCTCCACCTGCCCAGTGGGGTCTCTCATCCCCCACTAGAGACCCTCCCCAGTGCAGGACTGAGTTCTCGCTACACATCCGGGGCAGGTGCTTAACACATGGTTAGTGAGGTCACATGGCAAGGCTGGCCAGGCCCTGGTTCTGTGTCCACAATATTGTCCACTAATGTGGATATGCATGCCGACTTTTCAGTAATTTACGAGTGACCAGAGGAAGCACAAGCCAGGAATCCCCACTACTTCTACTAAATAATAATAAAGCCAGCAGCCTCCACACTGCCAGCTCTTCATCCCGCGCTCAGCCCTGTGATAAGCTCTTCACATGCGTAATCTCATTTCATCCTCACAACCCCCTGTGGGTTTGGTCCTACTATGCCCATTTTACAGATGAGCACACCAAGGCCCAGAAAGACTGAGTTACTTCTTCAAGGCCATGGAAATGGCAGAAGTGAGGTTTGAACACAAGCCTGAGAGACTCAACTCGTGAATCTTGTTCCTTGTCCACACATGTTCTTGTGAACTAATCCCAGGACCCCCTCACACCGTCCATCCTCCGACTGAAGAATTATGCACACCACAGCTCACCCTGGCGTATCTAACCCCTGTGACCATCTCATCAGGAAGGAAAATTCTCATGGCAGAATGTTAGGACCTGCCACGTTTGAGTCAGGCTGCAGAAGCCGTCCTCTGGGCCAGCACACCGCACTAAACAGGGTGTCATGGGCAATGTGGACAATTGTTGAGGGCCGTGCAAAGCTCTCAGTGTCTGCTCAGCTCAGAACCTAATCCCTATATAAGACATGACATCTGCCAAGCACCTAGTATGTGCCAGGCCCTGGGCTGACATGCTGTTCATGTGACCTTCCCATCAGCCCATGAGGTGTTATCTGAGAACCACAAGACTGTCGGCAAGAACAACTTTGTCCAACCCCCCCATACCAAGAGACTTGACCCAACTTCAGCATGGCTGCCACTGGCCCAAGACCACGTACCCAGGATGCAGACCCAGCCCCCTTAGCATGCCTGCCTAAGAAAGATCAATGCTGCCAAGAGAATTTTCTCTTGGTTCCAGCCCAAACCTGACTACAGGGGCTGACCTCCATTTTCCTTAGAAACATCTACTTTAGAAAAACTTGCAAATGTAAATGGTTTCTCTGTCCCTTTGAGATGTGCAACTCAGGAGTGTCTTTCTCAAGGGCTGAGGACGTGCCTGGGGAATGTCATCACTGGGAAGGCCAGGGTGCTTCTCCCTGTCTCTGTGGGAGAGGAAAGCCTAACCCCAATAAGAAGTTAGAGGCAGACCGGGCGCGGTGGCTCACGCCTGTAATCCCAGCACTTTGGGAGGCCGAGACGGGCGATCACGAGGTCAGGAGATCGAGACCATCCTGGCTAACACGGTGAAACCCTGTCTCTACTAAAAATACAAAAACAAAAATTAACCGGGCGTGGTGGCGGGCACCTGTAGTCCCAGTTACACGGGAGGCTGAGGCAGGAGAATAGAGTGAACTCGGGGGACGGAGCTTGCAGTGAGCCAAGATTGCGCTGCTGCACTCCAGCCCGGGCGACAGAGCAAGACTCCATCTCAAAAAAAAAAAAAAAAAGGTTAGAGGCAGGCTGGGTGCGGTGGCCCACACCTGTAATCCCAGCACTTTGAGAGGCTGAGGCAGGTGAATTACGTGAGGTCAGGAGTTCGAGACTAGCCTGGCCAACACGGTGAAACACCGTCTCTACTAAAAATACAAAAATTAGCCAGGTGTGATGGCAGGCACCTGTAATCCCAGCTACTCAGGAGGCTGAGGCAGGAGAATTGCTTGAACCCGGGAGGCGGAGGTCGCAGTGAGCCTAGATGGTGCCACTGTATTCCAGCCTGGGTGATAGAACAAGACTCCATCTCAAAAAAAAAAAAAAAGAAGTTAGAGGCAGGTGCCCTAATCAGTGACCCATGCCCTAAGGACCTCAGTACTTCCTCTCACAGCTCATTTACAAAGCCTCCCCCCTTTTGTTTGGGTGACTTGAGATCAATGGACACAGAGGCCTCTCTCCCCTAGGCACCATCTGATTAAAATCCGCACACTGTCTTTGTGCAAAACAAGTGTCCAGTTTTCGCTGCTCTTTCACACATCAACCCCTCTCCCCCGTGAGGACATGGAGGCAGGGAGAGGTCGGGCATAACCAAGGCCCTATGACTGGTGGGTCTCACGCTCCAAGCCCCATGATCCTAGCCACATCCCACACGGCCTCTGCCGCAGCCTGTGAACCCTGACACGGCCTCGGAGGACGGATGTCATCAGGAGAAATCGGCTGGCAGGCGGGCAGTCCCCTCTGATAAACAATATTTTACAGGCACTTCCCCTGCTAACGTGTCATTTAACATGTGCTGGGGAAACCAAGGCAGGCCTGCTCCAAACAGGGCTGTAGGAGAAGGGCGGCGTCCCCAGGAGGAAGGTGACGTGGTGGAAGTGAGTGGACGGGGCCCCAGCCTCACCTTCACACGACCTGCCGTCCACAGAGAGCCGGAAGCCCACGGAACAGCTGCAGAGGTAGGAGCCCAGCGTGTTCTCGCACTTGTGGCCACACAGGCGCCCGGGGTAGCGCTGGCACTCGTTGACATCTGAAAGTGAGGGGTGGGTCAGCTCAGGGCAATGTCCAACACAGTGGCGCCACGTTCCACCCTCCTAACAAGGCCAGCTCATGTCCTTTGTCCTCCACTTCCTCCAGCCTCCTTTCTTTCTTTTTCTTCATCTTTGAGACAGAGTCTCGCTCTGTCTCCCAGGCTGGAGTGCAGTGGCACGATCTCGGCTCACTGCAACCTCCGCCTCCCAGTTCAAGTGATTCTCCTGCCTCAGCCTCCCAAGTAGCTGGGATTACAAGTGCAATCTACCACGCCCAGCTAATTTTTGTATTTTCTATAGAGACGGGGTTTCGCCACGTTGGCCAGGCTGGTCTCAAACTCCTGACCTCGAGTGATCCGCTCGCCTTAGCCTCCCAAAGTGCTGGGATTACAGGCATGAGCCACCACGCCAGGCCTCCAGCCTCATTTCTCACACAAGGAATGCAAGGTGACTTGTCCCAAGCACGCAGGAAGTCAGTGGGAGAGCTGGGACTGCCGCAGTGTGCCTGCCTGCCTGCCAGGCGAGCCTTGTGCTCCTTCTACGGCAGCACATCTGAACTTGTGCCCTCCTGCCAGTCCACCTCCCCAGGGCCCACAGGAGGGTCTGTCAGGATCTAGCAAAGTGCTTGCTTTGCGGGAATGGGGTGGCAGCTGCCAGGCTTCCCTGGGTACTAGGTTTGGTGACAGCAGACACTGGCTGGATAGGACCTGACCCCACTCCTGGTCAACTTTTCCCCTCACTGCCCTGGGCTAAAGGCACACTCCAGCTCCTGTGGCTCTGCAGCTCAGCGGTGAGCCAGGAAATCACTGATGCTGCCTGCATGTGTAGACCTGGTTCAATAGCACTTGGAGGTCCTGGGTCGAGCAGAACCCCTTTCTACAGGTGGGGAGCAAGTTCACACACAGGGGTCTGTGCCACTGGCCGCCCGGCTGGGCAGCAGCACAGCTGGGGCTAGAATGGGGTCTCCTGACTCAGGGCCTTCTCTTGGGGTCTGCCTGCACTTGGGATTGAGATGAGGATCAGACCACATTGCTGGAGATGCCACAGAATGTGTCCCTGGTGCCACATGGCCGGGTTCCCCCGAGGCCTGCGGGCCCCCCACGCACCCACACACATCCTGCTGATGCCGTCGAAATAGTAACCCGTCTTGCACTCGCAGCGGAAACTTCCGGGAGAGTTCACACAGCGGTGCCCCTTCCCACAGGGCTCGGCAGGTGGTGCGCACTCGTCCACGTCTTGCAAAGGAGAAAGAAAGCCATGATGAAAACCTTTAGTTTGGGTTTTTCTTCCCCCCAAGATGATCAGAAAGGAAAGCAAGAAAGGAGCACATGGAAATGGGCATTCCATTTCAACACGACTTCACAGAGCACCTACTGTGTGCCGAGTCCCAGACTACGGAGACAGCTGACCCAGAGGCAGCCCTACCTGGCTGGCAGGCCAGCAATGACTCTCATTAAGGTAGGAAGTGCCCAGGAACCCAGGGAGACACTGAAGAAGTGTCCTGGGGATTATGTGAGGAAGGCTCCTTCTCTGGCAGGATCTAGGCAGGCTGGGTGCCCTGGATCCAAAGGAACGTAGGAGCAGGTGGGCAGAGAGAAAGATGTAAGAACAAACACCCACACAGAGAGGAAAGGACAGTGCTTGTGTGGCGAGTGGCAAGACCCACGCTGCCTGAATTACAAGGTTTGTGGAATTGGGCCAGCTCTAGGGGACTGGACAGTAAGCAGAGGCATCCGTCCTTTGTCACCAGTGGGGAGCTGATGGAGTTGTAAACAGGATGGGGCGAGAGAGCTTTGGGCTCAGGACAAGCTGGACAAGGCTGAGGCAGTAGACGGGCTGGTGTTCTACTGCACCAGTCCCGGCAAGACAATGAAGCCCCATGCTTGGGAATTGACAATGGGATGGATGGGCTGATAGAAATGGCTTTGCTTTGGGGATCAATTTTCTGCTTCCGGAGAAGGGAGGGTGTGTGCTGGAAGCAGAAAGGAAAGTGGATTTCAGATTTGTTTTCTTAATACTAACCAACACAGCGAGTTCCCTCCTCGTTGAGATGGTAGCCACGGCCACAGTTGGGCACGTTCTTCTGGCACGTGTAGGAGCCCTCCGTATTGATGCATGTATGCCCGGTAGGGCACGGGGCACTGATACTCAAACACTCATTGATATCTACAGCAGGAAAAGACAGAGACCATGTGGTTAAACCTGGAGGGCATCCCAGAACCCAAAAACTGGATCTCCAAAGAAATTCCCCTTCCCACCTCTTTGCAAAACCACAAATGGAGGGGCTCAACTCCCTCACCCTGGACCACACCACAGTCTCCCAACTGGCTCCCAAATTTTATCACTGCATACTGCCTCAACCACCACCTGTCTGGCCCTTCTTCCTGTCCCTAAATCTCCAGCACCTCCACCGTTCACTGTGCCAAATCGGGACCTGCCTGCCTGGCTTTTCCTGCATTCATCTACTCCACACACTGGGCAAGGTGTTAAGGAGACAGGTGACCGTCCACGGGGTGCCAGCAACTCTGGCTCCCAGCAAGCCTCTAGGCCCCTCCAATGACTGGGCTTCAGAGGGCCTATGCTGACCCAGGCCCACCGGGGAGGTGCCGTGGCTCCGAGCTCACTGCATGGCAATCTCCTTCCTTGAGTGGACATACCTCTGACATGAGGACCGTAGGCCATTTATCTTTGATGACATACAATGAGCAAGTGTGAACCCGTGAACGGTCCGGGAGGACCATGCAAGACACGGATTCCCTCCTTCTGCTCAAATTCGGAGGAAGAATGCACAGATTGCACTTCCTGAGAGAGGGAGTGGAAAAGGACCTCAGTGTCTAAACATCACCTTGGAGAACCTTGCCAAGACACTTACAAAGCATCTGGGGCTGGGGGACAAACAGAAGGAGTGATGGTGGAAGACCCCTGAGCATAAGTCAGAAAGGAGGACAGCCGTACCCCTCTCCCTGCCAGCCAAGTCCACCCTTCCCAGTCAAATGAGTCCGTCTTCGCACAGACCGTGCAGCAATTTACAGTTTACAAAAGCTTTTATATCCATTACTGCTCTCAAGCACCATAGCCAGCCTGCAAGTGAGGTGATGCCGGTATCACTATCATTACTGCCTGTGCTTTATAAATAGGAAACCAAGGTCCAGAGACTGAATGGGTGGAGTCAGGAGCCAACCGGGACCTAGGTCTAGAACCAGGATCTCCTGCTTTCCAGCTCCCTTAAATCAGTGGCCAGCAAATGATGGCCCTTAGTTCAAATCTGGCGTACACCTACTTTTGTAAATAAAGTTTTATTAGCGTGCAGCCAGGCCCACTCTCTTGCACATTGCTCAGGGCTGCTTTTACACTGCAACTGGCAGAGTCGAGTGGTTGCCACAGAGACTGAAGTTATTTACCATCTAGCCCCTCTAGAGAAACATCTGGGTGGCCCCTGCCCTGTAACACGAATAAATGCAGCGTTTAGCAGAGTGGTGGCTGCCTTCCCCCAGGTGCTGCAGGCTCCTCACTCAGACTGCATTCCCCAAACTCTGTTCCCCAGAACAACAGTGTCCCTCAGAACATCGTGTGCTCCACAGGGGTAAGACCTGGCTATCAATGAATGAATGAATGAATGAATGAATGAATGGGAATGAATAAACAGAGGGAAAATCAATGTAAAACATCGGTTGAGTTTGGGAACATGGCGCCCGATCTTTCCCTCTCAGGGATTCACACGGGAAAAGCCCAAGCTGCCAAGGTCCCTGTTCACTTGGCTTCCCCTCGTGCTTCCTAGATTCAGCGGAACCCCTTCCTGCCCCAGGACCTGCCGACATCCCAGGCACAGGTCAGCCGGGACATGTGGGAAGCCCTGGCCCGTTCCCTCCTCCCCACTCAAGAAGAAAGGAAGAGGTCGGGGGTGGTGGCTCATGCCTGTAATCCCAGCACTTTGGGAGGCCGAGGGGTGGATCACCTGAGGTCAAGAGCTTGAGACCAACCTGGCCAACATGGCGAAACCCCATCTCTACTAAAAATACAAAAATTAGCCAGGCGTGTTGGTGGGTGCCTGTAATCCCAGCTACTTGGGAGGCTGAGGCAGGAGAATCGCTTGAACCCAGGAGAGAGGAGGTTGCAGGGAGCCAAGACTGCACCACTGCACTCCAGCCCGGGTAACAGAGCAAAACTGTCTCAAAAAAAAAAAAAAAAAAAGAAGAAGAAGAAAAGGAGAAGGGGGAGGAGGAGGGGGAGGGAAGGAGGGGAGGGGAGAAGGGAGAGAAGGAGGAGGAAGAGAAAGGAAGACAGCAGCAGCAGGAGAGGATTTGAAGAAAAAGAGCAAAGAAAACCCAACAAAGCCATGCTGGTCTCAAAGCCCTCAGTGACCCAACCTCAAGGGCCTAGAAAATTCTCCATGTATGATAGGGGCCGAGACCTCCGCTTCCTGGAACCCTGACCCACCCCTTGTGCTAGCTCTGCAGGAAGAGCCCTTCTGCTACAGGCAGGGGGCTCGGAGGGGCTCCTGGGATCCCAGGATGGTTCTCGGAGCTCCAGGAAGATGGATTCCGGCTACACAAGGGAATCGGCGCTTCCCACCATGGACCGTGCTATTCCTGGGTGAGGGAGAGGGTACCACGGGCAGAGGTGTGGGAGCAGAGGACCCCGGGTGCGTGCTGGGGGACCAGGACCTGACATAGAACCTTTTCAGCCCTCTCCCAGACGGCCTGAAACAATCTTCTATCTTGATGTATTTTCTCGTTAGAAAGAAGTATTTCTGCTGATGCAGTCGTTTTTTAAGAGAAACGTGTTTTAAGAGTTGTTTTTTTTTAATATAAAGGTGCTGACATGAAATGATTTCTTTTTTTTTTTTTTTTTTTTTTTTTTTTTAGAGGGAGTCTCGCTCTGCCGCCCAGGCTGGAGTGCAGTGGCCGGATCTCAGCTCACTGCAAGCTCCGCCTCCCGGGTTCACGCCATTCTCCTGCCTCAGCCTCCCGAGTGGCTGGGACTACAGGCGCCCGCCACCTCGCCCGGCTAGTTTTTTTGTATTTTTTAGTAGAGACGGGGTTTCACCGTGTTAGCCAGGATGGTCTCGATCTCCTGACCTCGTGATCCACCCGTCTCAGCCTCCCAAAGTGCTGGGATTACAGGCTTGAGCCACCGCGCCCGGCGACATGAAATGATTTCTAAGCACCCTGTCAAGAGGGGGAAAAAAGCAAATGACAGAACAGTCCGGTCCCATTTTCATAAAAAAAAACAACAACAACAACAACAAAAAGTCTCCAGGGAGCAGAGCCCAGAAGGGCTCGCGGACCCTGCCAAGAGGCAGGCAGGATCGCAAGGGAGGGGCGTTTACTTCCTACACTTAGGTTTTGTTTGCTGATTCGTACATCAAGACGCACGTAATTTTTGAAATAGAGATCTTTTAAAACAATGCATCCTGAGCTTGACTGCAAGGATTGAGAGCACATGAAAAGGGGAACCCTACCCCTATCCCGGCACCCCACGCTGAGGGGACCCCGAGTGAGATGAACATTTGGCTTTTGATGCTGTCACTGAGGACCCAGGGAGATGGCAAGGAACAGCTCAGTGCTGCCAGGCTGGCCTTCAGCCCACAGCCTGCTTGCCGGTCCTGGAAGGGCAGTGAGGGGACGGCTCCCGAGCCTCAGCCCTACACAGTACTGCACCCTGTAGAGAGGAAAGTCAGGGCTAGGTTGAGACTTGCAAACGCTGCCTCGGGGCTGATTTTGCCATGAGTCAGGGTTTCCGTCTGCAGCCGACGCCAGCCTCCTCCGGACCCCCCTTTGGGCAGGCTGCAAGTCTGAGCAGGACTATCCTCCCACTGGCCCTGGAGAGCCCATGGCTTCCCTACTCACCACCCCCTGCACTGAGAAACCACCGTCCTTCCCTGCTGGCGGGGGACTGGTGAGGGGCCAACTGGCAGCCACGCCACAGCCCCCAGCTCAGAAGTCTCCCCCAGGAAATGACAGGGAAGCTGTAACAGTGGAAGGCTGGGGCAGGTTTCAGATACGGCCCCTGTCCTAAGGGCTCACTATTCCACTTGTCTTTTTTTTTTTTTTGGTGAAACAGAGTCTTGCTCTGTTGTCCAGACTGGAGTGCAGTGGCGCGATCCTGGCTCACTGCAACCTCCGCCTCCTGGATTCAAGTGATTCTCCTGCCTCAGCCTCCTGAGTAGCTGGGATTACAAGGCGCCCACCACCACGTCCGGCTAATTTTTATATTTTTAATAGAGACAGGATTTCACCATATTGGTCAGGCTGGTATCAAACTCCTGACCTCAAGTGATCCACCCACCTTGGCCTCCCAAAGTGCTGGGATTACAGGCATGAGTCACCACGCCCGGCCACATCCACTTGTCTCGGTGGTTAAAAAAATGCAGTGGGGAAAGAGCTCTGTCTCCAAACCACTATTTCAAATAAACAATCCATACAGATTTCTCTAAGAAAAAGCTGAAATAAAAGTAAGATAGAAATTTACACTCCCTTGCTCATGGCAGGGGAGAGGTGATGTGGCCACCCCAGACGGAGAGGTTCTGACTAGTGTGATCTGTAGCTGGGATTCCTCATCTTTTCTCCTAAAAAGTCTCTCTGACCTCAAAGGCAGGACCCAGGAGCGTCTGCCAAGCAGAGGCCGAGGGAAAGCCGGTGGATCAGGACTTAGGCACTGACCGCAGTGGCCTAGCCAGGCAGTTAACCTGACAACGGCAGGGGAAAGCAAGACTCACCTCCCGTCTTTCCAGAACTAGTAACCCAGGCCAGCCGGCTCCCGGGTCACACCCCATGCTGCTCGTCTAGCGTAAGCGGTCTTTCCCAGGCCTCCTAAATTAATACTGAGTTCACACGAGAGTCTCTCTTTTCATATTAGTATTTCTCTGATATCAGCAGTTTCTTTTTTTTTTGAGATGGAGTCTCACTCTGTCACCCAGGTTAGAGTGCAGTGGCATGATCTCAGCTCACTGCAACCTCCGCCTCCCAGGTTCAAACAATTCTCCTGCCTCAGCCTCCTAAGCAGCTGGGATTACAGGCGCCCACCACCACGCCCAGCTAATTTTTGTATTTTTAGTAGAGACGGGCTTTCACTATGTTGGTCAGGCTGGTCGTGAACTCTTGACCTCAGGTGATCCTCCCGCCTCAGCCTTCCAAAGTGCTGGGATTTCAAGTGTGAGCCACCGCGCCCAGCCAGAGTTTCTTTTCTTATTGTGGTAAACTACATATTTACCAAATGAACTACATGTGAACTACAAATTTTACGTGCCATCGTAACCATTTTAAGTAGACAGCTCAAGGGCATCGGTGCATTCACACTGTTGTGCCACCACCTCCCCCATCCATCTCCAGAACTTTTTCATTTTTCTCAAACTGAAACTGCACCTGTGAAACACTCACTGCCCAGCCCCTGGCACCTTCCATTCTACTTTCTGTCTCTATGAATTCAAATACTAACACAGACTATTTTTTATTTTTATATTTTATTTTATTTTTGAGACAGGGTCTTGCTGTTTCCCAGACTGGAGTGCAGTAGCACGATCACAGCTCACTGCAGCTTCAACCTCCCTGCTCAAGGAATCCTCCCACCTCAGCCTCTCAAGTGGCTGGGACTACAGGCGTGTGCCACCACACCCAGCTAATCTTTTGTAGAGATGGGGTCTCACTATATTGCCCAGGCTGGCCTCAAACACCTGGGCTCAAGCAATCCTCCTGCCTCGGCCTCCTAAAGTGCTAGGATTACAGGTGTGACCCACTGTGCCCAGCCAAGTATTTTTTAAAACAATTTTTTAATAGGCTAAATGCCTGTGGCAAGCAATCACCACTCGCTGACTGCTTCCTGTGTACCAGTACTTCGCGAGGACTCGCCTAATCCTGGCCTCAAGTCTATAAGCCAGACACATGATTACTCCCATTTTATAGAGGAAAAAAATTAAAGCTCAGAAGAAGTCATTTTCTTGGGTCACTCCGTTTAAAACCAGATGTCTCTAACTCCAAAACTCAAGCTCTTTCATCTAAACCCAGATCAGCAAACCGTGGCCCTTGGGCCAAACCCAGCCTGCTGCCTATTTTTGTAAATAAAGTTTTATTGGAACACAGCCACACCCATTTGTTTACAGACGGCCCTTGGCTGCTTTAGACTGTAACAGCAGAGTTGAGTATCATGACGGAGACCATATGGCCCACAACGGCTGAGGTATTTGCTCTATTTGCTGTCCGGCCCTTTACACAAAAAGTTTGCCAACCCCCGTTCCGTACACCATGCGGCCCCGCAGATTCCAGAGGCCTGCCCCAAGGCTAGATCGCTGGCCCCTCCTGGAAGAACCCACTAGTCCTGGCAGCACACATCTTACCAATACAGTTGCCTAGAGCATCTTGTATAAAGCCACTCTTGCACTGTAGCTTGGGTCGGCAGCGGAAGGATCCCAGAGTATTCTGACAGATAAAATCGGGGAGGCAGTTATGAATACCAGTCTCACATTCGTCAATATCTGGTACGTCATAAAAAAAGGAAATTGTTAGCAAGAGTCCTGCCGGGAGCATCTTACAGCACTTTAAAATCACAAGAAAGATTTTTCTAATGCTCATTACTCAGACTGTACCCCAAAACATTCTAATAGAGAAATCATACACAAAAAGGACTTCACTGAGCCAAATCGTGCTCCAGTTGCTAAAGACTTAAAACGCTGACTTTTTTCCCAAGGCTCTTATGAGGCAAATGGTCTGTTATAATAAATCACCCTGGCATTTTCCTGGCAGGTATATATATATATTAGTATTCATTCGGGCTAAGTGTATGTTTAGTTTAGATCATAAAGCAATTATCTTAGTGGCAACAAACACAGTCTCTATAAACATATTCATTCTGAAGCCTTCACAATATTCCAAATATTAACAAGGGTTACGGTCATGATAGGATGTGATGGGCTGCCCTTCCCTTGAAGTTCATGGCTGTCAAATGGTCAAATGTGTATACTCAGCTGGCTTGGCCACGGGGCTCTTGGGGTCCAAACCACCCAGCTGGTGTGCGGGGGTGGGGAGGACAGAACTTGCTCTGTGGCCCTCAGATGTCAGAAGGGATGAGTGCTTTGAAGTTACTCTCATGATACAGTGAGTGACACTTTTACACAAGTGGATCTGTCCTTCTGAAAGGCTTGAAACGCTCTGTAAAAACTGTGCTCTAAACGATCCTCATCAGAGCCTCCCCATCTGCCAAATAACACCTAAGGCTTGGCGGGGAAAGGCTGGCAGCCAGAAATGCCATGTGTTTATGCAGTGGAAGGGGATATGCTCTGAACGTCAAGGAAGCCTGGATTCGGATGAAAGGCAGCTGTTGTGCAAAAACAGTTGTGGGGTATTTTTTGTTTTTGTTTTTTGCTTTTTTCTTTTTCTTTTTTAGAAAGTACACGTAAGAACGTGAAATTCACCTCTGGTCTTGATTTTAAATAATCAGGCACTGAGTCTTTTTAGAAACCCAAATCTGCCATCATTGACTCCGCACTGTAAGAACGTAAATCTTTCCTAATAGCAGAACTAACCGGTATTGGTGCACTACTGTCAACTTTTTCAGTGTTCTGAACATTACTGGCAAGCACTTTCAATTTCCTTCCCACCCGTCCAGACACCCTGGTGGGTATAACCACCTCCCTCCTGCAGCTGAGCAGGCAGTTGCCCAGGCAGTCACACAGGGCGCAGGACTGCGGGAGCCCAGACCCCAGAGCTGCCCTTCCCACCGCACCGTAGCTACACCTGGGAGACCAGGTGTGCGGACTCGGAGCGCATGCTGTACCTTTGCAGCTATTGTCCTCTGTGAGCTCATAGCCAGTCCCGCAGCTGCTGTCCCGCTGGCAGCGAAAAGAGCCCACTGTGTTGACGCAGGATTCTCCGAGCCGGCAGCTGTGGCTGCCCGTGATGCATTCATTGACATCTAGGAGAGACCGAGGCAGTGCAGGCGTGACCAGCAAGAACGACCCATCCTGATACATCCTCAGGAGGAATGTGCCAGAGCCACGGTGGAAGTGGTTCCCTGCACCCTCGCAAACTGAGCTGAGGCCAACTATGTGCACATCTAGGCTGTGGACTGCGTGGAGCCGAAAGCAGTGATTTCTCTCCCATGCTAACCTTCTTATCTACTGCTTTTTCTGAGACAGGAGTTATGTGGTCCTCAAGAACCCTGTAAGTGGGGGCGGCATCTTCTCCATCTCCCCCATCTCACAGACTGAGGGATGTGCCCAAGGCCACTCAGCAGATCCTGGACCCAGAACCTGGTTAGACCCCAAATCCGTCCTCTTTCCCAACCCCGGTGCTTATATTGCCTTGGAGGGAAGTCTTGGCAGGGGCCTCTGCACTGCAAACTCCAGGGTACGAGAAAGCGAGTCCTGGGCTGCTCTCCACCCCTGAATGGGGTCTGGGCTGTACAAGGCAGGCTCTGTTCAGCCCTCCAGCACAGGCTCCCAAGCACAGTGACCTGCCAGTCCTGCTGGCACCTGAGACAGAGACATTTACCTTCACAGGAGACACCATCAGAGAGCAGCTGGTAGCCCACGAAGCAGGAGCAGACCACCTCATCACCCGTGTCTCGGCACTGCTGCTTGCAGGGCCCGCCTCCTGGAAGGACAGCGTGCGTGAGCCAGGGCCGGACGCACCCCAGGCACTGCGTGGTTTCTAGCTCCGTTCAGGCTGGGTCACAGAAAACGCCTTCTGGGCACACGAACCCCGGAAGGCAGGCTGACCTGGCTGGAGCCCACCTGCAGCTCTCCTAGGAGACCCACAGGATCTGGCTCTGGACACCCCCCAGGGGCTGCTGCTTCAGGTCCCAACCTCCCCATCTGGAAAAATCAGGTGGTGTGCAGGGTGCCCTTTGTAGGCTGGGGTGGACCTGGAAGGGGCGAGGCAGAGAAGAGCTCACCGCTGGCCACGGACATGGGGGTGTGGGCTCCACGTGGAAGGTCAGGCCCCAGCTAGGCCTCATGTACCTGCTCCTCACTGAACTCTCGAGCTGTCTCACTGCTCCAAGCCCACTACCATGGCCTGAACTCCTGCAGCTGCCCAGCTGGCTGTGGCCACAGCCTCCTACCTGCATAGCCCAGTAGCACCCCACAACCTGTTCTTCCTACAGGGTGGCCACAGTGATGCTCAGAGTGCAAATCTCATCAGGATAAGCCTCGACCAGGGAAAGATTCTACAAGACACCCTTCGAACTGCTACCAGTCTGCCTGTTTCTCGGGCCCCTCCCTCTGGCCCTCTAACCCCACCTCCTTCCCCGGACCACGGCCACCCAGAGCCCCGCTACAGTGGGTCCGTGCCCTTTGCACGGTTTCAGGTCTCCCTGAGGACCCTTTCGGGGTTATTTTCCCAGTTAATCCTGCCTCCTCCTTGCAGACCAGCTCTCCCTCCCCAGAAAGCTCCTCCCACAGCCCTGAGGCTTGCTGGGGCTCTCCGTCACTCCTCTCCTCCCTCTACCAGGCCCCCGGACCCACTATCACTGTGCACTGACTGCATCATTTGGGGATTAAACTGGCTCCTAATTAACACCCTCACCACAGGGCGAACCACTGAAAGAGCTTGTGGGGCAGATCTGCAGGTCTAGACATGCCGGAATGTTCCATGAAAGAAAAACACTTTTATCATATGAAAAACAAAGCTGCAAGGCCCTTACTTAAATGTGCAAACCTCTCCTTGTGAGGCACATGAATATCACCAATGGTGACAGAACTGTGGCTGGGGCTCCAGGGGCACAAAGGCAAGGAACACTTAGCCCCCTCCTCTCCCTGACAGCCTGGGGGAGGCCCTGTCACCTTTGCAAGGCCTGGGGACTCGGTAATGTGCAGGCTTTCCACACCAGCCCTCACCAGGGCCCCTCATCGGTAAGCCCACCCTTCCCCTCCCCAGCCAGCCCCAGATCTGGAAGGCGGAAGAGAAGGAGGAGCTGGGAGTCCAGGACTCCTCAGGGCGGAAGTGGCTCATGGCTGGCTCCCAGCCAAAGGGCACTTTGCAGGGTAAACCGAAGCAAAACCTGGGTTCCAACTTCCAATGAGATCAGCACTGAGATTCCTTGGTTTTGTTTTGGTTTATTTGTTTTGAGACAAGGTCCAGCTCTGTCGCCCAGGCTGGAGTGCAAAGGCACAGTCATACCTCACTGCAGCCTCAACCTCCTGGGCTCAAGGGATCCTCCTGCCTTGGCTTCCCAAAGTGCTAGGATTACAGGCCTGAGATACCTGGCCAGCCCCTTGGGGTTTGTTTAAATACCAACTCACGGGAGATGCCAGAGTCTCACCTCGGCAGCGGTCATTCAGGTATGGGTCCTCTTGTTCCTCCTCGACCTCAGTGATCTTATCTAAGGGAGAAAAAGACCAAGTCAAACATTTATCCAAGCACCCATCTTATCTTAAAAGAAACTCCCAACATTCTCTCCTCTTGTCACTATCAGGCAGTAATGCCCATTTGAACATCTTACATAAACAGCTAAGTATTAACTCTATCCTCTTTAAGATAGAATTACACTTGTAAATGTATAATTGATCTCTGATCCATTATAGGCCAGGCGTGGTGGCTCATGCCTGTAATTCCAGCACTTTGGGAGGCCAAGGCGGGCGGATCACCTGAGGTCGTCAGGAGTTCAAGACCATCACGGCCAATCCGGTGAAACCCTGTCTCCACTAAAAATACAAAAATTAGCCGAGTGTGGTGCCATGTGCCTGTCATCTCAGGTACTCAGGAGGCTCAGGCAGAAGACTCGCTTGAACCCAGGAGTTGGAGGTTGCAGCAAGTCAAGATCACACCATTGCACTCCAGCCTGGCCGACAAGAGCGAGACTCCGTTTCAAAAAAAAGGGATCCATTAGAAAGAGCACAGACACAAAGGCCTGTAATCACGGACTTCACGCTGGGTGCTGTTGCCATCGTCCAATTACTCGACCAGCTCAGCAAATGCAGTCACAGCCTTTCCATAACAATCAACACACGCCCTCCAAGTCTAAAGCGATGCACGCAGTAAAAACTTGTGTCTCCTGACTGATTCTATCAAATGCTATCATGTGTTTGTAAAGGGTTACTCTCCATTTCTGTACTTATTTGTCGCAGGCCAGCACCGGTCTGGGGACCTTATGTATGGCCCCGAGGAAGCAAACAGTGGGTCCACGGCACAGGTAGCAGTGGGAGGAAGGTGCTCCCAGAGGAGGGAGCATGCGAGGAAAGTCTGGGGCAAGGACTGAAACAGATAAAAGACGGAGAGAGAAGGCAAACATCCGGAGCTGCAGAAAGCCCAGAGACGGCTCACGCTGCAGACATAAATCAGTGAAAATCCGCGCCCGAGACGCAGGAGAAATCCTCCTCAAGCACGAAACGTTTGGGTTTGTTTAAAGTGAAAATGTCATCTCTGATTTCAAAACCCAAGGACAGGAAGGAGGCAGAATGTGGCCCCAATCCCTCTCGATGACTGTGACATCTGAAATCATCTCAGTGGCATCCATGGGGCCCTGGACTTGAAAAGCTGAGAACAAGAAGTGAAAGATAAGTCCCGGGTGACCCGGGTCCCCTGTGACCCGGGACCCTACAGCCTAGACTTGAAAAGCTAAGAACAAGAAGTGAAAGCTTCCCTGCGTCACCTGGGATCCTCCAGCCATCAGCTTGACTTAGAGACTACAGGTCTGAGAGTTCTTCCCTTTCACCCCTTCAGGCACCGCCCCACTGCTTTATTTATTTTATTGTATTTATTTATTTATTTTTTTGAGACTGAGTCTTGCTCTGTCACCCAGGCTGGAATGCAATGGTGCCATCTGTGCTCACTGCAACCTCCGCCTCCCAGGTTCAAGCGATTCTCCCTGCCTCGGCCTCCCAAGTAGCAGGGATTACAGGTGCCTGCCACCACGCCCAGCTAATTTTTGTATTTTTACAAAATTAGTATTTTTAGTAGAGACAGGGTTTATCCATGTTGGCTAGGCTGGTCTCGAACTCCCGACTTCAGGTGATTCGCCCGCCTCGGCCTCCCAAAGTGCTGGGATTACAGGCGTGAGCGACCGTGTCTGGCTTGCGCCTCTTTATTTCGTAAGAGAGTGGGGGGAGAACTCAGAGAGAAGAGGGAATGGGCTGAAAACCACACAGCAAGCTTGGCCCGGGTGGAGTCCTGCCTCCTTTCAGGTTAATTCTGTTACAGCACGAACCCATGGCATAAGTGTAAGAGACTACTGGACAGCCACAAAGTCTCCTTAACCCTGTAACTGAACCACACAGAAATGCGGGGCTGACACAGAACTGGGGTCACACAGCTGAGAGTGATCTTGAAGCCGCTCTTGGGGTCACATGCCCCTTTGCTGAGTAAGTGTCTATGATTTGACAGAGCATAGCCAGCTATTAGCCAGCGATGGCCCCCAGCTGCTCGTTCATACGTCATCAGCTCCAGATGGAGAAGGCACTGGCCAGGAGGTGGAAAGCCAGGGTCTCCCTCCTCCACATGTTGACCGTGTGATCTTGGGCATCAGACCCTCACCCAAAAAGTGAGAGCAAGGCCAGCCACCCACGCTGCCCCGGACAGCTGAAGGGACAAGGGGACATAGTGAGGGCAGACACTTATGGGGCCAGGTGCTGCACTCAACACCATAGTGAGATTGATACCTAATCTCACACTCCATCCTCCCAGTATCTGATGAAGTAGGACTGCAACTATGCCCACTTCCCAGATCAGGGGACTGAGGTGCATATTAGGACTGGGATGGGAGCACGGATCTGTCTGATCCTGGACTCCAAGCACGCAGTGTCACTCCAGGATGGCAGCCCTCAGATAAGGTCACAAACACAGTGGTTCTGACAACTGGAGTCAGTCCATGCCGGGTTAAGGCAATGGTGACATGGACGCACATGTTACCTGTAATGGTTCATTTTAAGTGTCAATTTGGCTGGGGTATGGTCCCCAAATAGTCAAAACAGTTAGTCAAACACTGGCCTGGACACTGCTGTGAAGCTATTTTCTAGAGATTAATATTGGCCAGGCACAATGGCTCACACCTGTAATCCTAGCACTTTGCGAGGTCAAGGCAGGTGGATCACCTGAGGTCAGGAGTTCCAGATCAACTTGGCCAACATGGTGAAACCCCGCCCCTACTAAAAATGCAAAAATTAGCCAGGTGTGGTGGTGCGCGCCTGTAATCCCAGCTACCCGGGAGGCTGAGGCACAAGAATCACTTGACCCAGGAGGTGGAAGTTGCAGTGAGCCGAGATCACACCACTGCACTGCACTGCACTCCAGCCTGGGTGACAGAGCAAGACTCTGTCTCAAAAAAACAGCAGAGATTAATATGTAAGTCTGTTGACGCTGAGAAAAGCAGATCATCTTCATACCGTGGGTGGGCCTCACCCAATCAGCAGAAGGCCTTCAGACTGGCCTCCCCCGGGGAAGGCAGCATTCTGCCAGCACACTGCCTTTGAACTCCAGCTGCAATGCCCCTCCTTCCCTGGGGCTCCAGCCTGCAGGCCTGCCCTGCAGATTTTGGACTTGCCAGCCACCACGATCACATGAGCCAAGTCCTTAAAATATCTCTCTCCAATCTCGCTCTGTATGCATATCCTGGAGGACCTTAATACACTGCCCACAAGGGAAGGAAGGGAGAAAATTACCTGTTTCTTGGAGGCCCCTGACATCCAAGTCTCCGGTCTCCTGGCTCTTGACACAGCATGCCCGGAAGACCTGTCCACACTGGTAGCCGACCATGAGGCTGTACTCGCAGCTCTGGCCCTGGGCCTGGGCTGCCCTCCCCAGCAGACAGCAATGGCAGCACCTCTGCAAACACAGGTGGAGATCCCAGATGGAGGAGCGGGCCAGACAGCCCAGCGGGGCCCATGAGAGGCCTCAGGGGATGCCTCTCTGAGCCCTGTCCATACAACCTGGAGAGTGATGACCCAAGTCTGGCTTAGATACCACTCCTAAATGTCAGCAACAAATAGCAAAGCAAGCCGATCCCCCTACCCCAAACCATCTAGGCCCCAGTTTTGAAAGGAACCTTAAAGGGCCTGGCATTCACCTCCCCTCCCCACCCCAACACGCAATTGCACCCCTCAACATCCCTACCCTGCCCAGCGACCACCTGGCTCTGCTCACACACCTCCAGGAGGAGGGAGCTTCTTATAGCACCATGTACAAGCTCCAAAGTTCTGTTCCTTTTGCATGGTCTGAGGTTTCTCTACCATGCCTGGAAGAATGACACGCATGCACCTTGCCTTTCTGATTTTGAGTTAGGGAGGTTCAGGCAGCAGGAACTGCATCGTGCATTTGAAAGCACAGGAACTTCAAGACGAGTCATCAAGCAAGGTCAAAGGACGGGGTGGCTGTCTGCCACCCGGACCCAGGTCCCCATAGTTACTTCCAAGTCCCTGTGGCCTCACACCTGAGTCCCAGAAGCAACATTTGCCCTGACACATGAAAAGCCCTGCTTCAGTCTTTATTAAGTGGTTATCCTAAGAAGGAGCACAGAACTTTCCAAACAGTCCCCAGCAGGAGCCAGGAGGTGTCTGCCTCAGTTATGTGGCGTTGATGGGTCTCCCAGGTTGCTTATCCTACGCCCTCTGCTGCCAGAAAGTGTAGGGAGCGTCAGTTACCTCGTCCATCTTTTGGGGTGTGAGTGATCCGTCCCGGAAACACAAATCGCTCATCTGTCAAAGCGATCTGTTCCCACTCCTGCTAGAATGTTCTGTGCTTTTTACACACCTCTCAAGTCTGGGCACATGGGCACAGCTGTGCGCCGCACAGACGGCATCCGCAAGGCCCAGCCCTGCGCTGGGTGCCGGGGGTGGGGGCAGTCATTAAACGTCCAAAGTCCTGGTTCCCAGGCACTCCCACCCTCACCCCACCCAGCTCCCTCCTGGGCCAGAGCCCTGCCCTGTGAAAGCCCACACAGGCCAAGGTGGGCAGGGGGCTTGGGACCCCCAATTCCTCCACACAGAGGCCCTCCACAGCCCAGTCTATGTGGAGAATCCCCACAAAGGAGCTCCCACACCCCCTCCTGGAGTCCAGACTTCATTCAGATTCTTGCTTCTTAAAATTATTCCAACACCTTCCTAAGTAGGAACGGGAAGGTTCTTCCAGGGAATGCATTTTCGTCATGTGGCGCCTCCAACAGGAGCCCAGCTTCCAAACCCGAGCTCCTCCAGGCCCAAGTTCCTCCTGGCGGGGTTTGTTCTCCTTGCTGGCTGGGTGGTGAGGGAGGGATGGCCTGGACACCTCGGGTTTACTGCCAGTGTTCAGACCGGCAATGCTATCAGGCACCTTTCCACCTCTTGCAAAGATGCAGCCTTTCCATGGCCATAGCGGTCCTGAGTGACCTGCTAGCACGTAGGGGCCTAGGAGCACTCAGGGAAGCGGACTATGCCATTTATTCACAGCTTACCTTCAGGGTAGGATCCCGTCTGGGTCCCTGACAGGACTGCAGAGAGGCCATTTTGGAGGATGGGCCTCTCTGAACCTCAGTTTCTTCTTCTAGGGTGGTTATAGAGGTCAGATCTTAGCAGAGGTCTTAGTGAGGGCCCATTTTTACCTCTGGACCCTGACTAGTCTGTGGGTAGAGAAGCCTGAGAGCCTCCTGGGTAGGTGAGGGTGCCTACCCCGAACTGAGAAGAAGATTCTGAAAGCCCAAGAGGAGCCCTGCTTTGACTTCCGCGTCTGCCCAAAGCCTGGAGACAGGCAGTTCTCAGGGCAAGGCCAGATCACTTCACCCCCACCGCCTCATGGGAGGCTCGGCCCCAGGTGTCCTCCGGGGTTTACGGCTACAGGGGAGGGGGAGAAATACCGGGGTTTTCCACCTCCCTCCTGCCCCTACACCCAGCTGCTCACAAAGAAAGGTGGCCTGAGGCAGGGAGCGCTGACGGACAGTGTCGCTCGGCTAGGAGGGCCTGGGTCTGCCGACTAGTGGGGACGGGCAGCGACCCCACATGGTCTTCGGCTCTCACCTTCACAAACGTGGCCTCCAGGCTGGCGTTGTCACCATGGGGCGCGGCACAGTGGTCCTGCCCGTTGGCCAGGCTGATGCCTGTGGCACAGTGCAGCTCCTCCAGCTGGCTGTGGCAGCACTGCTCCTGCACCATCCTGTGGGTGAGGGGTGGGCTGGGCCAAGGCTCTGTGGGCAGGGAGCCCGGGGCACGAGGTCCTCGGGGGTGGGGGTGCTCTCACCTTTGAGCCTCCCCTTCCCATCCCTGCTCCCACAGACACAGAGAGAGAAACACACAGCGCCCCACTGTCACACAGAAGGAGCTCAATTAGCATTTAGTTAGAAAGGCTTGGCCGGGCACAGTGGTTCACACCTGCAACGCCAGCGCATTGACAGGATGAGGTGGGAAGACCAATTGAGCCCAGGAGTTTGAGACCAGTCTGGGCAACATGGTAAGACCCTGTTTTTTTCTTTCTTTCTCACTTTTTTTCTGAGATGGAGTCTCGCTCTGTCGCCCAGGCTGGAGCGTAGTAGTGTGATCTCTGCTCACTGCAGCCTCTGCCTCTCGGGTTCAAGCGATTCTCCTGCCTCAGTCTCCCCAGTAGCTGGGACCACAGGCACGTGCCACCACACCTGGCTAATTTTTGTATTTTTGTAGAGACGGGGTTTCACTATGTTGGCCAGGCTGGTCTAGAACTCCTGACCTCAGGTGATTCACCCACCTCAGCCTCCCAACGTGTTGGGATTACAGGCGTAAGCCACCGTGCCTGGCCTCTTTTTTTTAAAAAAAAAAGAAAGACAGAATGCAGCATGGCGTCTGGAGTCAGAGTCAGGAGGCCCACTTTTGTCACCAGAGTGGCCATGTCACTCCTCTGAGCACTAGGCTTCACCCACAAAATGTTCCTGCTGATTTGAAAACCAAAAAGCGGCGGGGGGCTGACTCTGGGCCTGACCTTCCATCCCTTTATCAAGTCGAACTCTTCTCAGTGCTCGTCCCATCTTCCAGGCTCAGAGCAAACAGCTTCTGAGAGTCCTGTGGGGTAGCCTGCCCAAGGCCCCAGAGGGAGGGATGGGGGCTGCAGTGGCACCTAGCTGCACAGCCCACGCCTCCCAGCCGTGCCAGGGCTCTGGGGAGAGGTCCTCGACCTGCCAAAATCAGCTTCTCTGACACAACCACGAGGCTGTGACAGCTAGGGGCTGGTGTGGGCGGGCTCCAAAGGCAATGGGCAGGAGAGGAGTGTGTCACCGGAGAGTCACCCAACCCGTGCCTCCAGGAGAGCGGGTGGGGGCCTCCCCAGCTTCCCTGCACTGCCAGCCAGGTCACCTCTGCACAAAAATGGCAGCCGCCAGCGCACCTTCCCCCAACCTTCCCTGAGGGACTGGAGGTCTGCACTCGGCTGTCCGAGCATCTCTAAAACTGCCTTCAGGCTCCGGGATGGGATTACCGAGCTGAGCTAGCCCACGTTTCACTCATGCTTTCGGTGGATTTGCAAATAACAGGCATCTCACGAAACTGCCAGAGCGAGCCACCAGACCTGCATGCATCCATTCAAAAAATATTGGCTGGCCAGAAAATCACAAGTGTTGGTGAGGATGTGGAGACACTGGAACCCGTGCGCATTGCTGGTGGGAATGGAAAAGGGGCAGATGCCGTGAAGCACAGTTCCTCACCAAATTAAAAATAGAAAAATCAGAGGACCCAGCAAATCCATTTCTGGGTATATATCCAAAGAACTGAAGCAGGGTTTCAAACCGATACTTGCACACCCATGTTCACAGCAGTTTGTTGTTGTGTTTTGTTTTGTTTTGCTTTGTTTTTGAGATGGAGTCTTGCTTTGTCGCCCAGGCTGGAGTGCAATGTTGCCATCTGGGCTCACTGCAACCTCCGCTTACTGGGTTCTAGTGATTCTCCTGCCTCAGCCTCACGAGTAGCTGGGATTACAGGCACCCACCACCATGCCCAGCTAACTTTTTATATTTTTAGTAGAGATGAGATATTGCCATGTTGGCCAGGATGGTCTCAAACTCCTGACCTCAAGTGATCTGCCCACCCCAGCCTCCCAAAGTGCTGGGATTATAGGCGTGAGCCACTGTGCCTGGCCTCACAGCAATATTATTTACAACACCCAAAAGGTGGAAGCAATCAAGTGTCCCAGGCACCTCAGGGTGTCCAGCTGCCTCAGGCTCACCCCCAATCCACCTGGCCTCTATCTCACGGCCCCCTCAGCCACCTGGTTACCCTTGTATCTGGTGCTTTCTCCTTGGGACTGGCTCTTGCTGGCTCCACTCCAGCCACCCTGATCCCCTTGCTGTGCTGCCCAGCACCTGCACAGCCTCTCCTCTGGGAACGATGCTCTTCCCACTTTCCATACTGCCCACTCCCTTGCCCCATTCAGGTCCTGGCACAGTGAGGCCAACCCCACAGCTCTAAAATCGTAAACCCACCATGCAGAAGCCCCTATCCCTCCGTTTCCCTCACGGCACATCCTGCCTTCCTGCAAACCATCAGACTGACGTATTACTTCCTTCGCATTCTGCATCCCCTGTAGAATGCCACCTACGCGAGGTCAGGGGACTTTGCATATTTCGTTCACCGATTTATCCCCACTCACCAGAACGGAGCCTGGCACCTAGCAGGCCCTCAGTGAGATTTGCAAGATAAAGAAGGGGTTAGAGAAACGCTGGGCTGGAAAATGTCAGCTTGGGACCTGCTTTAGGTTTCACTGGGTGTGTTCAAATTCCTCCAAAAGACGCTGAAGGGCATGTGGGTTTCACCTAATCCAAGGTGTTAGGTGGATTTAGATCTGGATCCCAAGGAATGTCGGGCCTTGGTGGAGACCTAGAGTCAAGATGATACATGATGGGAAAACATCAAAGCTGCCATCTTCTGACCACCCCAAACGTGTCCTTGTTGAAGCTGCAGGCTGCTTAACCCCTGCTTGGCCAGAGCCCATGGTTGCAGAGAGGTCGGCCTCTCCCTGCAGTCCTCTCTGAGCCTCTCACCCACTCGGGGAGCTGACACCTCCTCCTTTGGGCCCCGCAGACCCTCAGGGCCTCACAACCTCGACTCTTGCCCAGGAGGGCTGGCCTGGGCTCTCCTGCCCCTGGCTTTCATCCTGCCTCTTCCTGAGCATCAAGAGCTGATACAGATTTGTTGAATGAACAAAAACTGATTTTACTTCAGCTGGTGAGCCTCACAGGACGCCACTTCAAAAGAAGAGAACTCGGCTGGGCGCAGTGGCTCGCACCTGTAATCTCAACACTTTGGGAGGCCGAGGCATCAGATCACTTGAGGCCAGGAGTTTGAGACCAGCCTGGCCAACATGGTGAAACCTTGTCTCTACTAAAAATACCAAAATCAGCCGGGTGTGGTGGCGGGTGCCTGTAATCCCAGCTACTCGGGAGGCTGAGGCAGGAGGATCGCTTGAACCCAGGAGGCGGAGGTTGCAG